>NC_064444.1:10620718-10990718 GCF_023343835.1 Lagopus muta
TATTATAAATCTAACTCTCTGTGCTAAAAAGTAATTTATGATGATTAATTTAATTATACATATTAAGATTTTGATATTTTTTTAAAACTTCTTTATTTGGGGGGAACCTGGGGGTTTGGGTCAATTCAGCATGTGGTGTCATAGCCTAAATTGTTTTCGCGACTAATGACAGAGAAGACCCCAGGGCTCTGTAGTGGCAGCTGTAAATCTTCGTGAAGGCGTTAGACTGTTTTTATTTGCGGAGCAGCAATTCTCTTTTTGCACTGAAGAGCTATGAAGTCATCTCTTTTCTCTTGAGGTACTCCTGTCTCATCGAGTATGGTCCTGGTCTCCCTGTCAGAAGGTCAGGTTTCCTGGCCCACGTTCAGGGAGGAGCTCGGACACGAGGCAGCTCCTGGGGCGCAGACCAGCCTGGTTCTAGCACGGATACAGCTGTGCCCACGTGGGCCCACTAGCACCAGAGGCAGTGAGTTGGTGGCACTGGTCCTCTCCGTGTTCCAGGGGGGATCAGGCAGGGCCAGGTGATGAGTCAAGCCCAGGGTCACCCAGGAAATCCAACCAGAATTTTAGGGGTGGGAGCACCTGGAATGCCACTGAGGCAGGCACTGAAATTCCTGTTTATTGCTCATCCAAATCCTTGGTCTTTGTGCTGAGACTGCCAACAGTGGGCACCTGCCTCTGAGGCCACAAGCTCCTTTCACATGCTGTTGGTCACTGAACAGCAAGCTTGGATGGTAATGAGTTTTGGTCACTGCTGAAATAAGCAGGATTTAAGCCAGTGACCTAGAAGTGAAAGGCTCAGTATCTCCTTTCTGTTTTCCTGAGACAGTCAGTCTCTCTTGACTGCAAATTTGAAGTATTGACATGGATAGTCTTTTTTTTTTCTGTGCCCCTCTCAGAGAACAGATTAATTTCCCGGAAACATTGTCCCCCTTTGATTTCTACACAGAATTCCCATTAAGGTCAACAGGAATCCCACATGGAAAATTACTCGCTGTTTTTTTCTTCTGTGTTCTTTTTACTCAATTTAACAATTAAAACATCCTCCCACATCCCTTTGATTCAGTGTATGTGAGATGTGTATCAGCAGCAGCAATAGTCATGTTTGTGTCAGCATTTCCAAGGAAATCACTGTTTTCAGGTCAACAATAAAACTCAATTGAGACTGCAATGTGGCATGTAGAACTAGGTCTTGTCTTGGGAACCAAGGTTTTCCTTGTTCACTTGGGAAAAAAAAAAAACCTGCTCTCCTGGAGAGATCAATCAATGTATTTTACATTTAAAATAACATACACTCACCAAAAAAAAATCCCATCTACCCAGCACATAGCTTTACAGAGACTTTAGCATTAGCCTAGCTTTGTGTAGTTTTGTTGAAGCACTGCTGCTGGGAGCTCTCAGAACACAGGTGTGCTGTCTCAGAAATGAGTGGAGGGCTTGGGATTGATGTGGACAGGACGAAGAGGAGGGCCGCACCATAGAGGCACAGAAACCATGCAGCAGTGGTTTTTTTTTCAGGTGACTTAGCTGGAATTGGACTGCAGTTAGCTGGGCAGGGCCAGCAGCTCAGAGGAGAGCAGAAGTCTGTCTGTCTGTAGCTATGAGCACCTTGGAATAGCGTCAGGTCTGTGCAACACCCAGTAGGGTACAGCGATTGTTGCTGCTTATGCTTGCAGGTGCTTCCATGCCACATCAAAGGCTGCTACATGGGAGGATGGCAGGACGAGCTGCTGGCCCTGCTTGCTGCAGGTTTTGCATGCTGGCAGGGTGGAGTTTTCTGTCTCATTTTCAGATGAAAGTAAGTAGATGTGGATAGGTACATCGGAATGGGTGTGCGTACAACACACTGACTCACACTGAACTCGTTTCAGATTTGTATTTTATTATTACACAAATCACCTTTGTCTTTGACTTAAAAAGTGAAGGCTGTCTGTGTAATGCCACTTAGCTGTATGGTTTGAATGAGGATTGAATTTAATCCAGGTTGTGAGGTGTGAGCTGGGCTTTCTGCAAGGTTCGTTTCAGTGAGTGTTTTCTTAAATGCAGTAAGAGCATCAGGACTATTTTCCAATTTTACAGACAGGTAAACTGAGTTTAAGTGTGTTGTCTGCAGCAAGGGTAGTGGAGGGACCATGAATCGATCCTGCGAGCCACATTAGGGATTGAATTTTCCTTCCTTTTTCTCTAGGCCACAATGAATTCCTTCTGAAAGGCAGCTCGTGTTTACGCTCTGTCCATTTTTATGCATGCGTACTGTTTTACGCATCCAACAGGGTTATGTATGCTTTTTTAGTAACGCCTGCTGAAGCATGGAAAGGATCAACATTTCATTTTCATTACATTTCATTTATTTCTCTATTTTGCAGGAAGGGTTCCATAAAGTATAAGATAGACGTAACTAAAATAAGTTTCCACTGTGGGTGAAAGGTACTGGTGGTTAATGTGGCTCTTCATAAAGCAGCTGAATTGTAAGTTACAATCAAAGATTTAGAAAAAAATGTCTGCTTGATAATGTCTTTTGCCATAATAAAATACAGCCACACGAGGAGTAAAAGGCTAAAAGAATGGCCAGACAAAGACAGATCATTCATTTGTGCTGTTTGAGACTCCTACAAAGCTATAACTTGAAAAGTACCAACACTGGGTAAGGGAACATGGAGACTGCCATCTTACATGTATATTTAATCTTTGGTTGTATTATTTCAAATGTTATGTAGCTATAATAGCGTGAAATAGATGCCTGGTACAGAGGTAGGAATTACATCATTGTTGCTATAATGCTCTGCTGCAAAAGGACTTTTTAGAGGATTTCTAATGATAATGAAAATATTCTGATACAGCATTAAGGATTTTGCTACTGAAATGTGTTTAATGTAAATATGCTGTCAGATACCCTTCAAGTAATTGACAAGAGCAGATGATTAGCAGTGTTCTCAATAGTGTTTTTGCATAATCTTACATTTTGACAGAACTCTTCAGCGGCTTTTTATTGTCAGTGCTCTGCAATCAGTAATACTTTTTCCTTGACATTTACTTTGTCATTATAAATCTTGTAAGTGGTCATTTAACTTGTTCGGTATGCATGTAAGAATATCATTACGAACACGTTTGAAAAAATGTCTTCCAGGAACTACTGGAAAGTAAACTCAAAAAAAAACCTAAATGAAGCGGGTTGATGAGTGCCTTTATGAAATAAATACCTGTCTGCGAGCATCTTCTGGCACATTACGAGGGTGATCTTGAAATCTCTTGCTTATTGAACATTCATGTATAATAATTGATCAAATTCACGGTGGTTGTTAGATTATTTTATCTTTTTTTTTTTTTAAATTTCATACTGTTTTTCAATCACGATCATTTACATCCAACTGGCCAAAATTAAGCTCTTATGATCTGTAAGCATTCATAATTACATAGTGCATGTAATATTAGTAGTCAATATAATAAAACTTCATCTTTATTGAAGCATCTCTTGTTTCTACAGCAGTTCTTTAATCTATCTCAATAGATTTCTAGTGTACAGCTCATATAGATTTGGTCAGTGACAAGGGTTAGAGTAGTCTTGTAGAACATTTACTTGTAGCTGTGAAAAGCCCACATTCATCAGAGGATTAGGTCGATCAGATTGTACCAGGATCAATGGAAGGACTGTGTGATCCCTCTTAGGCTGTAACATGTTCACCTTCTTTGGAGAGAATTCACATACACACACATTTCTCTGTCTTAAAGCCATTTATCTCAGAATGTCAAATTGCAATAATTAACCATTATTGATCTTAAATTCAATTAACTTCATTAACACAGGTCATGATGAGGGTGCTTGTAAGGGAAAGGCTCTTGACAAGTGTCTTTTCTTATATGACATTGAATGTTCACAATTGTGGCTATAAACTATTCATATTGTGCCATAGGAGCATCTTTTAAAAATGACAGGGGTTTGGTTGGTGGCTCTGATGAGACATTTTAATCCCCTCCCCCTCATCTTCTGGTTCTCAGGGTTTTCCAGCAAATTTTCTATTCAGGAATCAGTGAACCATTTGTTTCTAGCACATTATCTTAGTGTGGCATTATAGCAAAACCCACCTATTCAAATACCCTTCAGTTCAATAGCTAGTGCTGGAGATAGAGACTCATTTACAAAAGAGTATATTAGTATAGTTAGCAAATGAGTGAAATGAATATTCAGTGCTTTTTTTTTTTTTTTTTTTTTTTTTTTGCTATCTGTACAAAACAAGTGGGGGCCATCTTGTAGAGGTAATCCTTGGGATCCTTGCTTTCCCTAAGTCCTGAGATTCATATAGTAGTCAATAGTTGTTTTTCTTAAATGAGGGCTGAATAAAAACTGTGAAAGGACACAAAGCTCTGTTGGCCCACAGTGAACTCCTTTTTTCATGGAGAAACTTCATTATAAGTACAAGTTCACAATAGCTGAAATTGTGATTGAAATCATTTGGATTTCTACTATACCATTCATACCTTTGTATGGAGTTTATTGTAAGTACTCACTGCAACCAAAATAGCTATTGAAAGTACTGTATGAAAGGCTTCAATGGGAATTTAAAGTTGGCTAGAAAAATGAAGGCTGCAGCTCCAGGGATGTATGTTAATGTTAGAATGATTAAACACAGATACACAGCCTGCGTTGTGGTCACTGTAAAGCTTGTAAGATGTGGGCAGTTTGGGAGCGACCAAAGATGTGGGGCGCTTAGAAAGTAAGGTGTAAGGTTTTTCAGTCACCACAATTCTAAACTGCAATCAGAAGGCTCAGAGAAATGTGGATGAAAAGAAATGACAACATCAGTTTTGTTCAAAAACAGATTTTTGTGACAATTAAATGGTCATTTTGCCACGAAATTTGCTATTTCCACTCTTCTATACAAAGCATTTACTGAAAAGAGGCAGGGCAGAAGCAGAATGGTTTGATTACTACATTTGAAGAAACTAAAGTTCCCTTACAACATCTGTTTGCTCAGTGAAGGATTATAATAATTAAGAGCTATTAGAGCCATATTGAGAACTTTTATGCTCATGCCTGCTTATCCTGGATTTGACTGTGAATCTTGTATTAGTTTGGTGAATGCCCTGAGTGCTTTGCAGTGATTAAAAGAAAGATGCCACCCAAATGCTGATATCAAGCAGTGATTGCGTCACTGCGTGTTTTAGTACCAATTCAAAAGGTCGTGTAGAGAATGTGGCTGTTCTTAACAGTATGTTGACAGTGAATGTTATTTAAAAATATATATATATCCAAATATTTTATTCTTTGGAGATTCCAGTAAATATTTTTGTCTACTTGAGGAAATGGTAGTTCTATGCATAGAAAAATCTTATGAGGAGTCCAAAAAGCAGTATACCTCCTAAATCAAAATCAGGGGGAAGGCATAACATGAGGCTTTTTTCTCTACTTATTTCTTGCTGTAATATGTGCTTGCCTGGAGTGGGATAATCTAATACGTGTGTAGTACTTTACACGAAGCAACTGTCTTAGAAACCAACAGAAAACCAGTTTTGTCTCACTTAGAGTAGATCACATTTACTTGTGATGAATAATTTATACAGCAAATGTAGATTTTTTTTTTTCCTGTTACTAATGCACATACTTAATTGTATTTGTTAAGTTTATGTGAATGTTTTCAGACTGTGGGGCTGCTTGTGAGCTGTTTACGCCAACAGTTTATGTCTGGCTCTTGAGCCCCCTGTGCTGCCCCTCTCTGTGACCAGCTAGCTGGCTCGTGAGCCTCTCAAGGGCTCGTGGAGAGCTTGGTATTCCTGCAGTGAGCTTTGGTGCTTTGGTGAGCATATTTGCCTTTGGTGTTCTGGCAGGAAGGTCACCCTTCCCATTGACCTGCAGGGTGGGGAGGAAGAGGAAGGCACTCTGAGTATTGATGGCCATCAATCTTGAACCAAACAGCAAGTGAGAATTCCCAGTGGGTGTTCACAGTCTTTGTTTCGTACGTACCTGTTTGATCTAGTTCTGACAGTACTTGTGAAAGATGGTTTATGCTGTGACAGGAAAGGCCATGGCATTTTTTTCTCCCATTTCTCTTCCAGCAGGATCAGCCAGACATTCCAGCTCATAGGGACCATCAAAATCTCTGCTGTCCTCAAGTGCAAATACAATAGCAAGCAATGGCCTTTTGTCCTCACAGAAGCCCATAGTGTTGACACAGCAATCGTGTGCTGCTTCTGGTCATCAACTGGGGGCACGCAGAGCAGGACGTAAACTGTCCCCCTGCTTCTGTGTGGTAGTGTTTTAGGAAGCCAGCCCTATTGTGTATGTGTGGCTGCAAATTCAGGAGAACAAAATAAAGGATCTGTTTTTCCAGACCAGGCAGGCTGTCTGAACTGTTTGACTGGTTTCTCCTAAGCATGATGCTCTCTTCCAACCGTACAATTATGGCATCTGGAAGCAAGTTTTATGTGAGAAAATCTCTTTTAAAATAGTTTTGTGCATTATACATGGGAGTAATTTGGACTGGGTTGTCTCTCAAAAATTTTTAATTATTAATTGCTTTTTGTTAGAAACATACTGTGTGAGAAGGCAGATCAGCTCTCAAAGAGAGACAGATTTCAGACTGACCCTCACAAAACCCTATGTGCATAAGGTTACATTGCTCTGTGATGTGACTGTGTGCTGTTCTCCACGTTAGGAAGATCGGATGTTGTACTTAATGAGTGGATAAATTGAGCAGATTTTAGAAAAACCCTAAAAAAAACAAGTTTAATTTGGGGAGTTCAGACTGAAGGCAAGGCAGAGGACAGCCTTGGAGGAGTGGGGCATGATCCATCATCTTTCATCGCTAGGGCAGTCCTAGTGAAACTGATGCTCACAGCCTACCTGGAGGAAGCTGAAAACTGTCAATTATTTTCAATTACACACGTAGGTTGCAGTCACATACACACACTGTGAAGAAGCACAGGAAAAGAAACACAGACTTAAGCTTTCTTGTCATATTTTGTGTAAATAGCTTCATTATATATATTAACCTGCAGGAGTTGTTGGCTTCTTTACTTGTCTTCTTGTCTGGCACTGGGCAAGTAATTTTTAGCTATTTGAATTTCCAGGTCTGCAGCTATAAACTTTGGATACTGAATCTTTTGAACACCATGTTACAGTGATATTTTCCAGTGGTGCTAGATTGTTTCTAAGCCAGCATTTAATATAATAGCATTCTGTTTTTTCAGGTGTGTATTTAATGAAGGAGATGCTACATAAATGTGAGCTTTGCACAGGAATATCTCATTTAACAAATGCCCAAACAGTATTTGGTTTTAGGAAGATAAATTCCTCCGTTAGCAGAATTAGTAGCAATTTTTGAATGTTTACTGTTTTCATTTGTAGGTTGCTGCTGTGGTAGCTTTCATGTTGCAGAGTTAAGTCTGAAGTCAAAATTAGATGGGAATTTTCACTCTCCTTTAAAAGCTACACAAAAGCTGGGGGAGTATATAGTACAGCAGCATGAGGAAAAGGTGCTTGCAACCAGCTAGCTTTGCTTTTGCTCTATGTTCCGAACAGTAATTACATGTAAACTCAGTTTTTGATCCCATCTCTTCACTCTGTATTCTTTTCCATGTAATTCTCAACTCTTAGCGGTCGATTTGAGCTCTATGAAGTTGCTCCAAACATAATACCAGGCCAGGATGCTGGATTAGAGCAGCTGACTAGCTTCCTTTGGCCTGTTTCTAAGCTCTTTGTATCAGATAGCTGCTGCAGTATATTCATAAAGAAACAAACAGAAGTACACTTCAAAGTTTCTGGTGCCTAATGATAGTCACCCATTAGATTGGCGTGCTGTGTGACATCCATCCATGTGCTGATTCCCATAACTTCATAGTACAGCGTTGTTGGTGCAAAACTGCTGCAAATGTATCAAAACACCAGGAAAAAAAAACACCCAGACAGCTAAACAAGCATGAGTCATGTATACCACATCAAATCAGCATGTTCAAATGAATATTCTTGATCTTGCCAATGGGCAAAATAATCAGTTTTGGAGTAGGATCGTATCTTAGTGCAGAGCACCAGCTGCTTCAGCCAACAGGTGAGAGAAATGCTGGCCTCTCCTCCTGGAAACAACATTTGTCTCCCACAACAGACAGTAATGCCTGTATGAAATAGAACCTTTGACCTTTCTAACAGGTCAAGGTGCATGGCCATGCCTGTTTATAAGCAGAGTTCTCACATGCCATTCAGGTGAGCAGGGAGGCTCTCCTGCTTTCCCCTTCTGTTGCCTCCAGAGGAGTACACTAACAGCTCTGCCATGTGGTGGAGTCTCAAACAGTTTCAGCTACATGTGAATTATTAGTCAATCTCCGTGTAGAAATAGCTTATGTTGTGGGTGAGATGTTTGCCTTTCCTCCTGTAACTGAAAGGCCTGTGGAGTGGGAGTTTTCTAACAGATTAACTTTTGTATGCCTACAGTTATGTTAGGTCTTTGATTGACTCAATCCACTGCATTTTCTCTTGCCTCTCTTCATTAATTATGTGAGCACGGGTCCATTGGCACAGTCAGAACATCTGAGAACTTCTGTTTCCTCTTGCCATTTCCTTGGCTTGTGTTTGGGCCGTGCCCCGCATTGGCTGAATGGCTCCACAGAAACTGTGGACTCCTCAAAGATTTTTCTGTAGTTTGCTTAATTTTTTTTTTCGTTTGTTTGGTTGTTTGTTTTTAAAAAAGGGTAATTCCTTAGATGACTGTATCCTTCTTACTCTCAACCTTTCTTTTGTTCTCAAGGTGTGAGATTAAAATGGATTCAGGTTTTGTTAAGGGGGTAAGATGCTTTCTTCAAGATGCACTCAAAAATCAGATGGTTTAGGAAATGAACCTTACTATTGAACGATTATTTCAAACCATGCATAAATAAGTAATAAAGTTGGTTGTGATTTTCTAGTATAAGACTGTTTTGTTAAAGCCAGAAAAATTCCAAGGAATTGAAGAATTTTGATGAACCTCTGGATGCTTGACTTTTGTAGTCAAACATTTTTTTTTGTTGCAAGAAGAATATTTGTATTTTTTGATATTTTTTCAAGGAGAAAGCTTGTATTCTAGTTCTTATTTATACCAGTAAGCTAACTAAAATAAACTATTGGTGCAAAAAGCACATAATTAAAACAAGACATTTCAAAAATGCTCCAATTAAATATAAGCCAAAATATATGGTCTCAGATGCAGATGGTGTATATATGTATATAGTGTCTGTGGTGTCTATAGTTCTTCTGGTGTCTGCATAGAAAGAAGTCCATCAGTTTATTAGTGTCAATGCAAGATGTATCTATATACATCACTTTAGGTAGTGATGTATCACAATTTATTTCCACTGGCAAAGAAATGATCCATAGCTCAGTTATGAAGGTAATTCCCTCTTCTGTGGAAATGAATTCCATTATACCACAGCTTACATTTATGTATTTATATCAAATGTGTTAATTTCATTTTTACCTAGCAGTTTAGTTAATAATTATAATAAATATTAATGAGGGAACTGTCTGTTCTCAACCTCTGTATAGCTGCACCTGCAGTAGGTTTCGGAATCTCTTTAATGCCCTCATCTTCTGTAGGAACTGAGAGCCTCCCCATAGAACTACTTCCCATCTTTTGTCAAATACTGTGTCGCTCTAACAACAATACTCATCTTGCAGCCAATTTCCTGTGGGTTTTGATGTCCTACAAGATGTAAACTAAAAACTTTTTGGGGAACTGTGACTTTTTTTGTTCTTTGACACTGGGAAGTAAAAAACAAAAATATAGAAGCACATAATTTCTTTCATTTCCATTCTTATTAACTTCTTCTGCTGTTAGGATTGCCTTTAAAGTGTTGGGTTTTTTTACCTCATACTTTGCTGTCAAGGCATTGAAGAAAGGTTGTACAGATGCCCTGCTGTTTAGGTGTTACTTTGTACGTGAAACACATCAAACCGAGAATCTCTCTCTTGTTTTTTATTTCTAATAAGAAGCAAGTGGCTGAGCAAAGATGGGCTGGAGCCAGTGCTTCTTAAAAACGGTCTCCACCAGGCAGTAGATCTCAATGAAAAGTTGCGGGGTTCTTTGTTTTACCATCACCTCCTGATTTTGTTCTTTTCTGCGTAGTGTCTTTGCTCTTCCTGTAGGTGCTTAACCTAAGACAAAATCTCTCTGCCTTCCTTGTCCTATGCTCTGTAAGAGCAAAGCTGTCACCATCTGCACGCAGACAGCAACAGTTGTTCCACTCCTCTGAGCCGAGTGTAGTGAGGTCGGCAGGATCAAAGCTTCCCATACTGTTTGATGGTGTGGAATTGTCTTTTGGCCTTACCCCTCTATCTTCATCTGTCCCACAATGCTGATAACAGTTTGGCAGGGTTTTCTGAGGAGGAGATGTGCACATTGTTGCATCAATGCTCTGAGGACAAGGCTTCAGGGAATTATGAGCCTTTCAGCCACTGTAAACTTAAATGTAGGTGCTGGAAATCTTTGAGAATGGCCCAAATCTGCTATTATGTGTTTGTATGGCCCAGAATTTGGTGGGTTGTCTCCTGCTGCTACGCACCAGCCCTGAAGGCAAATGCTAGATGACCAGCCCTTGGAATAAGATGTTATAAGCTTCTTCCACAGACCACCGAGGGGTATGTTCTAAGTGAAAGGACTGAAGAAGTTCAAGTAAGTTGTGTTTCATCGCTCCTCTCCCTTGTGCACTGGAAAGAGCAGAAGGAGTTGTTCAAACTGTCACTTTATGAAAGTTGCAGAGTTAAATTCCATGCTGTCATTTGTGTCTCATTTCCCACATATCTAGATTAAAGATTGATGTCACAACTTGGCTTTGCAACTTGAGCTTAGGAGGGAGAACAGCTACAAAGGAGGCAGCTCCTGGTTAACACGCAAATATGCTTGATAGTTGGTGAAAAGGGCAAAGAAAGCATGAAAGGTAAATAGATTTACATTTAAATGAGCCACATGCTGGAGTTTTTCCCCAGTATAAAAGTCGCTCTTGAAAAAAACTGTGAATGTGACAATATGAGTGTTTCATCCAAACAAAATTCATAAGATTTTAATAAGAGAAACAAAAATGTAAAGAAAACCACACAAATTAAGGACTAAGCAGCCTACAGGAGCACCTCTGCATGGTCTGTAGGGCCCAGGGCTTTGGTGTGAGAATGAGTACGCAGTGGACAGAAGGAGCAAAGAGTGGGTACGTTTATAAGGTGCCTTGGTCTTTCATCTCAATCTGCAGGTGTGCAGGTCTTGCTAATGCAGGCAGAGTGACAATAACCTTGGATTTTATGTCCTAAAAAGAGAGTTTGTCTTCAATTTCACATGCAGCTAAGGAATGGGAGGGGTAAAAGTAAAACTCCACAAGATAGAAAAGAGTACATTTGATTCCAGGATCGTTGGTTCATGCTGGCATTTCTTCCTTCCATCTTTCCTTATTCTTATCACTTGGATCTTTGGCGTGCTTCAGACTGAGGCAGTTGTTAGCCAGTTGTTTACATGTTACCAGGGATTACTTAATTTTTTTTCAGCTTTAGAATATAATTTTAACCCTTATGCTTTCCTTTGCTGAAGGTTTGGTAGAGTTTAGAAACACGATGGAAGAAACATATGAGATGAAAAGGAATCTGTACCATGTATAAGGGAACAAAAGTACTGAGTGAAGTCCACCTTCTTAGATGTTAAATTCTTTATAGTGGTTTCAATGCAAGCATTTGCTGGATAGACACCAATCTTGGCTACAGATTGCCAGCATGACTGTAGCGTACATAAAATAAGAATCTTGAATTCTTTCAAGATATTTTGAAAAAGCATAGAATGAAGTAAAAGAGAGCAGCTCTATTTCATTAGTGCACATATACCTCCTTTTAAAGTCTGATCTTAACAGCAATTTTCAAAATAATATAATAATTGAAATTTTTAAAACTTAGTTCAAACTACATTCATACAAATGTTGAAAATAAGAACTTCGCTGCATGGCTCTTCCATTTTGAAATGACCTACACTGAAATACTTAATTATCTGTTGTTTCATGTGATGTGTTTGTGCTTTCAGAGGCTTAGCAACTATTCTGTAGATCAGATTATATAATTTTATGTGCTTGGAGCAAGACTTGCTACTATTCAGAGCCTTGTGAGAAACAGCAGTGAATGTTTTGTATTTCCTAACTGAATGAAGAAGTACTGCATACGAAACTAAAAGCCGAATTTCATTGTTGCTTTAACAGCTGCTTTCTTCTTTTGTGATTTTCTGGCAACATTTAATCACAATTTGCAAAGTTCAATACTGTGTATGTGATATCTACTACATTGTCCTACATTTTTCTCTCTGTGAGCTAGAGTAGGTGTTCTTGGGATGCTAATCATTATCTCCTTTGCACTATTGCCTGCATAAACAAGCTATAGATGTGTTTACGATACAGATACCCACACATTCCAGATGTGTTCCAGGGAAGGTCAAAAGTCAAGTGTCCTTACCCCTCGTCTACTGGAAACATGTTCTTTTGAAGTTTGTAATTGTAATTGCAAGAGATTGAAAGCAAATTCTAAATTCCATTTAATAAGAATAGCTGCAAATTAACTCACTATGTAAAAATAGATTATTTTTATCAATTAATGATCCCTCTCTTAACCTAACCGTAATTTTCTTTCCTGAAGGAAAAACTAAGGTAGACTTAATGTATGTACAATACGTGCACAGAAGCAGTGGAGAAAAAGAGAACGTGTTTACTGTCAGTTCCCAACTATCCTATTCAGGAAGAGTATCTTAAATTTACATCACCAGTTACATTACTTGAGAAGGAAAAAAAAGACAGGATCCCTGTTGGGTGTCTGTATAGCTTATGCTGAGTAAATATTGACAAAGTAGTCTAAAGAGCAAACACTTTGACATTTGTAAGGTCCACTGGAAGGTCTTGTATATATTTATACAGCAAGAATGAGTACAGCATACCAATTTTCTTGAACTAGCTCCTGACATAGCTCCTGACATAATTCTGCATGGGCTTTCTCGTTGAGAAAGGTATGTTTAAATGTGAATGGGTCATTTGTTATACCCATAATGAATACCCTTCAACTCGTAGTGAGTTGTTTCAGAAGGTTGTGTCACCTACTTTTACTCTCTCCTCCTTTAAAATATGATACTACTAATAATGATAACTTCTTGAAAATCTCATTTTTTGATTATTGCAATTAGGAATTCTTTTACTTTGTAGGAATTTTTGATGTTTGTTGTACTCTATATTTATTAAGGATTGAGTCTCAAAACTGTAATGAGCAAAAAATGTTTGCTTAATTTAAATTGTGAATCTGTCTGTTAAGAAATGCATTAGGGGTAGGAGAAGCATAAGACATATTAATTGACAGACAGGAACTGCTGTCTCTGAGGTTGATACAAGTAATTTATTACTTTAGAAATGAATGCCACCTCCAGAATGTGCTTCATTAATTTCAAATTTAGTTTTAATTTCAAGCTGTTGCCCCTTGAGAAGAATAAGGTGGCAAATTATGTTTGAAGAGCAGATTTTTTTCTTGCTCGGAAGAAACGCTAAATTTTAACTGTTTAATTTTACAAATAAGTGCTGTTCTTTGGCTGAAACACTTGAGTGAAAGTATGATCAGCAGAAACTAACTTATTTTTCTTCTCTTCATAATAGCCTATGTTTCAGATGAACTAAAAGCAGCAGCACTGGTGGAAGAAGATGTGGAAGCTGATGAAAACACAGCTGATGGAGAGCCTTCTGCAAAATATGCATGTCCAGAAAAAGACTTCAGTAAGAACTGCCAAAGCTACCAAAACTCTCCAGCAGCTGAATTTTCAAGCCATGAAATGGACAGTGAATCACATATCAGTGAGACGAGTGACCGCATGGCAGACTTTGAGAGCAGTTCTATTAAAAATGAAGAAGAGAGCAAGGAGGTTTCAATACCACTTGAAGACTCTACCGTATCTGATAGCTTAGAACAAATGAAAGCTGTATATAACAACTTCCTCTCCAATTCCTACTGGTCCAATCTCAATTTGAATCTTCACCAGCCAATTTCAGAAAAAAACAATGGCAGCAGCAGCAGTAGCAGCAGCAGCAGCAGCAGTTGTGGAAGTGGCAGCTTTGACTGGCACCAGACCGCAATGGCTAAAACACTGCAGCAAGTTTCTCAGAGCAGAATTCTTCCTGAACCAAGCCTTTTTAGCACAGTTCAATTGTACAGACAAAGCAGTAAGCTTTATGGCTCTATATTTACTGGAGCCAGTAAATTCCGCTGTAAAGACTGCAGTGCTGCCTATGATACTTTAGTAGAATTAACAGTGCACATGAATGAAACGGGACATTATCGAGATGACAACCATGAAACTGATAACAATAACCCTAAAAGATGGTCCAAACCTCGTAAACGTTCTTTGCTTGAAATGGAAGGGAAAGAAGATGCGCAGAAAGTATTAAAGTGTATGTACTGTGGTCATTCATTTGAATCTCTTCAGGATTTGAGTGTTCATATGATCAAAACAAAACACTACCAAAAAGTGCCTCTGAAGGAACCTGTTACACCTGTAGCAGCTAAAATTATCCCAGCTACTAGAAAGAAAGCATCACTAGAGCTTGAACTTCCAAGTTCCCCAGATTCCACAGGTGGGACACCAAAAGCACCTGTCTCAGACACCAACGATGCACTTCAAAAGAATTCCAATCCTTACATTACACCAAATAATCGCTATGGTCACCAGAACGGTGCCAGCTATGCCTGGCACTTTGAAGCGAGGAAATCTCAAATTCTGAAGTGCATGGAATGTGGAAGTTCTCATGACACTCTGCAGGAACTCACTGCCCACATGATGGTGACGGGACATTTTATTAAAGTCACCAACTCTGCCATGAAAAAAGGGAAGCCTATTATAGAAGCCCCAGCAACGCCTACAGTAACATCCTTAGTAGATGAGAAAGTCCAGTCTGTGCCACTAGCTGCCACCACTTTCACATCTCCTTCCAATACGCCTTCTAGTGTTTCCCCTAAATTAAATGTTGAAATAAAAAAAGAAGTAGATAAAGAAAGAAGCATTGCTGATGACAAAATGAAGGAGAAAGAAAAGTCAAGTGAGGATGAGGAGAAGTATGATATCTCTTCGAAATACCATTACTTGACTGAAAACGACCTAGAAGAAAGCCCTAAAGGGGGACTGGACATATTGAAGTCTTTAGAAAACACAGTTACATCAGCTATAAATAAAGCCCAGAATGGCACCCCGAGCTGGGGTGGCTACCCTAGCATTCATGCTGCTTATCAGCTGCCTAATATGATGAAGCTGTCATTGGGTTCATCTGGGAAGAGTGCACCGTTAAAGCCCATGTTTGGAAACAGTGAACTAGTATCGCCATCTAAAAGCCAGCCCTTGGTATCTCCACCAAGCAGCCAGACCTCACCTGTGCCAAAAACGAATTTTCACGCCATGGAAGAATTAGTAAAGAAAGTCACTGAGAAGGTGGCTAAAGTAGAGGAAAAAATGAAGGAGCCCGAAGGGAAGCTTTCTCCAATGAAGCGTGCAACACCTTCACCGTGCAGTAGTGAAGTCAGTGAACCTCTCAAAATGGAGGCCTCCAATGATGGTGGCTTTAAAAGCCAACAAAACAGCCCAGTCCCTCAAAGAGATGTTTGCAAGGACAGTCCAACTGTAGAACCTGTGGAAAATGGGAAAGAGCCTGCTAAGTCAATTGTAGGTTCTTTAAGCAGCAGCACGGCTATCATTACTGATCACCCTCCTGAGCAGCCATTTGTAAACCCATTAAGTGCACTGCAGTCTGTCATGAATATTCATCTTGGGAAGGCAGCAAAGCCATCTTTGCCCGCGTTGGATCCAATGAGCATGCTTTTTAAAATGAGCAACAGTTTGGCAGAAAAGGCTGCAGTGGCCACCCCACCTCTCCAGTCCAAAAAAACAGACCACTTAGACCGTTATTTTTATCATGTCAACAATGACCAACCCATAGATTTGACGAAAGGCAAGAGTGACAAAAGCTGCTCTTTGGGTTCAGCGCTTTTGTCATCCACATCGACATCTTCTGCATCTTCTTCATCTACAGTGACAACAGCAAAGACATCTGCAGTCGTGTCATTCATGTCAAACTCGCCGCTACGCGAGAATGCCTTGTCAGATATATCTGATATGCTGAAGAACCTGACAGAAAGTCACACATCAAAATCTTCCACACCTTCCAGCATATCTGAGAAATCTGACATTGATGGTACCACAATAGAGGAACCAGAAGAGAGTACACCAGCTCAGAAAAGGAAGGGACGTCAGTCTAACTGGAACCCTCAGCACTTGCTCATCTTGCAGGCCCAGTTTGCAGCCAGTTTACGGCAGACTTCAGAGGGGAAATACATAATGTCAGACTTAAGCCCTCAAGAAAGAATGCACATTTCCAGGTTTACGGGACTTTCAATGACCACCATTAGCCATTGGCTAGCCAATGTGAAATACCAGCTCCGAAGGACGGGAGGAACTAAGTTCCTTAAAAATTTGGACACTGGGCATCCAGTGTTCTTTTGTAATGATTGCGCTTCACAGATCAGAACTCCTTCAACTTATATCAGTCATCTTGAATCGCATCTGGGTTTCAGGTTAAGGGACTTGTCCAAACTGTCCAGTGAACAGATTAACAATCAGATAGCACAAGCAAAGTCACCGTCTGAAAAGCTGGTGACATCCTCTCCAGAGGAAGATATCGGAACTTCTTACCAGTGCAAACTTTGTAACAGGACTTTTGCAAGCAAGCATGCTGTTAAACTTCATCTTAGTAAAACACATGGGAAGTCACCAGAGGATCATCTTCTGTATGTTTCAGAGTTAGAGAAGCAGTAGCATTTGCTTTTGATTAAAATAACTGTAATTTGCTTTGAGGAAAACTGTCAAAGACGCCTTAAAGCTACTGTTTAATTCTTGGCACATGTTCTTATTTTAACTCCAGAGTCGCTCTGGGCTGAACTGTTTTGTATAACTGTACAGTGTTTAGAGGTGCATAATCAGCTGTTGTTACTGGTAAAATATGAAGGTTAAAATGCAGTGGTAAGTGTTTGGAACTTTGTGTAAATTGGATTTAGTTGCTATGCATCCCTCTGATGCATCAAGCTGCATGCATTAACAGACAGTTTAATTAAGCATTTATAACTGATTCTGGTGCACTTTTTTCATGTGACCTAAGTGTGCTGGTATTTCTCACCCTGTAATCTTTAGCCCTCTGAGTACTTTGAAGCACTTTTGCATTAATTTGGTAAAAATGTATGGATATGGTTTTTTTTAAACCCTTACCAGCTTAGTTCTGATTACAAATATGAACCTCCATTTATGCAGAGGTGTCTCACACCTTGAAATTTAAAAATATGATTTTCACATTGAAACATAGATGTATATATTGTATAGATATTTCAAAATCTCTTATGGAAAATGTGATTGTGGTTAACGCCATTTTCTTTTTCTTCAGCATTTTTAGCAACAGTGTTTTTTGTACCTGATAACCCCAGGTATGAACTGCTATATATAGTGTAAATTTCATTTTTTAGGCCTAACGGTTTTCCTTTTAACATCCAAACGTTGTAAATTGTATGATGAAAGATACCACAGATAGCATTTATAAAGTATTCAGAAACATTATTCTTAAAGCAAAGTATGTGTTGTTTTGTTTTGCTATACAGTACATCTATATTAATAGAGGTTCATGTTTAAATTATACATATTTATTAGTGTTGCTATCATTTATTTGTTTGTTTTTTTTGTTCTTTTTTTAAACCGTCTAAAGAAACAGAAGCCACGGACTGCATTCCTGGCATGCATTATAACTGTTTTGCACAACGTGACTTTTAAAGGTATTTATTAGTAAAAAAAAGTAATAAAAGAAAATAAAAAGAGAAAATTCAAAATAAACTCAGTGCTCAAAGGGTTAAATCTATTTGAAAAACTTGTACTGTATTTCCTAAACATTGATAAAGCCTTTAAAATGTTTGTACTGTAATACTTTGCTTAAAAGTTATGAGGCATTCTGTGATATAACCTCTTTTACTTATTTATAAGCGCTCTTGGTTGTTATTTCCTATTGTAGAATGCCTTTTTATTTCAATTGGTAACTTTCTGTTTTGTTCTGCCTAATTATTCTCCCAAGATTCCATACTGCAGCTTTATCTTTAGGCATATGAAAGGTAACCCGTGGTTACCAGCACACTAAGTGATTCTGTTCGTCTCCATTTTTGGCAGTTAATTTGCAGAAGTAACTGACAGCTGACACCATATGAGAATCTATGTATAAAATATTGGCATGTAAACAGCACAGACACTGTAACGCACTCTGTGCCCTGTTTTGTTGTTGACAATGAAGCACCATTATATGACTCTTCATATAACCTTTTTTTCTACAGCAGCATTAAAATTGTCTTTTTGCTATAATTTTGTGTTGCGTTCACAATTATGTCTGAAATGTGCTACGACTAACGAGCACATTAAAATTAAATTGTATGCTATCTGTTTATGACTGAAGCTTGAGTAGGTTTCTTCATCTGCCAGGTGCTGGCAGTCAAAAGCTGCACATAAATCACTGGAGTTTTAGTGAACTTTAGCATTTAAAGAGCAGGGTAGCACTTATTCAAAGGCTGCATTAACAATTTTTTTTTCCTCCGGAACAGATAAATGAGCATTATAACTCCTTTTTAAACATCAGGTAAGGCTGGCTGCAAAGACAGGCTTTAGGAGCAATGTGCAACATAGCAAACAGGCACTTTTCTGCGCCTGCAGCCCAGCAGGGAGCCGTGCTGCTCTCCCTGCCCAGCTGGGCACACGTTTGGAACAGCACTGCCATGCTCCTGGGGCAGCTGGAGAGGCACCTGAGGCTGGAGAGCTCCCGGAGCCACTGGGAAGGGAAGCCTCTGCTGGCCTTCAGTGCTGGGGTACAGCGGGAAGAAAGGTGGATAAAAGTGTCAAATGAGCGGGTGCGTTTAGATGAGAGTGACGGACTGCTACTGGTGGTGACAGGTCACCCCCATCAACAACTTGCATCTCCAAATTACCTGTATAATTATGCACGTAAATAATGCCTTTTGCCAGGCAGGTGAAATCGGAGACTAGGAATGGTTCAGGGAGCCAAAACCACCGTTGTGGCACTTAGGAATCGTGCTTTAAGTGAGAGCTACTATCTGAATGTCAAATCTTTGGTTTACTTTATTTAAAAAAAATATACGCTGTCTTCCAGTAAGTGAATTAAATGTGTTTTGTGCTTTCTCCCCTTCTTCTCTGACCATGAAAGCCAGTGCCACGTCTTGCCCAGTGTAACTGAGTGTTCTGTTCATTCTGCAGCCAGTAGTGCTAAGAAGACTCGATGAATGGGATTCACAATTAGTGCTCTGCATTTTTGCCTCCTCTTTTGGCTCACAGTTGTATCTGATTTTAAGGTCATTTGTGTGTCAATGTTATGGCCTCCACTCAAATTCCAGCAATGAAATCGCACTACACAGTTCTGATGTTTGCCAGCCCATCCCAGGAGTACCCATTGTACCCAGGAGGTGCAGCCCAGCCATCCCCTGCCCTCCAGGAGGACTCCCTGGCAGCACTCTGTGCTTTTTTGCATATCGATGGTCTCAGCCTAAATGCAGGCACAGTTTTTGCATCTACGGCAGAGAATTCCTCCTTTGAAAATTAGAACAGCTTAAATATAGTGTTTGGTTGCAAAGCAGAAACTCACACATAAGGAGACTGGCAGATTATTGCATATATTGTCAATCAATTTATTTTTAAGATGCACCGTTGACTTATAATAGTAATGGTAAAAGCTCTATATGCAGTACAGTTATCTGGGGCTCGGGAGGGAGGAAAAGCAGGAGGCTGCAGTCTTTTGCAGTGTTCATTCTCTTTATTTTTAAAATACAGACAAGGAGTTGATGCTTGCAAGCACCGAATGCCGCTGGTGCAGCTTCATCCAGTCTGATGAAGTCCCTCCCAGGGCCCAACCCTCTGGATCCCAATGTCCAGGGAGGAGATAGATGCAGGGGAAATTTTTGGGAGCAGCTAGATCTCTGTGTGCGCCAGAAATGACTTTTAAAATACAGTTTTAAAATATTCTTCAAACTTTGCAAATGAATGGCTTCTCAGGATCTGCGTATCCTCAATTTATTAAAATAAAGTTCAGCTTGCATTTCAGAACCTTCAGGACTGGCATACCAATGTGATTTCATACTATAAAGAATTTAGAGAATCAGTGAACTGGAATAATGTCCTTTCCATCAATACACTGATATGTATATTGGCACAGTAACCATTAGTGCTAACCAAATCACCAACCTGACTATATGAAGATAATTTTTCTCCTATTAGACATGAAGGTACAAATGTGGGATTTTAAAATATGTATCTGAGTTCCAACTTTTGTGTTGCGTTTGATGTTTTATTTAGGAAGATGCAGATCAGATGTGAGAGAAAACAAAATGCCTCAAGAAAGAGTTTAAAAATGAGATTGTGATTGGAAGAGCTTTAAATCACAGGTGTATAAAGGTGACCCTGGTCTAACCCCACCCAAGTAGTGGCTTGTTGCAGCATACTGTATATCTTCCAGCTATCACATTTACGCAGTATCTTAAAATAACATTTGTGATAAATGTGCAATTTAACTAATTTATGGTGCTATGATGTGCTCAGGGCTACATGCAAGATGAAAATCTTAAATGGAGCTTGAACAGCTCACTTCACAACAAGAAATCAATATGCCAGATCTTAGCTGTTCACTGAAGTCAACATTTAGCAAATAAATAAATAAAAGCAACTAGAAGAACAAAAAGAACACCACCATGTATCTGTGACTTTAGTGAGCAAGAAATCTGTAATTAACCAAAATGTGATTTTCAAACTAGTGTAAGGAACTTTCTGAAACCTTAGAATCTTATTTATATTTATGTTTTTTGTTTTGTTTTGTTTTTGTTTGTTTGTATTAAAATTGAAAGTATATCGTTTTACTTTTGCAGTTGCTTTTGTGGTAAACACGATATGTGATTTCTTATCTAAACCAAGGCAGATAAGTGTTATCAGTATGGGAATGATCTGTTGCACTTTGATACAGCTATGTATCTTGGTATATGCAGCTAGGCACAAATGTGACTGCATTTTATGACAGCAAAATTTTTGGCAATACTGTGAGATTTAAGAAAATATTGGCACGCGTAGAAGAGGAGAACCTTTAATTTTGTAAGTTCTTATTTCAGCTGCAACAGAAAAAGAAGTAGCCGTGGTGCAAGTGACGACAGAGACAACTGGTAATAAAGCTAACTTTAATACATTTTACATTTCAAAATATGCCTCCTGAGAGCCTTATGTATTTCTTAGGAAAATACCAAATGGTGGTAATCATTCTCGCATACTTTCTTAGGTTGAGAACGTGTTAGAGCTTTGCTGGGTTCTCAGTTACCCACAGTTCTCGTGGATGAGAATACAGAACTGGTCACAAAGCATGAATTGGTCACGAAAAGTAAACAAAAGAAAGAGTTCCTAAGTTGCAAAACTTTTTAAAAAGTCACTGAGTTTTCTCTGAGAAAAGAGTGAACCAATCATGTACAGTTGGACGGTTGCAGAGGGAGAACTCCTGTGTAACTCCCTTGGGTAATGCTGGTGCATACATATAATCTCCAGCTTAAAGGACCCAGCAAATTCTCTTCTCCTGGGCCTTGGCACCGCGCTGTGCCTTCCAGCTCTGGGTTGACCTGCTGTAGGGAAACAAGAGAAGAAGAAATAATTGCCGACTGCTGTATGAAAGCGGTTTTGTTGCTCAGGGTGTGGTAGCAGTGAATTTTGTTGAGCTTTCAGTAATTATGCTGTAATAATGAAAAGTTTGTATATGTTCATGATTGTGAAACTGCCTCTTTCACTGAAGAGTATTTGCATAAGAAGTCCATTTTTTATTTTTTTTTTTAAAACCAGTATAGGAAGAAAGAATGGGGGTCATTTAGAGAAGGGAGCAGAATTATGTTTTAAAGCATCATTATACATGTCTGAATGTGCTGGAGTAATCGGCAAGGTTACAATCTGTTTTCAGGCCTTGGTTTGGGGCAGTAATTTTCACTAAATGTTCAGCATGAGAAAGATGACTAAGTTTTACTAATGCTTAGCTTTATGATACTTAACTTACGTGCTGTATTCATTATCTAGTACATATGCAAACATGGTGCAGGTGTTACATAAATTGATTTTTTTACCTGTAAAACCACAGTCATTTATACTTTGTATCCTGCTACATGTTAGGGTAGTTAGTTGTTCGTTTGTTTGTTTGCTTTTCAGCAGTAAATTACGATATTTAGGTGGGACACATTAACTTCCTCAGCAGCTGTTGCTTGATTCACTTCACCATATTTATAGCTTGAAATGCACTTCTGGTTAAATCATCTTTTAAGATAATTAAAATCAGATACACACTTTAGAATGGATGGATACGTCCACACCACTCACCAAGTTCATTTTTAGAACCTTTATTGAAATGAAAATGTGCAACTGCAAATCATGCTCTATACCACGGTGCCTATCTTTCAATGTAGGAGTGTTTAAAGAGCAAAATTAAAAATTACAACCCAGGCCAGCAATGCCAGGAGATGAAATTTTAAAGTAATAATGTAACAGGACATTTCTCTGCATCTCGGGTTTAAGGTTGTTGGTCTGTCTGAGGAAATAAAGGCAGTCATAGAGCAGCCAAGGAGAAAGGAGCAGGGTATGCCTGTCCTGCCCATCTCCCAGCTGCAGAGATATTCAGATTTCAGGGGGCCGAGAAGAGCGCTGGTCTTCTGTGAGCTAATTTCCTGATTTCTTACCTCTTGATGCCTGAATTAAGGACTTTGGTCACAAGGGAAATGAATTTCAAATGATTTGGCATTGTAGAAAAGCCTGCATTAGGCCTGTCTGCCCTATTCCCATTCCTGTGGAGAAGATAGTGTCCATCTTTTTTTTAATTTTATTTTTCATATCAAAAATAAAAATGAAGAGAAGGCAACTTTTAAACTTAATATAAATTAACAATGAAAAATACTTCTTTATTAAGCTTCAACATATCACATCCTCTCTTGCAGGGTAGGAAACGGGGGACATGTTTATAGCCATCATAATTGTGAGTTAGTGACCTTTCTAGCCAAGCGAAATGAAATTACTTGAAAATGGAATTCTTTTTAATTGGCGCATTTGTAGGTGGCAGGGAAAGGAAGAGGGTTTGTTAAAGTGTGTGCGCAGTGAAAAGCCTGCAAAGAAGCGTGAGGCACGCCTGAAGTGTGCTCAGCTGCAAACCTGTGCAGAGGGAGAATGAGGGAGGTGTGTCGGGAAGCACAGCCGTGTTCTCGGCTCTTTTTTTCTAAGCTGGAGGTACAGTCACTGCAGTTCCGCCTCAGTGACCATGAAACCGAGTCGGCAGAAGCTGAAGGACTCCGCTCCTGAAAGCCTCATCAGGACTTGTCATCGCTCTAATGAATATCATTTAAATTGCTTTGTATATTGGTGGAGTTTGGATGTCGATTTAATTTGTGCATGTGTTTGAGTTCTTCTGCTTGGCTAGGCTAACAGAGAGCAACAGCCTAATGAAAAGTGAGTTGGTGACAGCGTGATGAGCCCCAACCCAATCAAATGTGTTTGAAGGGCTGTTTTGACAGGGATCTTAAAAGTAGATCTAGGAGAGAGGAGCACTGCTTTAGTTCTGTGCAATTGTTTCAGGCTGAGATTACTGCTCTTTGTACCTCCAAACGGTTGAAAATTTTCTGTGTTCTCTGGCTTGTGATAAAGCATGAATTCATCACGGGGTGGCGTGTAGGGCAGCCTAGAGGTATGGGATCCCCGTTGAGTGGGTGCCGGGATGTGGCCCTTGCCCTCTGCCTGCCCACCGCCATGCCTGCAGCCTTGGCTCGGCCTGTCGGGAGGCTGCTGGTAAAATAGCCATGTACACCCTATAAATTACACTGAGGGTTCCGATTGCTGATCAGATGATCACTTTTTCCCTCTTACATGTGATTTGGAAGATAAAAATGTGGTCTTGATTTGTGTGTGCCACCGGGAAGACAAATCGGTTTCCAAACCAGAGCTGCTGTCAGAAGGGAAGCATGAAGCAGCGCTTCCCTGTTGTATAGATGAACCCAGCAACAACCCAAAGAAATGATTGCACGAGGAAAATTGGATCACAAGAAAAATCTGCAGTCTGGGTACTCGTATCTAAGAGATGATTAATATGTCAGACAAATTGTTCAGCAATGGTTCATGCAAACAGACCTGCTATAATTCTGCCAAAGTCAGTGAGATCAATGTGCTCCACTGAGTGATCGTGGCACTGACCACTCAAAGGAGAGCTCCTAAGGGCAGCAGTGACTTATGCTGATCTCGCACCCCCCCTCCCTCCCCATGATACCAACACGTATGAATACCTCCAACTTCCTCTAACCCAAACCCATGTAGAACTTACAGGAGATACTTGCTGCTGTCTGAGTGGTGGATGTGACACTCACCTTCTCCATTGGGCCGGATTTTGTGAATGCCACGTGCTTTTAGAATTATTTTTTTAAATGTTATAAATATTTTAACGAAACCATTGTTGCCCTGACAATTTGCCATCGATAATTTGAATGAAATTACTTCAGTAAGCCTCTTACATTCAATGCAAGTTTTGGGCAGAGGATGAGAAAACTCAAAAGACAAAAGATGAAGGGAAATCTGTGATACAGAGTGTATGTATGTCTGCAGCAGGAAAGGGGAAAAGGGAAAAAGGGAAAAAGGGAAGGAGAGCACAGTCAAATTTGGGGCATGTATTTGAGTATGAAATGTTAAAAATATAAATTAGGTACTGAAGAAGCACGAAGCACCTACTTGTACTTCCTTAATAGGGCTTTTATTAAAGACACTAGAAGGGATTCCACAGAGGGAGAGATCAAAACAGCAGTTTCATCAGCTATGGTGTATTAGCAGCTTCTCAGGAAGCACTGAACAGCAGACAAATCCACACCAACCCACAGGTGCAAGCACATTATATTGTAAACAGTTCTGATCCCATAGAAATCCTCTGACACATGTAATACTCCCTCTTCCCTTGTTCCTGAACTCAGAAAGCTGCTTTAACCCCTCTTCTACTGGACACAGCTTATGCTCAGCATGCTTATCCCTTGGTAATTTGCTCTGCAAATGCACTTTCCTCCTCTAGAACCCTGGTAGCAGGCTGTTTGCTGGGCTTCCCTGCAAACCTCTCTTCAAAAGTAGTTGTTCTGAGGGGGATGGTAAAGGCCACTGACATGCTGGGGACATCCAGCACCAAACCATGAAGATTCCCATCTTGCATCCCCTCTGCTTTCCTTGTCCCTGGAGGGAAGTTGGGCACTTGGGCTGCCTTGCAAACTGAGGGGTCAGCAAGCATCTGGTGATCACAGGGGGATTTGTGAAGCTGGTCAGGCACACAGCAGCATAACCTATGAATGAAAGAGTGTAGAGCAGCTGAAGCATCTGTGCTACACTGCTCTGAGCCAGAGCTTTCCTTCCATCTGCACCTGGCCCTGAAGCCCTTCAGGTGTCCTGAGCTGCTCCCCAGCTCCCAGCATGTTTTCCTTCTGAAGCTGAGAGGCTGGAATTCCCCACGCACAGCTGGGGCAAGGCCCAAAGAGCCCCTTCTGCCTTAAGCTCGCTCAGCTGCTGGCTGTCAGAGCTCAGCACTGCCCAGCTGATGTATATGATGGTGGTCAATAGGAGAAGGCTGGGGGAGTCCTACCAGCTCCTGTGCTGGAGATGGGCAGTGTCATGGCCCTGGGATCTGGCTGCTCCTGGAGGAGATGCTGTGTGCTGGGCTTCATGGTCATGGTGAAAAAGGTAAGTCCTGTGAGCTGCTGCCTGGAAGAAGTTTAACTTGCAGACCTAATACATGGACATTAATAATGATTAGCCTGAGATAAAGGTGATAGTCTCTTTAAAAAAAAAAAAAAAAAAAAAAAAAAAAAAAAAACAAACAAACACAGACTTTTTACTTGCTCCTCTGTAACTTTGGCTAGCGTCAATTTAACAGTATGTGGTTTTTTCACAGTTTTCTGTTGGGCTGTTCTGTTTTCTTGAAATTGCTTTGCTTATTTTGGGGCTGAAGAGAAAAAAAATGAGTTTTTAATAGAATTTTAAAACAGCTCAGCTCTGCTTTCTTGTATTTTTAAGCTATACAGCAAGACCATCTATATAGCAGCTCAAAAAAAAAAGAGCTTTTCTTGTTGTTTATAGCTTTATTGCTATTCAGACCAACCAGCCTGTTGATGTGGCAAGCAGGTGGCATGATGCTGAGTGTACATGACAATATATATGTAATACCATTTCCTTTAAGGAAGCTTGTGCGCTATTTCTCATTGCTGAGCTAAAGGTCAGGGTGTCAGGTGGCTCTGCAGCAAGCAACAATTCTCCAAGCTGCAAAACTTTGGCTGAAGTTGGTGACATTAACAAAGATGGAGGCAAATTGGAGGGAGTCCAGAGGAGAGCAACAAGAGTGATTAGGGGTTTTTCAAACATGACTTATGAGGAGAAGTTAAAAGAATTGGATTTGTTTAGTCTGGGAACAAGAGGCTTAGAAGGGACGTGATAACAGTCTTCAGCTATGTTTCAAAACAACGACAACAAAAAAGTTGTTATAAAATGGCTGCTTATCAAATGTTCTATGTGTCTACCAATGGCCAGCAGTGTGCCCAGGTGGCCATGAAGGCCAGCAGCATCCAGGCTTGTATCAGAAATAGTGTTCCCAGCAGGAACTGAAAAGCAATCTTCCCTGCTCCTGCTCTCTGTACTCAGCTCTGGTGAGGCTGCACCTCAATGCTTTGTTCAGTTTTGGGCCACTCACTGCAAGTGATACAGGTACTGGAGCATGTTCAGAGAAGGGCAACGAGGCTGTGAAGTGTCTGGAACGCAAGTCTTACGTGGGAGGCTCAGGGGAGACCTTATTGCTCTCTGCAACTCCCTGGAAGGAGGTGGTAGTGACATGGGGGTTGGCCTCTTCTCCCAGGTTACAGCAACAGGACAAGAGGTTTCAATTTGCACCAGAGGAGGTTCAGGTTGGATATTAGGAAAATTGTCTTCTCCAAAAGAGTGACCAGGCACTGGACCGGGCTGCCCACCAAGGTGGTGGAGTCTCCATCCCCGGAAGTGTTAAAAGAAATGCATTGATGTGGTACTTAGGGACACAGTTTAGAGGACAATGGTGGTGGTAGGTGGATGGTTGAACCAGGTGATCTTAGAGGTCTTTTCCAACCATAATGATTCTAGGATCAGTTGAGGAAAGAATGTTTCTTCTTTGTGAAGCTGTTGCTCACCTTCCTGCCAGATATTGTTGCCAGCCATTTCCGTTTTTACCATTTGACACAACTTTCACATCTTTTCTGCCAACAGTTCCTCTCACCAGGTGTTTTCCCATGGTGCGTGGAAGCAGTACTGGCTTTCACTCTTGTGGCGGAGGGAGAGATGAACATAGTCAGCATCACTGCTCCCTCTTCTGCAGGCATTGGTGGCATAGTGCCTTGCCCTTGCAAAACAGGTATAGCAGTGCTCCCATAGCCAGGTGCCAGCTG
This sequence comes from Lagopus muta, assembly GCF_023343835.1. NCBI lineage: Eukaryota > Metazoa > Chordata > Aves > Galliformes > Phasianidae > Lagopus > Lagopus muta. The sequence continues at coordinate 10,648,242 of NC_064444.1, forward strand.
CAGCTCAGCTCCTGCTGCCCAGCTTTCCTCTTCCCCACATCAGCCATGCAGCCAGGTCACTCCCAACAGGAGTCAGGGATGCTTTGGTCCTTTTTGCTGAGAGCAGGAGCCCTCTCAACATTTCAGTGCAGCCTTCAGGTTTCTCAGACCAGCGCAGATTGCACTGATAACAGACAGCACCATTTAACCCTGTAATACATAGCACGATGGATTCCGCAGTACAGCTGGAGTCCTAGTTACTCCTCAGGGAAGACTATTATAACAGCACAATCCCGTGTATCAGTAATAAAGTTTTTCGGAGACTCATAGGAATAAATAAAGCATGTTTACATTTGGGCCCCGTTAACAAATTTTACTTCAATCTAGTCCTCACCGCTCAGCTTCCAAATACAGGCAATAAAGTGCCAAAATGGGGCTGCCAAGAGGTCCTGGGCTCGCTAGAACTTCCACAGGGAGTGGGACCATAGGGCAGGGACACACAGGTATCTTCAGGGCTGTGTGTTTTTGCCTTGATCCCCAGTGGACAATACATTCCAGGTGTTACACTTGTCTTAAGGCTCCCTTCGTAACAAAACACATCCCTGTGCTTCTCATACAGACTTTTAGTGCACTTAGAATGCTCTGCGTTTAGCAAACCTTGGCCAGAGAACTTAAGCATAGTTTGTGGTGTGTTTAAAATTTAGGAGAACTGTTTTGGTCTTAAGTGTTTTGCTTTTTTTTTTTTTTTTTTCTCCTCTGTGAAGGTTTTTAAGTCCTTAAATGCTCTGTTTCTTGTGTACTTCCCCCTTCAGTAAAGGCTCTGCAGAGGATATCCACTTCCCAACGTACAGGGACTGGATGCAAATTTGGACTCAGCAGCTCCAAGAGGCGATTACATACAGTCACCTCTTAATCACAGGTCAAAATACCATGTAGATGCCCTGTGAGGAAGGGAAAGGCTGGGGGATGGAAAGGAAGAAAGTTCACCTAGCAGAGCAACCCACTGAGCAGGCAGCAGGTCTGCTAGGGAAGGAACAGGATTCACTGCTAGAAACCATTGCTTGCAACATGGCTGATAGCGGGCCAGCTAATGGTGGAAGGTGAATCTGTTGAAAAACTTATTATTTTTAATAATCTGTAGGAATTAAAATTGCAGTTAAAGGCCAAAACATTACTTGAGCCACAAAGTGTCATTCAAATACCAGTTATTGCTCAAGGACTGCTGCCACCATGTACATGTGTGAGACTGAGTCCTGTAACGTTGAGTGTTGTGCTGTGCTGATAACCATTCATTTGAAAAATAATGGCTTTGCCAGATACAGTCCTTTGTAAGGAGAGGCTGCAAAGATGAGAAAACTTTTTGACATGTTTCAATGAAAAATGGAAATGAGTTTCTAACTTCTTCCAAATTACTCTTCCTGAGCCCTATGGGGGGCTCTTGGTGTGGTGTGTGCTGGGGCAGAATCTGAAGCTCAAGACTTCCTTCAGCTGCAGCTCTGCCACACCTGGGACCCTTCTTATACCTACTTGTCCTCACCTTAACCCCAGCTTATCCTTAGCCTAACTGTAAACCTAACAAAAACCCTGTCGTAACTGTAGCCTTAAGCCTGTCCTAACTGTAACTTTAAGACTAATCCTAAATCTACTCCTAGCCCTAAATGTAACACATCCTAGTGCCAAAACTAACCCCAACAGAAAACCTGTCCATACTTATATGCCAAGCTGTACCTTTTCATACTGATGCATTCTGCTGGTGATGTGTCTCCATAAATTCTTACAGGTATCTTATAAAAACTGAAACAGGAAGTTTTTAAAATTATATTTATTTATTTATTTATTTAAGGGAGACAATGATCTATTATTACAAATTGTAGCAAAAAATAATAGGTGTTACTGGAAATTAAATTTATTTAGTTCCATTCTCATGGGTGCATTACATACCATGACCCTCCTACCATTAACAAACCTACTGTTAAATCCATCAAAATTGATCTACATTTAGCTATTCATTTTATGTATATTAATTTGAACAGAACATTTATTTGGCTTAAATTTTATTTTCAGTGGTGGAATGTATGTTCCAAACGCGAGCACAGATGATTTGCTAGGATTTAGTTAGAAGGAATGTGGAATGTTAGTTTACAAAGATAATAACCGAGCTATTAAAGCCAACAACCCCTTTTAAAGCAAACATACCATTAAAATATAGGAACAGTTTATGGTGTAAATAAAATTGAGGATATGGATTATTTAAAGCTAAAAATGTTAGGGGTAGCTATGAGGAAAAAGTTGAATAAAAATGTATTTAATTGCACCACATTTTTTTTTCTAAAGTGAACTTCAAAATGCAAATAAAGGATGATAGTTTATGGATGGGAAAAAGACAACTACACAGAGTGACATTAGAAATCCATTTTACTTATGGAGATGTATAATAGTGATTTGACTTTTATTTTCTAATCTGAATCAGATTTCAGAGAAAAAAAAATTGTGCCTAAACTCGTAAATGGCAGAATTTATCTTGCTTGTGAATCCATACAGTGGAAAGGGAAGCAAGACATTTGCTTCTAGATCATTCTCCTTGTCTGAATGACAAATACAATAATTCCCTCTATTAGCCAGATCCATTGTCTTTATTTTGCACAGAAGTACTGTATTGCTGAGGTAGACTTCCACTGCTATGCATATTTTAAGGGTTATTTGGCAACACAAGTAAAGCTAAAAGTAGCCTCTTAATCTAATTAATTGACATTTCTGAATCTTGCTTTCACAACAACACATGGTTTCATGTTCTGGGTTTTAGCACTTGTCAAGCTTTTTTGGAGAATGTTTTGGTCAGAATGACAAGATAATTTGTGACTGAGGCTCCAAGCTAGAGAAGTGTTTAAGGCTATAATGATTTATTATCATCACAGAATAACAAAATTTACAAAGCGTTTCATCAGAATTTTTGAAATAAGTTTACCACCGTGGTAGAAGCACACAGGGAGGGGGGTGTCTTCCTACACAAATGCCAGGGTGACTTATTGGTAATAATTACAATGTTAAATTTATTTCAGAGCTTTTCTTGACAGACTCACAGCATAGTTAGAAAGACAAAAGGTGAGAGAATGGTAACAACCAAGGAGGTAGAGCTCTGCCTTTTTTTTTTTTTTTTTCCTTTAGACAAACGCTGTCACCAAAATAAAAGTAATTAATATATGCTTCTTGCAATAAATAATACATACATATGTTAAGCTACCGACTGAACGTCCTGGCAGGAGGTGTGTGAATAGTCACACCATGAAAGCTGTAACGCAGTGAATGTTTGTGCCTTTGGTGTCCAAAAATAAATACAGAACAATTTACTTAAAGGGCAAAACAGGTGATGTGGCTGAGTGACAGCACATTCGTGGGGCATTCGTTTGTGGACTTGAAGGCAACTGCATTGCTACAGTGCTATTAAAAGAAATAAGGCAGCCTCACTAAATTTGACTTCATCTTGCTCCTCTGCTAAGAGAGCTACAGATGTCGACTTTGAGGCAAGACGTCTGACTCTGAACATGAGGCATTTCCACTTATTCTCCATGTTTCTATGATTTACTTATTATGTAATTAAGTACCTTGAAACCTTTGGCACTGGTTAATTTAGACTAAGTTGTGACAGTTATTTGACTTCAAGGCCAGGAATAGCAGCCGCTTCTCCAATGCCCTTCGGCGATTTTGAGGCGGTTGTATTGTTTGACTATCAAACACGTACCTTTGCAGAGCAACTTTCTTAAGGAGGCAGTCAGCAAAGATAGTATCATACTTTCGCAGTGAGCCTTTTGCCTCAAAGCATCACGAAGCAGAAAAACATATGATAATTAAAGCTAATTTCTAGGGCGCTGGCAGTGTGGCATTGTTGCCCTTTGCAGTACATGGTGAACTGATGGCAGGCAACTTGTGAGCTGGCACACGGAGCGAGCCCGTGTGTTCCAGGCATTTTGTTCTTTTCACAGAACTGGTCAGGCACTTGCATTTAGTGAGCTGGAATGCAAAAAGATGTGTCTCGCGTCTCCTCCGAGAGCTTGCCAGACTCAGGCTCTGATGGATTTCTGGCAAGAGTCAGTTCCGGAGCTGAGGACCCACCACAGAGAATATCTATTTATTTAAGCTATTTATAGCATTTCTAAAGAACTCCTCGCTGTATTATCTCAGCGTGTCACAGAAATTAAAGGTACACCATGAATTAAAGGTATGCTGCCAGTACCCAGAGCTGTCTGCCAGAAGGCCCTGCAGGTCTCCCAGGGGCAGAGCATGGAGGTCGGGGCTGGGGACAGGCGAAGCTATGGCATCCATCCATTCCTACAGCAGCTGAACACAGCCACAGGACTGCAGCAGGTCCACGTGCAGAAGGCAGATGTGTCTGTTCTCTACCAGCCCGAGTGTCTGTGTGGTTCAACAGGCAGCTCAAAATGGAGCTTTTTATTGTAGCTGAGCCTATTAATTACACATATGTTAAGCACTGAACTCGGCTCCGGATAGATGATGAATAGACGCAATCTTCCAGCAGATGAGCGAAGATGAGAGACCTAAGCTAGCAACCTTGAGGCAGACAGCAGGAAGAAAATCACTGCAGGAGGTGCCACACTGAGCTGCTCTGCACACTTAGCTGTGTGTGTCCTGTTGCTGCTGAGTGCTGGTTTCTCGCTTGGGGGTAGAGAGCTTGTCTCCACCTAATCTTGAATTTTACCACAAACAGAGAAAATAACAGGCCTTCATCCAGGCTCAACAAGAAGCCACAAGGTGACCAAAAGCCCTCTGTCTTAACGTCTCTAAGTGTTGAAGTCATGTAAAACATACTTCTAGGAGGATTCCTATAGAAACGTGAAGAACACTGGTGAATATGGGCTTTGTGGCTCTTCTTAAGTGGGAATCCCAATAGAGCCACAGCAACTGCTCTCTAGGTTATTCAGCAGTAGTTACCACTTACTTATGGTACCACTCACCCTGCTACCATAGAAGTCATTGGTATGTTCTGATGAAGGTGTGCAAGCAGTTGACTGATCAGCAAGTTTGCTTAGATTCTGTTCGTTGTCATGAGCAGGCAGTTAGGCCTCACTCCATCCCCTCTGCCCCTCAAATCACTTAATGCACTGACCAGAAGCGGAGCTGGGGCTCTCTGCGCTGGAGCTGCAATGTAATTGCTAGAGTTGGCGCTGAACTACCTTCCCAATGATTTTTCCCAGAAAGGAAGTTCAGAGACTGGGTCATAATTAGTAGACTCATTAGTATTAAATTATGTGGGTTTTATTAGGGGCTAGACATTCACTTGTTTAAATGTAGCTGGCATTTTAATGCCTCTCTAAGGGAATGTAATACGTACTGCATAGGCAATACATACTGACTTTTATTGGTGCAGACCAAGCTCACAGGTGATAGGGGCACCTGCTTGTGTCGGTTTAAGGCCCGTGCAATGGGCTAGTTTCTGCAGTTAAGATACGGAATGGCAGAAAAGAGGCAACACCTTCTTTTTCTCCACTGTCCTTGCTAGAAGAGTGAGAACCTTTTACAGGAACTGATGTCCTCTGAGTATGTCTTTATGAGAGAACAATAGTAACTACTTATAGGGACTATTCTAATGCTACAGAAGTCACACATCGTTTCAGATTGACCATGTCCCTCAGGATACAGCTGCTTCATATCCCCATGAAACTGAACTGCAGCATGGTAGCGTGCTGTAATGTCAATGCTGCATAAAGCATACAAGCCACAGGAACAAAGAAATAGACACCCAGGTGAACTTGGGGGTGCTATATCTCAAGAAATCATTATACATTTTAACATAAGCATATGCTTCCTTTACACACACACACACACACACACACACACACACACACACACACACAAAAAAAAAAAAAAAAAAAAAAGCCTTTTCCATCCCATATCCTTTGCAAAATGTAAGTATTCTTGAATACATACTAAATATGAGTAAATTATTGGTTCATTTTCTGAGACTTCTGTATGTCCATTTGGCTTAACGTTGCCTATTTTATGATGAATTGAATTTCCTCCTTCTTTAGGCAACTTGTTTATCTGATTAAAAATCTTGGAGCATTTGACAGTGCATATTTAAATTCAAGAAAAAAACAAAGGTGGAAATAAACAGACTGCTCCATAGGGGGTTCCCAGGAATTGAAAGATATGTAGCGCACCTTAGGCTGATCCAATCACACTTGGATTAGCTGGAGAATTGCTGTGTGGTTAACTAACTTGCAGGGTGATATGGGAAGGCAGTCTCTCAGAGTGTAATTAAATGATAAGTTCACATTCAAGGGACTATTGTAAGTTACTGAGACTGTCATATACAATGCCAAAAATAGGCCGTCTCATGATGAATACCCTTATTAACAGCTATACTGCTCTGTGTTCATATGATGTGGCAGGGGAATTCGACAGGACCTAGTCCTGTTTGTTAGAGATTTCCCAAAAGATTGTGTATGAGATTGATATAAAAGGTGTCTACATCTGAAAAGCAAATAGACTACACACTTTTAGCCCACGACAATGTGGCTGTTAATCATGTGTTAATAGTCAGATCTAACGTGGATTCACCTCTCTGTTGAAAAATAGTTTTGATTACATCAAGTACACGGATCAGAATTTTGTTATTACCAGGAGAATCTGTCTGAGAATAGTTTATGTTCATTACAAACCATTTTTAAAGAGTGGCCTTGGGATCTTGCAAGATGACATCTCCACCCTTTTTGAATTTTGTTATGGGAACAGTTGCTGAGGATTCTTGTCTTCTCTTTTTATAGCATAGGTTTATCAATTATAACTCTTCCTCTAATTTTATATTTTGTCAGTAAAAATACCCTAGTTCAGCCAGGAAGCTATCAATCCTTCCAATACAGTCTTCCAGTAGGCTTAGAAGGTTCTCAGTGAATCTTGGATGGCAAAAAAGAGTATCTTACCCTTTGGGTTCATAAAATCTATGGGAGCAACTGAAAAGGCTTTATTTGGTCACTTGTGTGATGTTTGGATCAACCACCATGATCTAATAATAAAAGACGAACATCTGTGCCCTTTGCATTCTGAGTACTTTGTCATCTACTGTGCACTGAGCATTATTTTTCTGAATAGATAGAGGTAAAAGGAAGAGGAACTGGAAACAGACTATTTTGGAAGAAAATTCATTTTACTCCCTGTGTAATCACACAGAAGGAAATAGGAGAATTCACTCCCCCCCCCCCGATTTGAGTGTACTCAGTTTCACCCAAGACATAATCTCAAGAAATCTGTTGTGTAGCTGTCATTGAAGACCATCTCCTGCAATTCTGTTGGCTGCGGTTGTCATTCCTATGTATGTCTGAATCTGGTTTTGCTCTCAGATCTTTCACATCACTGTGTGTTCAGCAGCCTTTGCTAACTAGAGTGAATAATCAAGAACACATCAGGGTTGAGGTGAAGTTCTCCTGTAGACCTCGGTGTCTTTACTACTTGAAAATCAGCTGCTAAGAACATTGTATTAAAGAGTGGAAAGTTCCATCTGTAAAATTAGAATTCTTTATTTCCTAGACTTAGACTGTTGGAGAATAGGAAATAGTTTTCTTGAGGATGTGGGCAAGCAAATTTGTGAAACAAGGGAATTTCTGAATGCTGTGATATATCTGCAAGTACATAGACTTTAATTTGAGCAAAGTTCATGGTGGCACCAAGGATGCCAAAGCCTACTGTGCCAGGTGATGTAAAGTAACCAGTTGTGTGTGCCCAGGTGGCCACGTAGGCCAACAGCATCCTGGCTTATGTCAGAGATAGTGCAGCCAGTAGGAGCAGGAGGTGATAGTTCCTCTGTACTCAGCTCTGGTTAGGCTGCACCATGTTTATCGTGTTTGGTTTTGGGCCCCTCACTGCAAGCAAGACATTAAGACACCGGAGCGTGTTCAGAGAAGGGCAGCAAAGCTGTGAAGGGTCTGGAACACAAGTCTTATAGGCGAGGCTCAGAAGGGAGACCTTGTTGCTCTCTACAGCTCACTGAAAGGAGGTGGTAGTGACATGGGGGTTGTCCTCTTCTCCCTTGTAACAGCAACAGGACAAGATAACTATATTTACTTTCTTTTTGAGTGTGAGTCAAACTGATGATGTCCCAGGGCTACAAAAACCATGGGCAGAAGGATTTCTGACTGTAACACCTGCCTCTGCGCTTAGCCTTTTAATAAAGGCATTTGGGCTCCAAAAGCAGTTTGGACTGCTGCATCAGGAGTGAAATCATTTCATTTTTCACTATCAAATAGCTGGGAAAATGTTGGGGGGGAATATAAAGTTATTAGCTGAAAATCTCAAATCTGGGAATTTGAATTGCACTGGAAACTGACTGAAATATAGCTGTGTTGATGTGTGTAGAATGAATTTGATTTTGCATTCTCTTAAAATATGAAAATGTGGGGAAAGAGGACATAAAAATATTTGCACACAAAATGCTTTCAGTGTGATTTATATGACACAAATCCAAGGTGCTAGTGCATTTTTTTCTTTCTGCATTCTAAGGTCGCATGTGTCTAAGGTGAAGAAGTTCTTCTAACTACTTTTTGAAACAACGTTCTGCAGCACAATTAGCTGCATTGACAGGGATACGGAACTGCTGTATGTGGGAACATGGAAAGCTGTTTGTTTGAGAAATACACACAAAGAAGTTTTTGCCTTTCCACATACTTTCTATTTTGAGCATGCTCAGTGGGAATAAATTTGTATTGCCATCTTTTACATACATGTAGGTTTTGCAAGCCAGCAGGAAGTTATTAATCTATCGCTTTCTGTTAAGATGACAGTGATGTTTAGATCCAGAACTCAAGTAGAATGTGCATCACAATTGGATGCGGCTGGATAACAGTCCCAGAAGCTTCTTTATGATATGTGATGGATCTATAAGACAATTGTTTCAGGGCACTTTTGTGTATATTGTTAATATGATGCATGATGACGTGACCAATTATAGTAAGCTAATGTTCAAACAGCATGTCACAACCTGTGTATCAATGTATTAGATCTCTTCTTTCAACAAACAAATGAAACCTAGAGCAAGATGAGTTGAAGTTGTTGACCTCATAAAAGGTCAAAATCCCTTTATACTGACCTCCGTACTACGACATAATTATTAGAACATTATTCAAATCTGTGAGGGGAAGAATTAGCTTTAATCTTTAAAAGTGTGATTTGATTTGTCAGAAAAAAGCTTGTTGTAAATTTCCAGAGGTGGAAAATTTAATCCATAGCAGAGTTTATGGTGCTAGAACTGCTTCTGAATTCCTCTGTGCAGCTAGTTCAGTTCCCAAAATGCATTGCTGGGTTCAGGTGAGGAGGTGCCACTGCCCTGCCCTTTTCTTCACAGCCTGGGCTAGGAAAATTGGCAGTATAAATGCTCCCTTGGGCTGTGGCTGTGCAAATTTCCATCATTTCAGCAATGAGAGTCCAACATGGGCCGTTGTCATTCCTGATGGCTGGAAAGTGTTTGAGGAGCACCAGCTCTAGAAGGGGTTCGTAGTACCTCCCAGCACTGAGCGATGTGTTTTGAGGTCCTGCTATTACCTGCAGAAATGTACCTGCTTGATCTTCCTTGGCTAAGTGTCATAAAGAGTGGCTTTTTTCTACAGAAGTTCTTCTATCCTTGCTGCCACACTTACCCCAACATGGGAGAGCATCTATAGTATAGCTGATGGAAACTGTGGTCTGCTCCCAGGGAAATTAATCAGATGTGGAACCAAAGTGCTTTACAGTTGCTTACCACACACCTGTTTCTGCAGGTGGTCAAACACAATGTGTGGGGCCAGCATTTGGGCAGCATGTGACAGCAATGAGGTGATCTTCCCACTTTAGAATACTTTGGGCTCAGCATGGTCATTGTGGGTACTTTTATAGAGGATTTGTGAACCTACTGTTCTGTTGTGTGAGCAGAACCTGTTATGAGGTAACATAAGTTGAGAGGTAACCTTTCAGCAGAATAGTTTGAGTTAAAATAAAGGAATTGAAAAAGAGTACAATGACCAAAAAAATCTATAAAAATGCAATTGCACTAATATAATTTTATCACTTATTTAAAAATTTAGTCGACCCAAAAGACTACCAAGTGTGAAATTAAGGAACAGCTCCTCTACTTTTATGGAAATCACTCTTCTTCACTTGTCTAATAGCCTGATTTTGTCAGATCATTTATTTCCATGGTTTTAAAATGAGCTTGACAGACAGAATTTTATAACACCACTTTACTGCAAATAAGAACATCATTTTCGCTTATTAAAACTGAAGCTTAGAGAAAGCATTAAAATTAACAGTTCACTCTGCTTTAACCTTTTGAATACTACTGTGACTTTACACTCCACACTATGTGTAAGGAAAGACTTGGTGGCTGCTGGGTATGCACCCAGAGCTGAGCTCTGGAAGGGCCACTGGGTGAGAAGCTGCTCCAAATCTACTCATGCTCGCCTTGATAATTCTGTGAATGCAAACATTTAAAACACCACTGACAGAAATGAATACTTGCTCCAGTCAAGGTGACTTCAGGCATCAGAACAGTGCAGTGAAGAGAGGCAGTGAGTCAGTGTGTTATAGCAAACATGGTCTGAGATTATAGGCATGTATCTGCATATAGCAAACACCATAAAATGCAGCTTATTCTCCTAACAGATGTTTCACTTTCAGTATGGTTTTCCTTTCTGAGCAATGAAAACTTTGACTGATCTTGGAGGTCACTGACAGATGATGAGTTCTGTACTTCATAGCTGGCAGTAACTCAAACATCATGGCAATGGTGGTGAGATGCAACCTCCCCCCTCCTGGCTCATCTCCAGGGAGGAATGTCATCTTCGCAGCTACAGCTGGACCTTATCTGCTTTGGGGGGTGTTTAATAATGACAGTTTAGATCAGGTTTTCCCATGCATGTTTGTCGGCCTTGTTTTGTTCTCAGTTGCATGCCTGGAGTTACTCATTGCCATCAGTTCTTGCCCCGGTGCTATGTTCCTTTTGAAATCTAAATTGGTGGAGGTGTGGGAGTCCTAGGCAGGGCAGTGTTGCTGGGCTTACGCTGCTCCCTCTTAGCAAAGCTGTCCTTCTGCTAGCAGTGGTTATTCCTTGAAGTTAATGATGATGATAAAAATAGATTTTCTTTCTTACGTTGTCAACATTTTAGTAGATAACAAGGACAGATCTCTCCCAGGATCTTCACTGGAAAAACTGATTCAGACTGTGGCAAGGCATTCATACCCTTTCTCTGCCAGTCCATACAACCTAAAAATGCAGGCAGTAGTGCAAGAAGTGCAGCTGCCAGATTTTGTATCTCCATTCAAAGGCTTCTGTACCTTGGCTTTTAGAGTCACCCATCTGCAGATCAGCAGAGAATAACAATCTTCTCTCCTGCCCCAGTGAGTTTTCCCAAGTTTCAAAACATGCAGTCTGGAGGGGAAAGGACCCGATGTCTGTCTTTTGTGTTTAAATTAAACAGGAGATTGAATAAGAGAATGCTTGCTTCTAGTTTTGACTACAGAGGACATCCATCTTTAATCCAACCCTTCTTTTCCTCTTTCTGTTGTCTTGGCACAAGATTTTGGTAGACTTCATTTCCTGCCATCAAATATTCTGCAGTCTTGTTTCTGCGCAGAGCCTTTTTGCCTCTTTTCACTATAGCTGAAGTTTCATTTCATAGTTAAAAAGATTCCTATGCAAGCTAATAACTGCTTTTGAACCCTTTCAAATGAAAGATCTGCACGATGTCTCAGTATTATAAACATTGCATTGTCCTTCTTACAGCCTTTTGTTCTTGCTATAGCTTATAACTGTGAGAGAATGTGCTAGATGGAGAACAAGTAGCCCACAAATTTCTCCACCAGCACTTGCTACAAGTCCAGATTTAGTTTGAGTTCTAATTGCTGTATCCTTTTGGTGTGATTAAACCATCATTCCTTGCCTTTAAGGATCAATCCTCTGGACTGCAGGTTGAGAATCAAATTGCCTGCGTGCCCTGAAGTCTGAGAATCAAATGAAGAAGTTTACTGCATGGAGACTTCAAATTTTAACTTGAACTAAGTCTAAAAAATGACCAGAGAACTTTTTACTGTGGTAGGTAATTAATCTTCCATTCCTCTAAGAAGCACTGTACAAGAAAGGCTATACAGAATGCAGTAATGTATGGTTGTGTTACTGGAAAAGGTGCAGCCTTGCATCATCATCATAAATGAAAAAAGCCCCTCAGCAACCCTGACTGAAATTGAAGGTGATGGTACAGGAATATCTAACAGTCCAAGTTTATAGTTTGCCTGCAAAATTGATGTAAGATAAGGAAGAGAAATTTCTGTCAGGAATATTTGGGCAGCAAGTATGGAAATCACAGAATGGCTTAGGTTGGAAGAGACCTCAAAGATCATTGAGCTCCAACCCTCCTGCTGTGGGCAGGGTTGCCAGCCACCAGATCAGGCTGCCCAGGGCTCCATCCAACCTGGCCTTGGGCACCTCCAGGGATGGGGCATCCACAGCTTCTCTGGGCACCCTGTTCTGGTGCCTCACCTCCATGCTGGCTGTCTTGAATTGCCTCCTCATCTCACATGTGCCTTAATATCTCTACCAGGTTTAGGATGGTGCAGAGAGAGTCCACCAAGAAGGGTGTACTACCAGTGCTGCAGGAGCCCTAATAGACAGAATGCACATCTCCCACGGACACAGCAGCATGTGCTTCACTTAAGACCAAGATGTGTAAAGCATGTTCCAGTGTCTTCTTTCAAGTGGAAGAAGTGGATGCCGACGATGGTGCTGACCCATACTACTGCATCAAATATGTGAAGGAACACCTGAGAGACCTTGAGGTAGTACAAGCATTCAGACTTCAATACCTGTCAGGCCAAGAAATCGCTGGGACCATGCACACTATGCTAGTAGACTGGCTTGTGCAAATGCAAATGAAATTCAGACTGTTTCAGGAGACACTCGAGCGTTGCTGTTAATAATCACTTTTTTCAGGACAATGCTGTGCTGAAGCTGGGTGGTGTCACAGCTATGTTCATTATCAGGATTTATAAAGTTCAGGACATGATCAAAATATCTGTGTGTACCCATCTAAATATGCACAAAGATTTGCATTTATCTAATAGTTGTACAATGAGTTTCTCTCAAGACAGGGTATTTTGAATTGAATAAGCCATCTTCCTCATCTTAGCACTTCTTCTGCAGTTTCAAATTACCAAAGCAAAATATTGGTGGAAATTTTTTAATATCTGTGAAGTTAAGAATAATAAGATGAAGGAAGAATCCTGGAGGAGTTAATTACAACTTGCTTGTGTATTTCTTTTGCGAATTTCAGTGTGCAACTGAGTGCAAGTGAACACCTTCAGCTGAACCCCACCATAAGGAAAACAAAACCACTGTCTGTTCAGGAACTGAACTTGGAAAGATGTACAGCAAGACTGGGGCAAGAAGTAAATAATAAACAAACCAAAATATATAAGAGTCTTCTGCACCCTCCTGAACCTGGAAGAGATGCTAAGGCAGATGAGTTTATTCCTCATTTAAATTTAAACTTTGTTATTGTAATCCCATTGTAATTTAAACTTTTAAATTATAGTTTCTGTGAAATTACATATTAGACATCTAAAAAGGACCACTGAGATAAGGTAAAGGTACCTTCTTGTGAGCCATAGCTGTTATAGCCGATTTGCTGTCCAGCCAGTCTGTGTGCCAGAAAGGTACCATCAGTTCTGAATTAATATGTGCTGCAGATTTCTCCAACTTAAAATGTGGCAAATGGAGTAAGAAGTGAAGATAAGGCAGTGTTGGAGTACCTTGCAATGTAGGCAAGCTTTTTATAATATGACACTGTCCTTCCAAAAGCTTGGGATTCAGACTCATGAATAAGAAATCTTAATGTTTCTTCTTGCATCTGAAGTAAGGACTGGAAATCAGTGTGGTTTTTGTCTCAGAAGAAAGGCCTTCATGTTTCCGGCTTCCCCAGAAAACGTGTTAAAGCTGAGATTTTAAATTTAGTCACAGAAACTTGAAGGGCTCTGAGGAAGCATCAAGGCCGTCCTCCTGCCCTGGGGTGGTGTAACTGACTGCTTCTGTGTCACTCCCGGCAGATGCTTGTCTCATTTTTGTTTAAAAACATAATTTGGGGAAACTGTACAGTGTGTCCAGGAAATCTCTTCCTCCCGTGTTTCACCATTTTTGCCACACAAAAATGTATGCAACAGCTCTTTCTTAAGATCCAGTCTGACTCTTTTTTTCCTGCAACTTAAACCTGTTATTTCTTGCCCTTAGACCAGCTTTGGATCCATTCCTCTTTTCTGCAGCCTTTAATGTGACTACAAGTTGTTATCATCTCAACGTAAACATACCTGACTGTTTCGTTTGCTGGCTTAAAGAAGCTGGCTAATTAACCTGCTAGATAATGGCTTTTTGATTTGTCATTACATCTAGATCTTTGCCACGTGGATCACAGAAGAGGTGCCCTGAACAGGGATCACCTGGAGCCTTCCCACTCTTGAGCAGAAGAATTATTTTGTTTTTTCACCCTATGTTGTAGGGTGTCCGTGCTTTTATGAATCTGAGTGTGGCATTAAATATTATTTTTGGCCCCAAAAAACTCTCAGATCTTTTCTTAGTTAAGCCAGCTCTTCCTGTAGCTTGACACTTACAGTACGTTCTGGGTTGGATCTGTGCAACAAGTTTTTAAAGGCCTTACTTTTATTTCAGCATTCAGGTCGCTAATGAGGGTGCTGCATGTTGTCGGATCCAGACCCCTGTGTGATGCCTCCTTTTCATTTTGATAGCGAAGCATTGATAACTACTATTAAGGCATGGTTTTCACCCAGCTTTGTGTCCCCCTATTACATTTCCATCAGCATTATGTGGGACACTGCATTAGAAATCAGGGACAAGTGATAGTTATTTAGGTGTGCTTGGGAGTTCAATGAGTATGGATGTATTAATATGCACTTGGATTTTCTGACTGTTCAGTGAATGGATGTACATTTTTATTGGTGCAGCTGGTGCTTTTTAAAAGTGATGCATAGAAATACACTTGCTAATGAAAATTGCTAAGACATCATAAAGAAATGGGTTATAGGGTTCAGAAAACCAAAAACGAAACTGAATCTAATTACCAAAGAGGAAGGTGTGCTGCTGTGAATTTGATTGAGATTTTATGTAAATCCCGTCCAGCTAGTCCACTCCAGCATTTGATTTAGAAGTCTAATGGGCAGTAAGGATGTGCAGAATGCAGATTGTGGGCAAGCTGCAAAGCAGCTGCTCTGGTGAGCTACTAGGTTAAGTGACTGATAGACTTCTGCTGAGGTTTCTGTCCACAGTGTCTGGTGTTGGGGATAATCAGAACACAGTGACCCAAAGCTCTGGGTTCATAGCAATCATTTTTGTATGGAAAGTAGAGCTCTAAATCCTACGGACACATCCTACTTCCCAGCACAAGCTGTCAAAAACAACAACAATCATCATAAATACAGAGGTAATAACTGTTACGCACCAGTCACTTTAAGCACTCAGTAGTTTCCCAGGCTTTAAAGTAGTGGTGGCCTGTTCCAAAATTTAAGTTTATGAAGGTAAGATCTGTGCAGTCTGTAGTTCATTCCAGTGTTGAAGCTGTATCAGAAGGAAGTGATGCATTTGAACCAGTCCAGCAGACAGCACAGTGACCTGTCGTGCTTTCCATGTTGTTCCCTTTTCTGTGGTTTCCAAACCAAAGAATTCTAGATGTTCTGTACTATTCAGTGAAATGTCTGAAATTAGGGGAAGAATTTCACCTGTAACATTGGATTATGTTTTTTTACTGTAACTCTTAACAGTCCCAGCTTGTAGTCTGCTTTCACAACCCAAGGACGTCATGCAAGTTCTTTAAACTACACCACTAAGTGATGAAGCTGGCTCCTACAGTAGAAAACATGTGCTTACTGAAAGGAAGGCTTAGCATAAGGGATGTAACTATAATTTGTGCCATAAGCTGTCCACATGTTTTTATACACCTCTAGAAACTTCACTGGCTTTTGCGAGCCTTCTTCCATTTCAGTGTGAGCAGAATAAAAGTCACTTTGCTGTCCTACTCCTGCCCAAAGTCGGTTTAAACCGGAGGAATTTGGCTTAGATTGCAGTAGTGGTGTTAAAGCATACTGAGGCAAACCCTTTATTCATCAGTTCTGTGATGAGCGCTTCATGCATAGCACCATCTTTATCATTCCTCTCCATAATTCGATGTTAACATTTTCCCTTTCCTTGGTCTTTAAGATGTAAATAATCATCTGATTAAATATCTCTTGAGAAGATTATGCTATGGATAGAGGACTGTCAGTGCGCCCCTCACAATCAATGTTTCACTTGTTTATGTGATATATGTACACCTGTGAGTAGTTGCCATTACCCTTGATTGCAGCGTGGGAGACTCCTAGCTTCAAACACAACCATGCAAAAATCTGTCTTTTTTTAAATAGTGCCTTTTTGCAAATGCAAAAGTGAGGAAGGGCTCTGACTGTAGATAAACAAAGCCGCATTAATGCTGTGTGGGAAAGGTGGTAACAAGAATGTAACAGGGACTGAAATGGCTTTGGTCCCTCCAGTGCTACTAGCCTATTAGCATTCTGGCTTAGAGAGAGCAGGTCTTGTTGGTTTAAAAAACAAAACAAACAAACAAACAAAAAAAAAAACCAGCATTTTTTTTCCTTAGAAATAAAATTCCTCTTATTTGTAATGCTAGATGCAACAACTTTCACTGCAGAATCAGATATCTTTACTTACAAAATCTTACCTGAGGAATTAATTTGCATCAGCTTCCAAAAATGCTGCCTGTGGATTGAACATCCAGCTCGAAGCTGCACAGAGCAGAACAATAAAAGGCAATGTATCAAATGCAGAGAAGTTTCCTACTAATGTAATGCAGGGAATAGCGTTAGGGCCAGTGTTATTTAACATCCTCGTTAATGATCTGAAAGAGGAGAGTAAACAGCCGGTTAATGAAATTCACAGATGATACTAAATTGCAGACATTATAAATATCACTGAGGGCAGCGAAATAATAGAAAGGGAACTGAGATCAGAAACATGCCAAAGAAATAAGGAAAGGAATGTCAGCTGGGACAAATGTAAGGTAATGCCCTGGGGGAAAATGGAAGCAGCTCTGCTGTCTGGGAGGGGAAGCCTGACAAGCAGGATCAGAGACAGATTTCAAAGGCACCCCAATTCTGCAGCACAGCCTGGGACAGGCCAGGATCCAGCACTCCACAGCAGCTCTGCGCTACAGATACAGCACAGCATTAGCAGCCAGCTGCTCTGCACTGGAGTGGGGAGAGGCTGGTGTTGAGCTAGTATGATGCCTCCACCACAGCCGAGGGCTGCCCTCCTCCTGGGAATCCTCTGCTGCTTGTACATTGGCTGTGGGGCTGCTTTGTGTTGGCACTGAGAAGCAGAGCAGCTTTAGAGGCTGAGAATGGGACCTGATGGATGAAGAAAGGCAGCACGTGGAAAGAACGTCGAGGAGGAGGAGAAGGCAGCAATATGAAAATAAAACGTTATTCGGGATGGAAATTCTAGTATGGATGTCAGGGGAAAAGCTCCTAGTGGTAAGATGTAATTAATCTGCAGAATAGCCCTCTGACGGGGGTGGTGGAAACCTCACCACTTGGCAGCTTTAAGTACTGAATGGAGGGGAAATACTGAGAAAAATGAGAGGAAACAATCTCAAGTAGCAGAAGCGGGCTTAGGTGTGTGCTCAGCTGGCCTGCTTGGTCTTATCCAACCAAGATAAAAATCAACGGTGTCTTTCCTATCACAGAGTGTTCCTCGCAAAAGTGGGGATTCTGGAGCATTTTTGTACATCTCAGCTGCAGAAGCATTTTCACCAATGTACCCTTGCTGCACCGTACTGAGATCTATCCAGTAACTTCGCATCTGTTGTTTCTCATCTGCGGCTGAATGGATGTCAGTCACAATCAAGACTGAAGAGGGAGAACAGCATTAAAACTCTTCTTGGCTCTGTACAGCTCTCTTTCAGTACACGCGTGATCTTACTTCTGTGCTCAGAACATTCAAAATGGTTATCAAGGATGTAGAAAATTTTACTACTGTAATTACAGCAAAAGGCTACCTGTCAGGAAAATAAATGCAAGTAATCAAACACAGATATGAATCTGGCTTTGAACTGGGGGAGCCATTCAACCATGCTATGGGGAGGCAGCATTCCCAGTGACGTCAAATTCTTATGCCAGGGTCGAACTGGGCTGTGAACCAAACCTGCCATGTTGGAACTAAGTACTCTGGAAGCAGACTATGGATGTTCAACTTACAGGAATATGAAAACATGACAGCATGTTGTTCTGCTGCTTTCTAAATAATGTCTCCAAGAGAATTTAAGGAGGTAGGTGAACACGTACACCTAAAAGAATGGCAAAGTATTTATAAAGCTCTTGTAAGGAAATACGTATTCTTTACTGTCAGAGAGAACACTTGGAAATTCCTCAGTGCAAAATATGCCTAAGCAAGTTATCTTCTCAGTACAAAATCTCAGATTGTGATGGCTTTCATAGTCTGTCCAGGATCTGACTGGAGAAACTGTAAGTATGACACATGAATGAAAAGATTTCCCATATTGCAAATAATGGGATGAGTGCTTTGGGAAAATGCTAAATCCTTCTTTTCAACTTGCACTTCTGGGGGCTGACTGTGACCTTGTGGGCTTGACTAATGGTTGATCAAAAGTAGATATATAGTGGAATTGTCAAGAACTAGTTATGGAATGATATTTTCTGGCAAGTTTGCCAGATCTGCAGATTCCAACTTCAGATATGATGGCATTTACTACTTGTGTATAAGCACGTGAAGCTGCACACAGACATGGTAACACCATGGTTAAAATATATTTAAATGTTCATGTGCGAGTGTCTGATCAGATGTAGAATGCACATAAAGCTGTAGGCTTGCAGGATCAAGTAAAAGATCTGATCCCACATGTTGAGAGCTACTCCATTAAGACTTACACTTGAGGTAAGAGATTAGATGTTGTGTAGTACTTGATCATAACAGCTAGGCCTGCCTTGATTATTTCATTTCACTAGCAGATACATTGGTGAAGCAATTTGGTTTCTTCTTCAAGATCTCTTTATTTCAATAACTGTGTGCATATGTCTTTGGTCAATTTCCCGAAGTACTGTGGGGAAGCATAAGAGCATAAACCTCCCTGCAGGGTACCTGGGCATAAGGAAAAGGGTTAGGAATGGCCTAAAGCATTGGGATAGGCTGCTGTAGTATTTAGCAGGGTGTCTGTCTGTGCCTCCTGTATGGAGTAGCCCCACACGTCAGCAAAGTCACAGCACTGTTCTTTCATGTGACATTGCTGCAACCTTCTGCAAAAGGTAAGCTAAAAATTATTCCACATGTATCTGGTATGCTGTAGCATTTATGTAGCTCTGCTTTACTTTAATCTACTGCGAATGCAGGAAGCAAGTTTCAGACTGCTGTGGTCTAAAACCATCAAACGTATTTATGCAGCTCTTGTAGAGTTGCAGTAACCGATAATTCAAACTCACAAATGAGATTGAGGTGAATTTTCTTAGTCATCCCTACTAGAGCCATTCAGTTGGCTACAGGCAAGGCGAGTGTAGTCTGTATACGCATGTAGGCACATCATTTTGCCCTTACATTCAAGCTTACTGAAATCTGTACCAACAACACTAGCTATACCAGCAAGAAGAAGCCTGATACAGAGCTTGCTGAATTAAACTCAGCCATTGTCGTTCTTTTCCCCAACTTGGTAAGTTCTTCGTTTTAATTTTTAAATTCTAGGTTCTAAATCTGGTGTAACTTCTGCTCCAAAAATCTGACAACAAAATGAGATGCAGTAATTTTGTGGAACTGGGAATTTAATTATAATTTTGTAATAAAATACTTTATTCTTATATTTCATTTTCTTAGATTTTAAAAACATCAAAAGAACTTTGGGGAATTTTGCTTTAAAATCAAGCATACTGCAAGCAGTGTATCAATCATTAGGGGGACACAGTACAAGCTCTTAGCTTTTCTCAAGCTACTCTAATAAAAGAAAGCATTCATGACTAACAGAGTGTCAGTTCATATGGATCATCTTTACATTTCCTGAATAAGTACACTGCATATCTTGGATATTTCCCTGAGTAGGTGGGAGGGAGAGCAGCAAGAATAGAGGATCAGTGTTTGTCCCACTGTGCCTCAAACTTCCCGTCTTTGTTAGCTGCAGGACACAGCCGTTGTTGGACTTATTGTACAGGGATGGAAACTCCTGGCCAAGAGGGGAAGAGATAGTATAAAGGCAGCTTTGTTGTCCAACCTTCGGAGTTAAGTGAATGCCTAACTTCCATTGAAGGTTAGGAAGCCAAATATCTGGAAGGATTTAACTTTTGGTGATTGTGTTAGAAGATAATAAATCAATGATCATAATTCTAACCCTGTGCTCCAGCAGCCTCATATTATGGAACCACTCCAGTTGTAATAGAAGAGAACTTCTCCCAGAGTCAGTGTTGCTGCTAACCTCTAATAGAGCTACCTGGATGTACAAATCTCCTTCAGATCAATGGGGCTCTCCACTCTGCTCATATTTCCTGAAGATTTATGAAGTGAGCTTTGAAAGGGAACTTCATCTTTGACGAATTCTGGCACCGTGTCCGCAGTATGACAGGATGTTTGAGTTTCTTCAGTGGCTTCCAGATAATTGCTCTGAATTTTGCATTTTGGATTAAACCTTCTACGAGTAATTTTTAAAAAATGTTAACAAAACATTTTCAGGAAATTCAGCTTTTACTAAAAATGAACAGTTTAATTTCTGCTCCACTGCATTTAATGTTTATGTTATCTGACAGTTCTGTCTGTACCCAGTATCCCCTCTGATTCCTTGATGGGTATTAATGATGAACTGATTCTCAAGTATCTAAAATATTTAAATGCCCTGTTGGTCATGTAAGTGTTTTTGGAGCACATCAAAGAGCGAGGCATTCACAGAGCTTTCCCTCTCTCCTATGCTTTGCTATTTTCCTTCTTGGTTCTGAGTACTTGAAAACACCTGGATTGGAATGGCGCAAATAAATGACATCTGAGCAGAACCTGAAAGCTGGAAACCATTAAGTTCACTCAAGGGGAACAAATTTCCGCCAGTGTTTGTTGGAGCTCCTCATGACATTCAATAGAAGTCTCCATAACTCCTAGGCTTGCTGGAGGTACTCAAACTTTATCCTTGTAGTTTGAGGCTGAGATTGGGGTTAGAGAAAGCTTTTTGAACTGAGAAATGGTTTTGGGAGGCTAGGCAAAGTGTTTGACCTCAAAACCTTGTTAGCAAACAAGAAATAGTTTCTTTTCCCAGCTTTCCTTCTTTCTTTGCCCTGCTGCTAACACCGATCAGCTGGTCACCTACAACCTCTCAAAAGTGTCTTGGCCTTCTTGTGTGCAGAGAGCTGTTTGCAAAGCAGCCCCGTACCAAACAACTTGACTTTTTTGTGGCCTATATTGCAGTACACCTAATCAGTATTTATAAATCAGAACCGTAAAGCAAAAGTAGGATTTTATAAAGCAAACCGTTATTGTATAGCTTCAGAGTAATAAATCAGTCACTTGTATCCTAAGTGCAAAGTGATGATTTATAAATCAAGGCATTTTATTTAGGGATTTTTCAGTATGATTTGTAAATCTGCTGTAGAATTTGTAAATCCAGATTGGGGTATGTAAATCCATTTCATGACTTATAAAGCAGTTGAATGTTTTAGCTAAATCTAATGTTTAAAATAATGATTTCTGAATCAAAACTTTCTGCTAAAGATTTACAGGCGAGTTTTATAAATCAGAGGCAAGATATATAACTCAAACTGTGAGAAGTGCAGATTTATAAATCCAACTTGTAAATCAACAGAAAAAACATCATGTTTTACACCAAATAATATTTTACAAATGGCACCTCATACATCATGCAATCGCCACAAATCATCTACATAGGAGTCAGGGTACATAATGTGTGACTGAATCCAAAAGAAAAACTGAGAAAGACTGCACAGTGGGTTAAATGCTCAGCTTGAGCCTTCCAAGACTTGGCTTGTGTTACCAGTGAGCCAAGTTCAGTGGTGCCGACCTAGTTGGTAGTGGACATTTGTCCAAATCAATACACAGTGGCATAATTCATAACCTTGGCATATGCAGCAGAGAGGAGGCCCCACACAGGAGTAACAGGGGTGCTGTAGATCATGATTGAGAAGCATTGGCAGAGTAATGTAGGGAACCTTATGCAGCACCTGTCTGCAGTGCACCTGTTACGGCAGGCTGTCCCTTTTGAAGGAGCCAAAATCCACTGGAAAAAAAAATAATCGAACAAACCTTTTCACTGCAACACTTAGATGGAGGAAAAAAAATGTGAGATTTTTAATTGCACGCCAACATAATTAAAAGGGTTTAAAAGAAATCCTCACTTTTTAAATTCTAAAGCAATTTGTATTCCCACAATGGAATTTAGGTCCAGAAGCAAATACCAGAGAATAAGACTGGCCTGTAGGTTCAGTAGAGGCTTCATGTCATGGTGGCTGGAAGTTCTAGTACAGGTTTGGAGGTGATGGGTTTGAATTTCCACAGCTGTGGCCAACTGTTTTTCCCCTTGCCTTGTCATGTGTGCAGGACCAGGTCAGCTGGTCAGCTCATATCACAGCTTGGTACTCTCTCTCTCCTCCTCCCTTCCTCCTTCAGCGCTGGCGCAAAGCAATGAAGCTCAGGTAAGAGGTATGATGATAGCATTGCTGCTTCTGGTGCCTTTTCAGGAGAACTGTGGTGCCCCAGAAGCCCAGGAACCCAGCCAAGGATGCTGGGCTTTGTTGTTACCTAGCAGGAAAATACACTGGAAGGGCTTGCCTAGCAAACAGAGCACCTGAGATCTTTGGTTGCCATCTGGGTCAGAATGCTAGTTCAAGACAAAAATGTTGCAAGGAGAAGGTACCTGTCTCCCAATTTTTGACAAAGTTTTTCACTGAGAACCGCTTCCCTGCTCCTAACAGCATGTTACACAATTCAGTAGATCAACCTTTCCTAACTTCTGCTCAGAAAAATCTGGGCTGTATTCCAGGAGTAACAAAGAAGCAGATATTTAAGAGGCTTTGAATGCAGAAAGCCCTACTCAAAGACATATCAAATATTACTCTACTATTTTACATGACTTCTTGACTTAGAGAATTATGGTTTCTAATAGGAGACAAAGTTGGATGACAATAATGCCATATCCCTTAAGCTATATGGCAATACTTGAAAAGCCTGAGTTGGAAGCTGAGTTAGGTTTCATGCCATGGTATGGTATTTCTGATAATACTGACCCCATTAGCTTGCACAGAAGGTCAAATCCTGAGCTAGATATGGCATAATGTACATTTTGAAAGCCTCTCTAAGCTGCAAGGTCACTCATTCCTAATCAAATCTCAGGTACTAACAGCTACTTCCTGGACCACAAATCCAACCTCCTCCTTGGATATGGAAGCTGTCTATTACCTGTGCCAGAGGGACTAAGAGGCCGTTGGCCACCCAGTGCCTTGTCTGTGGCTCTGAGTAGAGGGATACCTTAGAGCATCAGAATGTTCCCATCACTGTTCTAATGAAACTATAGAGGACAAAACATCTCAGCTGTCTGCTTCAGAGGCTATCACTAGGAGAAACTAAGATGAGTTCTCTTGTACTTAACCTCACCTCTCAGAAGCCTAATTGCTGTTGTATGGTTGCCTGATTTACGGTCACATCACCCACGCTAATTAAAGTTTTCATACCCTTGTGATCCACTCCCAAATTGCAGAAAATATTTAAAGGATTCTATCTCCCCTTCTTCTTCTGGAAATGTATTCTGAAAATGCAAAAGGAAAATGCTGGAGTGAAACAGAAATAAATGTGGATTAGATGACAAAGATGTGTAGGACTTACTAGTTGCATATAGTTATTACCTAAGGGCTACAATCATATTCAAAGATACCTTGTGAACAATTGGAAATAGGATAGTATGTTAGTAACACAATGGGGAGACTGGTATTCATCCAAGGAGCTAAAAGTAGGTTTTCCAAAAGTAATGCCTCCCATTTATTTCCATGGAAAGTACAGCAGATACAAAGAGCACAATAACACTTTTTGATAGAGCAAATTCTCACCTAAAAAAGGTTATTTTTCAACAAAGTATGTACTTTATGTGTCAATAACATTAGTAGTAGGTAGATTTGGAAACTTTTAATATCAGTGGTTCTATGAAGAATCATTCATCATCTTTAATCTTTACAGTGAGGGCTTCCCATCAAGCCTTTGCTTCATTTGTGACAACCAACTCAAACATAGATTATCTTTTGTTACTAACTCTCGTGTTCCCAGTTTCATAAAGAGGGGAAAAAACAGTGAGAAAACTGAGAGTTCTAAAGGCTGCCAATTATTTTGCAGACATTTGTATACCTAAATTTTAAGGAAGATTTCTGCCATGGGTCTGGGTTGCAAACTTCCTATTTACGCGAGTGGAAGGGACAGATCTTCAGCAAGAGCAATGACTGGCAACACTGTAAGTGCTATATGGGCTTCTAACACCATTACCCTCAAAGGTAAAGGGAAAGTCTAGTTATTCTGGGCTGTGTTCTCCTAATGTGGGTCTTCTGTCATCTCTTGACAACTTAAATGTCCCTAGCTCCCATTGTAAGGTGATTTTTAACATAAGTATCTGCTGTGATCCATGTAGCTGTGTGTTTCTCTCTGAGAGCCACGACTAAACCTGGATATGCAGGGACATTCAAGCACAGAAGCTTGAATGACAATTTAGCCATACATTACAGCTGAGAAAAAAAGATGGGGCCAAAGGATGTGCTATTCTACCAGGAAGCAAAAACTAAACACTGTTTTGTAGGCCCCCTGTAGGTAAGGGAAGGCTGCTATGAGGTCTCCTCAGAGCCTTCTCTTCTCTTGTATTTGTTAAGATTTTGGGGTGATTGACCTGGTGGTTTCTTGGCTATTGATGCAAGATAAATTGCTGAAACAAGTTGCCCAGAGATGTGGTGGATGCCCTGTCCCTGGAGAAATTCAAGGTCAGCTGGATTGGCTTTGAGCACCTGGCCAAGCTGTAGGCATTCATCACACAGGAGTGTGACTAGATGACCTTCAAATGCCCTTTCCAATGCAGGTGATTCTATGAATCTATGATCGTTTTGTTACTACTGAATACTACTGAATTTTCTCATGCATATCACACTTAAAAATGGTACTTCTTTTGTTTCCTGAAGTGCTTCAAAAGACAGTGCATCTATGGAAGGTGCCTGGATTCATCCCATGCAGGATAGAAGATGTGCATTGCTCTGCTGTTCTGTTCTACAGTTGTGCTAAACTATAACTATAGGTGTAGCTATAAAACTAGTAAGGTTGTTACTAAGGTGACTAGCTCTAATTAAATATACACCACGTTTTTCTCTTTCATAAAGCTACCCAAAGGGGTTTGTATAATGAGAATGCTAAAATAATGCTGATTATACTTGTTTATATAGATTCTCATCAGAGGCAATAAATATTAATGCAAGAACGAGAGGAAGGTAGAAACACCACTTTAAACCCAAATTTCCCATCCTGTGGATCCCTCTGTCTAGAAAGAATGGCAATTACATGTATCTGTTAGCCTCTTAATTGTTATGTCCATATGTATGGGAACTGCTGAATCACAGCCTGAACCTTTGATTGACCACCTGAGGCAAGCAATGAGGCAGCCACAGGGGCACAGGTGAAGGCAATTCACCAGTGCTACCGGAAAGGTGGAGCCTGGCTGCACTTCTCCTAGATCCCATTTAAGTGTTGATTGCTGCTGAGGAAGGATCTTTTTCTGGTGATTACTCCTGAGAAGAATATTGTGAGCCTACAATGTTGGTAAGCATTTTCCACGTATTATTTCTCTATTGTGGTAATTTTACTTAGTCTAAAACTCCGTGCCAATTGATTTTACACCTCTATATGCTTACTGATTGCACGCCATATGATACATATGATACATCCGTATTCTTTATGAAACTTTTAAACTGAGCTTAAGTGGGGAATCAAAGCTTTGACATCCTACAATAGGACTGATTCAACAAGTGGCATAAGAGCCACTTGATTTTATTAATTATTAATGTTCTTTGTTAGCAGAGTAATGTGCTCTCCCAGATAGACTCACACAATGTGTATTGTTTGATTTTAATGAGACAGTCAGGAAAAAATGGCTTGGGCAAACTGACGTTAAATGGAAATTAATGCTAAAAATCTACCACTAACAACAAAAAAGCAGCATCTCCAAAGGAGGTGGTCTAAAGTTATAGCAGTGGGAGTTGGCTAAGTGGTATTACCTGACATCACTTCAGTAGAGGTTCTTGAGGGAAGAGCTTAAGAATTGAAGAGTAGTTCAGAGTGAAGGCAAGTGTGGGTTTGCCATCTCTGTCAGCTGACCTTATGACACAGCTGCGGGGACTAAAGTAAGTACTGTATGTGTGTTTCTCCTCTGGAGTTGATTCCTTCCTGTTTTGTACCATTTTTTATTTCTTTTCTTGCATGTGCATTGTACAGAGTGAAGTTAAGTCTCGTATTTTGGCTCTTGGAATGTGCTGTGTGAGGTGGTTCAGCCAGTAAGCTGCATGGCTGAGTGTAACACAGCAGCAATTGCAATGGGTCCAAGAGGTCATTTTCCTCCAGGATGAGGGAGTGCTGAAATTTTCAGTTTTCTATGTGTTTTTCCTCAGGTCTTCTTTCTAATCACTGATATATTTTCTGGGCCATGCCCAGTTGATTAACTGGTCTGGATCAGTGTTTCATAAAATGTTGCTTTCAAGTTAGTGGAAGTTGAGTTACTTGGAAGTGTGTACATAGAGCTAGGGATAATAGCTCTTGCTGCCACCTAGGATGGTGTATTAAAAAAAAAAAAAAAAATCAAGCAACTTTAATTTAGGATGTGCGATTAGCTGTGCATATTGTCCTGACTGCATAGAGTATGCTTCTTATTTCATCTTCCAGCAGCAGCCAGGCCAGGTCCCCTTTAAGTCAGTAGGAAAACTCCTGATTGATGAGGTAGTACAGGTGGGGCTGTGCGAATGCAGACAGCAAATTCTGCCATGAGGAGCTCTGGGATGCTCAGAGCAGTAGAACTTCTCTTGCTGCCATCATTGCCCTTCGGCCGCTGAGCAGTGCTGGGAGCTTGACTGCCAGTGGGTTCCACCGTGCTGATGGGGAGAGCTCTTAAAATGAATGGCTTTAATATTGTGCAGTATCATATGTTGTGCTTTTCTGCATGGTTTTCTCTGTGACTCGTCCCAAACTGGTGATGTTTATGTATAGTAACATCTAGCTAATTGCAAAAGTGAATAGCTGCTCGGGAGGTGAATTGCTATGAAACTCACTGGCGATCACAAAAGGTGATCGTTTTGGTAGGTGATGAAAGAGATCTGTTTCTTTGTGAATGGAGGAGAAGCATTCTGCACCTCATAAGTTTAGTGTTTAACAATTATTTACAAAACAAAAGCCTTCACCCAAAGGAATCCTCACTGGAAATATTTGGGCTCCTCAGGCTTTGTTCGAGGTTGTTGGCTCTCTTTCTTCCAGCCTCAGTAATTGTTGTTGCGTTGGTGTCCATGGAAAGAGCAGCCAGATGTTTTCTATGTATGTTTCTGTACCTATCGTAAGGAATATCATATTATATGAATACTATTCCATGAGTAATTGGGGAACTCTGTGATCTTATACTGCATGAACTTTGGTCAAAATGTTGTAGAAAAAGTGAGAACTGAAAATTGTCTTGCTAAGTGAATGAGGTTGATGGCTTTTATGGCTTTTTTTCTTATCTTAAGACTGTGAAAACATGACCAGTGACACTGTTAGCTGGACTTTGAAAATGGAAATAATTATGTAATTAAGAATGTGCTTCGATTCTATTATACACTCCATAAAATTCCCCAATCTTAAAAACAACATGTTTTAACATACTTTACTAAATATAATTCATGTGACTGAATTTTATATCCTACCAAGTTATGCAATTAAGTAGTACACGACTATTTCTTACAATTAAAGATTGCAAAAATCTTCCTCCATACAATATGATATATTTAACAACTTTTTATGCTAAATAGTTGACATAGTTAATGCGGTAGTTACTTAATTCAATTTTAATTAGCCAAACACTAGTTTGAAAATGTGAGCTTTTCATTAACTGACATTGCTCATATTTTTGCTGCTTGTTTTCCCCATAGTTCTTTCAAATTACGTATGTGTAATACATTAATGTTCGTGAAAATAATTTTTCATTGAAGGCAATGCCAAAACTATTGCAGAGTGAAGAGAAATATGTATGTGTGTTTTTTGACAACTGAGTTGTCAAAAATATGTAGTTGTCTCTCTCTATATAGAGAGAGAACAACAAAACCACAACAAAGTAGTAACTAAGTATGGATCCTGAAGAAAGCTGTTGGCTTGGTTTTGTCTTGGCCCAAGTAGCGTTCCTCTTCCTGTTCTTTGTCTGTATGACAATAGGGCCATAGCAGCCACCTTTGAAAAATGTGGAGGCTGTTTTATGTCAAATGCTAAGAGGAAAGGCTGGGGAGGTGATGCAAGGTCGGTGACAGCAAGTGGAAAGCGGAGGGAGCTGCCCGATGGTCACAGCTGTCTGGGCTGAGCTCTTGTCACCGAGTGGCTCTGGAATACGTGGAAATCAGAATGGATCTGGGGCTGTATGTCATGAGGAATGGCTTCTGAAGGACTCCTCTAATTTATTATTTGATTCTGAATTATAAAACAGGGAAAAGGTGATATTAATTTGACTTTGTTATAATACTTGCTTTGCACTGTTAATCCTACTATCTATATAGCTGGGGAAAAGATACCAGCTGGTTATAGGTTAGAAATTACCATATTAATGTTTTATTTGTGTGGGAATATGGTTGTGTTAATTAATGTTTTGATGTGGTTACCAGCACTTAGTGGTTTCTGAATGTCCTCTGCTGACTTAGGGAAATTAGAAACCTTAGGGTGTGCATTGGTGGGGCCAGTGGTACCATCCTCACCCAGGTGCTGGGGAGGAGAGGGAGCAGTGGGTGTTTGGGCAAAGGCAATGCAGCTGGTGTTCAGCCAAAAGAGGGGTTTTCTGACGTGCAGCTGGAGTCCAGGCAGGGCTGGCTGTTTCTCAGTGTGGATAATTATTGCCTCTCTGTGCGAGAGGAGCTCTAGGTGCCTGTCTTGCTACAGAAGTGTGTTTGCAATTTGCTGCTATTTCATAGTCTAAAAGACAGTTATTTTTCTTTAGTTGCAATCAGTTTGCTTTCTTATTTCTTAAACCTTCTTTTTGCTTTATTTTCCCTGCCAATTGAAGTGTAGGGAGAGAAGCCCCCAAAATGTGAAGAAGGAATATGAATAAGCAAAACAGATGTTAATCTTGAAGATCTCATTTATACCCTTTGCTTTGCTTTACTTCCTCTTTCTCTATACCACCCCCACCCTCTACCTCCTGTGCTATTTTCCTTCAATTTCCAATTGTAATTACTGCCAAAAAGTGATTTTAAAAATATATTAATCTAATGGCCAGGTGCTGTGTTTATGCCATTGATAAATCTCCTGTGCTCAGCCAGTGGAGCCGGAAGAGTTAAGTGTACCAGCACTCTGTAACCTAGATAAAAGTATGCATTTTAATTTCTAATAAAAAAAAAAATCAAGCAGGTTTGAATAGCAATAAAATTGCTCAAAATGTTTAAATTGAAGGAAAACAATTGAAAATGGATTTAGAAATATAATGTTTAGTTAAGCAAGCCATAATGTTCTGTTATTTTAATCAGTATTGTAAAGCAATTTAAACTACGCTGGAAGAGGCTTCTTATGTTTTCACATATAATTCTCCCCCTCCCCCAAACAGTCACCAAAAATTCTTTAATGTTTCAGTGATTTTTTTTTTTTTTTTTTTTTTTTCTTTCTGTAGTCTGTGGTGATAGCACAGTCTTTGTGCAGGGTTTTCAGGCCAAAATGTCAGTGTGGCTGTGATGCAGATGCCCGAGGAAAGAGCATGCCTTGAGGCAGGGGAAAAGGGCTCCTCCAGCTTTGTGGTCTCTGGCCACCAACCAACCAGATGATGGCTCAGCAGTGGTGCTCTTATGGGTAACTGAAGCCTTGAGAAGTTTGGGCATGTCTGACCAGCAAGGGAGCTGTGCCATGGACGGCTCACTGCATGGCTGTGTGCGGTGCTCTCCTTTTTCCCTCTGTACAGGAGTGTGGGCAAATAGATCTCCAGTGCTGACCCCTACTTTACCCCACGATTGTTTGTCTGTTCATTTAAATTTCAAAAGAAATGTGGAGAAAAGAGGATCCTGCCTTGTGCCTGCAGAGTACCCAGCCTAGCAGCGCCTGTGTTCCCATTTGGGTCTTGTGGGTACTGCTCCAAAAGGGCTCTTTAGGAGAGAAGTCCCATTTTGGCAATAAATCACTGGGCCTGACCTGGGGCTGCCAAGGGAGTGAGGAGGGGAGAAAGGAAGCGCTTACCCTTCCCTTTATTCTCAGGGTGAGAGAAACCAAGGGCTGAAAAAGGAAGTTTCTTCCCTTAATCATCCAATTCTCCTGACAGAAGACTTCAAACTGGGCATCACATTGGAGTGAATGACATGAGGGGGACAATTTGATGTTCTAAGTGCGGTTCCTGCCACTATTAAATAAGCTATGTGGTATTTAGTATGTGTATATTAAAGTTTAGTTTTTTGAGTAGGTACTAAATCTCGGTGACGTGCTGAATTCCCATTCTGTGAGGCTCCAGTGCCAGCACTGAGCTGAGGGGAGGCGGGTGAACTTAAATTAACCCAGGAGAGGAGGGTGAATGCTGCTTTCAAGCAGCAGATGCTGCAGCACCAAATAAGCATATTGCACAATAAATAGCAGTCATGGCTTTAATTAGGAATTCAATTGAAGTTGGAAACCACTTGCCTACAGTAAAATTGTCCTATTTAACATTTCTATCAACATATTTTTTTATCATTGGCATTGTTGCTTTTAATTTAACTTTCAATTTTAACTTTCAGTGTTATAGATAAAATCTTTTCTTAATACCATATTAATAGTTTGTTCTTGTGAATCTATCTTATACTTGAGTCACAGGCACAGAACTAATCTGGGAGGTTTAGGGCAGAAAATATGCAGGCCTTTCAATTAGCTGTCCGAAATCTGGGATGCTGGTACCCTTGGATCTATTTGGAGCTCTCAAGTGTGTTTAGCATCCACACAAAGTGCTTGCTTTAAAACCACTCTCTATGTGGCTCAGAATTAGAGGAACAATGGCTTCACTTGCAACTAGCAAACATGGGCTGCCTCGAGATGTTGAGCTTATAAAACATAAACATTCAGGAAAGTGGGGCAAAAAGTGCTTGCTACATCTGCCAGCGTGCCTGTAGCCTTCCTATTGCAACTGTGATGAAGTTTAACTTTGAGAATCAGCTGTTTCTTGTATTAGTATCCTGGGGAAGGCTTTCCACGTATCTAGTTGAAGTTCAGTGTGTGGTTAGTGATTCTGGGTGGCTGCAGAGGCACTTGCGTGATGCTGGCACTAACAAGCCAAGAAAGGAGCTGTGTGAGAAAGCTTATGTGATCTGATTCCAAGGATCCAGCAGTTTCAGTATTAGGCATCATAGAGTGGGTCTGTGGCCAATTCATTATGTGTAAGACTGACACGAGGCAGATGATGGGAAAGGGAATGCTGTGGGTCTGCATCCCTACAAGGCCGCTGGACTGGGACCTGCCAGCAGGGACTGGATACAAGCACTGAACAAGAGGAGGAGACTCCTTGTTGGCTCAGCAATGTCCCTCCCCTTTACTGGTTCACCCCATAAACCACAAAGTGTTTCCTAATGAATAAAATACCTGCCTATAATATAAACAAAGCTCTAAATTAATAAGCCTCTAATACCAGAGCAGTGTCACAGCTCTGAAATGCTGAAGTGTTACAGGAAGGAACTCCATAAAGACTCGGCAGGTAAAAATTCAAACAAGCCTATGGGGAGAAAAAAAACTGACTCTCACAGCACAGGAAGATGTAACTGCTGCTACTCCACATTCCTTGTTATCTCACGTCAGGAAACCCTTCCCTTTTGGGAGATCTTAGATTTGGAATAATTCTGGGAATGTAAGAAGGAGGTACAAAATGAACTCTTTAGAATATCACAGAAATCACTGTGTTGTTTTTTTTTTTTTTTTTACCCTTTGTTTTCCCATTGTGGGAAGAATTGGACAATCTCCAATATAAAGGGGAAATAAAAAATCAAATTCTGCAAAGATTTGCCCTGCCCTGAATTTGTGCTTAAGCAGAAAGCTTGTTCAGGGCTGGATTTGTAGCTAGGCACTGTTACTTGGGTTGAGGTTGCTGGCCAGTGCAAGTGTGCTGCATTGTAGACATCCATTCACTCCCGCTCTGGTTAGGAAATAACTTTGCAAAGCCTAGATCACACAAGCAGTGTTTGTGCTGAGTGTTGTAAGCACTTACAAAGAGCTGAAACTCATCCAAAGTTGAAGCTGAATGTAATCTGTTCAAAAGTATCCTGGGAAAAAAATGGTATTAGTAAATATATCAAAGGAAGGGGAAGAAGAAGACTAGGAGAGAAAAACTAGGAGAGAAAATGTGAACCAAAACACGTTGTTGAAAGAAAATAGAATAAGATTTAAAAAAGTAAACAGATACTCTTTACACTTCTATTCTTCTGAACTCTGATTTTTCTGGAGTCACTTATGGGCAGTTGAGCCTCTGTGTCACAAGTTTGATGTACTATATTACTTCAGCTCTCTAAAACTTGAGTATATCCTGATTTTACTCATCAGAAGTGGAGAAAATAGTGGATTTCCAAATTGGTGTATAATTTCAAGCAATGACTCATAATCAATAAACTATTCCCAGAACTCCAGTTAGGAAGGGAATAAAAACAGAGAGAAATAGCACAGGAAGTAAAGGAAGTAAGTTCCTAAAGAACTGTAGCTGAGGAGATATTGGTTGCTGACCCTGTATCCTGTTATTTAGATAAATAATGTGTGTGTGATGGAGTTGTTTTGGTGCTTTTTGTTGTTGTTTATTTTGTAAAAATGAGCAGTTCTGACTGAAGCTCTTTTTCCATTTGAGATGTACCTTCTGGGGCGATTTATTTTGCTGTGTCTCATTTTGAAAACACAAAGCTCTGATTTCAAGTTCTACCCGCAGAATGTTCTCCCAGAGAAAATGGCCTCTCTGCAAGGAAACTGTGAAAGAATGTCTTCTAAAGCATATGGAGAAAGTTTTTCATATGGTGCTGTGTAAGGCTTATTTTATGAATGCTTGTTTGCAAGATGCTTTGAGATCTCAAAATTGCAAACGTGCTTGTTAACAGACTGAAGTTTTTATGTATTTGGAGTTGATTTCTGTGCAGAGTGTGTGCACAGAATGCCAGGTGACTATGGCAAGTGAGAAAATGGTGGGGAAACCTGACCATTTCATAGGATAAATCCTGCTGCCTTTGAAGCATGCTTATCTGCTAAAACGTAAGTGAAGCATGTAGCCTTACGAATAAACCCAAATCAGGTTCAAAGCCTGAATGACATCTGTCAGAGAGAGGCTGCAATCTGGGCGTATTGTCCTTTCCAGCTCTTTCTCTGTGAGTGATCTGGGATTTTCTTTGTCATTTCCAGAGCATTCTCCTGGAGAGTTTTAAAGTGATCTCTTTATACCCTCCATCTTCCATTTTAAGTATGACCAGGATTAATATAACATATGCAAACTAAATCCAGGCTATTGCATTTACCAACACTGAATTTTTATGAAGATAGGGTAGCTTTTTAATAATCCTCTCTGGCTTTTATTTGCCTTCCTTTTTAATATTTCAATAGAAAAAAATATTTGTTACTGTTTGTTATTTTGCAATTTATTTTTGTAAAAGTCTATTTGTGTTGTTTTGGCCAGAGAGGTACTGTGACTTGCTCCAAATTGCCCTCCTCCTGGAGCAATCCATAGAAATGTGTTGCTATTGTGTTAGTACCAAAGTATTTCATATCTAGAAGACTGAAATCACAGGGACAAATGAATATTTTTCTTTGCTCGACTTCTGTGTAACGAGCTCTGCTGTTGGGCAACTGGAGATCTTCATTCTAGCCCTCTTCTTGCTAGCTCCTGTGTGGCTGAGTGCATGAATTCTTAATACTCCCATTTCCTCATCTGTAAAATGGGAATTTTTATACTTTCTAGTTCTATAAAATTTATAATGCAATTAATTGGATATTGACAGAGCAGTTAGAGACCTCAGGTGGTATGCAGTATATGTAAACATTTTGACAGTTTTATTATTACTTCTGGGTTAAGAGTAGAAATATTTAGGAATCGCATTTGAAAACAGGCTAAGAAAATTTGCGTGGCTGTTGTTGTGAGTGGAAGTATTTTGACCATCTATAACTATTTCAAAAATAAAGAAGGACTTGGTCTTGAAATACATCTAATTAAGGCACAGTCCCCATTTCACAGAATCTTTCCAGCAAGCTAGTTATGTTAACAGGAAGGCCAATGCTTCTTATGGAGAAGAAATAAAAGGAAAAGTTAAAGTGAGTTTGTGGAGTTTAGAACCCATATTCCTGTAATATTGACCTACTAAAATTCAGTAGAATACATTACATTAGTCTGGAAATAGCACTGGCTAACCCAAAGAATCAGAACTAAGAATAATGTTTCTCACAATTCTGTTTGGCTGACCTTTTGCTTAGCTGTGAGCTAAGGTCATTTTCACTCTTGGTTGGGCTTCCTTGACAGCTAAGATGGCTTCTTTATGAAGATACTGAGATAAACTAGAGTCGTGCATTCATTCACATTGCTAAAACCACTTCATCAAATACTGCTTCCATACAAAATACTTCTGATCTAATCAAGAAAACATCAGAATCCTGCAAAGTGCCCTTGTTAATCCTGTCACTTACTACCTAGACCATTTTTCAAGATGATTTAATTAGTAGAGTGAAAGAACTTACTATTCTTTCAGCATTATTCACACAAGTTAAAATGTATGCTTTGACTTAAGATATAAATAACTTACATACACTAGTAGAAAATGCATGCAAATGTAGCACTGACATTTAAAAGCAAAACTATATCTTTCAGTCTCTTATACCATTTTTTTTGTAACTTTGGTTATTTTTTTTCTTCCAGTTTCACTGGAACCTCAATGCCATAGTAAGAGGTCATAATTTGCCAACTTTCAAACAGAGATGGGATGAAGTACTGCTGCTTTTTGCTATGCATAGCTCTTTATTTAGTTACAGCCTTTTTCCAAAACCAAAGTGGCGTTCCCATGCCAAGAACTCTCAGTGTTCCAGAGAAAAGGGAAAAGGTAAATATTCCCCAGAAGAGAGAGGGGGGGAAAAAGGTGGAAAATGTATGGTCTATACAGATAAGCTAACAAACAGAATAGGGGATTAGTGAGGGAAGAGCAAAAATTGCAGGAAAAACCTGTAATGTAACTCTAGTTTACCCTAGAAACAATTCCCTCTACTCAAAGTGTAGACTTGCTATAGCTAATTGTCAGCGTATTCTTTATTACTACTTTGTAGTTATAATATCAGTGTTCCTAAGGTATAATTAAAGACTTACCTAGATTTATGAGAGTTTACCATCACCAACAGGGTTAAAGGATGCCAGGGAGACCCATTGAGTGAGGGCTTTGCTCAGCAGTTTCCACAGCAGTAAGGGCCTTCCAGAATTACTCCAGTGCTTTAGGAAAGCTTGGCTGTTCGGCGCCAATGTATGGGGCCTTATTAGATAGGGGACAGCATGCCTGGACCTTTGGTTTTCTAAAAACAGAAAAGGAATGGGAATCCAAAAGGCTGGCATGGATGCATTCTGAAAAGTGAAATTAAATAGGAAATTACTATTACTGTAAATGATAATCATAACGTCCTGGAAGTGGAAGATACTGTGTTAATTCTGAGTCCGCTCAGCCCTCTGAATTTCTTTAATGCAGATATCCTTGGTAATGCACCTTAATTTTACACAGCCCACACTTTTAAATGTTAACTAAACAGTGCTGTGTGCTGTAAGATTTCAGATGTTGCCATATTTATTATAAAACCGTTCATGGGGTGCTTTTAAGAAGCATGGATACGATGAGCCTACAAACCCTGGAAGGGGTAGAAACAATGTGTAATGAAACTTAAAAGGCAATATGGTACCTCAACTTTAAATTTACTGTGTATAGCATCAAGTTGCAAAAGCCAAACATGGCATTGGTTGGCACCTTAATTTTTCAAAGAGTTTCCATGACTTGAACAGGACTGGCTGAGTGGCCAGAAGCCAGTGTTAAGGATTTACCTTTCTCTTAGCTGTGTTTAGGCTTAGAAAGAAAGAAGATAAGGCATTGGAATAGAAATGATTCCTATATTCACAACGGACTCTTGGATAGTGAACTGAATATGAATTTACCTACCTTGTTAGAAATGACTTCTTTTCCCTATATTCACAAGGACTGTATTGCTGTAGTAGTTTATAGAGGGCAAAGGATGAAATTTTTGCCTGAGTTAAATATAATAATCAATTCTACACATGGCCTGGAAACACTAATTGGTTATCTTGCCCTCTAATATTAGTCTTTTGCAGTGTGAATCTTTGATCCTTTGGGCAAACATTTCAGTTTCTGTTTGCTAAGGAAAGGTTTCATTCTGTGTATACAGCACATGGGTGCCTGCTTCTTATCACGCTCTCTGCTACAGCATAGAAAAGCTAATATTCGTTGCACATAAATTGCTTCTTTTACTGCAACTTCTACATCCTTTGCTTTCCTTCTTTGCAAATTCAGAGTTGAAGCTGTAATAGAAATCTAAGTCATATGAAAAGCATCTAAGGTAGGAAAAAGAATATCATCTTCTGGGGGGTGAATTGCCATTTTGGAAAAAGTCAGATAAGGAAAGTCAGAAGAATGTAGAAAACAGTAAGATGGTTATTTTGCACTGCTTTCCCATTTAAAAAAGAAAAAAAAAAAAGGCATTAAAAAAAACCCTCAGTTATCTATAAAGCTTTTTTAGCTAAAGAACCCTTAGGAGTTTAAACACATCATGCTCTTTGTATTTATATTGAATATTGGAATGTACATGCGAACACTCAACTTCTAGAAAATGCTGGCATTGTAAGCTACTCATTCAAGCTGAACTTTGTCGGTTTTGGCTGGTACACATGTAATTCCACATTTTCTTTAGCTACCTGATCATATAATACTCTTTCCTTATGGGATTTCCCCCTTTCTTCCATTTGCCCCCTCTAGAGCACAGGATGAAATTGTTTCTGGATGTAAACTAAGGCACGGTATCAGGTAATTATTGGCAAGTTTTTTGCTCTAGTAGCTCTAGCGATTGAAGTTAACAGCAGCATGTGTGAAAGAAGATGTTTTTAAAATGTGAGAATAAATAATATGCAAGATAATTCAATTAAAAATCTACCTGCTTAGTGTTGGACAGATACGGCCAGAAGAATAGACCTTTGAAACTCTTACAGTAGTGGATAAAGTCAACAAATGCAGGTATGGAAGCGGTAGTATGTGCCCAGGAGATATTAATGCATGTCCAGATTTACTTGGGAAGGGCTCTGGCAAGTTTATCTGCTTCCTGTAAAGTGGGGAAAAAAATAGTATTGTCCGTCTCTCCACAGGGAGATGGAAATCAGCAGTATTTTTGAGACATGAATGTAATACAATAATTGATGTGTTAGCTGCAAGGAATGCTGAACTGCTTTGACATCAGAAGCCAGAAACCCAAATGGAGATCTGAACAAGTATTCCTGAAAGCAACTCAGGAAAAACAGTCACTCTATTTTGCACGATGTGAGGCTTGTGTGGAGAGAAGTCATAATTGAAGACTATATGCTGCACTTAAGCAGAAGCATATTTGAAGTCATGTGGACTTATTAATTTTAGCATTCCTTATTTTGTAAATACTTGACTTATGCAACATAAATCATATAGCATCTCAATAGCCTTAATGTAATTTCCTAGGCATGTATCTTTTACGGATGAAGGAAATGAAACAAATTCTATTTTGTTCAGTCTTAGCAGCTCCCTTCAGGCATGTGATTTGACTCTGATTCCTCAGGACAGATTTAAACTCTTTGAATGACGTGACTTTTTAAGCTACTGGCAGAAGGAAAAGGTTCTTGTCGTGGAAAGGGTGGGCTGCTTCAACTCTGCACCGAGCCAAGAAACCCAGACCAGCTTGTGTATGCAAGCTCATGCTCTCCTGCCTCCGAACTCTGGAGGAAACTTTCTGCAGCGTGGTGACACTGAGGTGGAGGGTGTGTGAGAAAGTCCTATGAAATAAAGCTTTTAGTCCTCTGCTGAGGACCGTGTGCAGTACCGCTGTGTTGGCCGCAGGGCAGCTTGGCCTTTTGAGACATTCACTTTCAATCAGTACTTGGGAATTCTATGGAAACCCTGCAGATGATCTGAGAGCAAGAAGGAAACAGTCTGTAGGAGGGAAGGAGTTAAGGCTTAACTGCAGCTATTTCTCCTTCACTTCATTAAAGAAATGGTGAGAGAACTTCCTTAGTTCCAGCAATTTGTCATAGTTCAAAAATGGGATTGAAACAACAGATTTCTCCAAGGTGTGAGCAAGCAAAAGTTTTCATATGGAAAGTGAAAGTTGAAGGGGAGTTTCAACTACTGCTGAGGAAAAATCCACACCTACCCCTTTGAAACAAGCCTGCAAAATTGTTCTCTTGTTTGTAGGAGCATAATTTTGAACTCTTGAAAGTGTGGTAAGATGGTAATTAGATGCTTATTCTTGTACAGTAGTTGCTTTGAACCTTCTTCAGAAGGAGTTAGAATCTTAAAGGTACTCCAGTCCATAGTTTGTACTGACTTAGTAGATGTTAAGATTTCAATAAGAATTATAAATTTACGTATGCCTGAGTATCTGAACTAGTGCAATTCCTCCACTGTAAAGCCCTGCTTGCAATATGCTTTAGGGTATGGACAGTGATGAGAGTCCCTTAAGGGAAAAAATCTGTAAGAACGAGACCTAAGAAAGTTATTTAATCTTTGTCTTTTTTTTAGTATGTATAGTATTGGATTGAGCAACTTATAGTCTGTAACTTTTTTTTTCTTGTTGTCATATTTTTCTTTCCATGTTGGCATGGGTTAATGTTAGGGCATACGTTAATATGTGGCTGACCATGGTGCTTTGGGGTAGGTCTATTTCTTCAGCAGGGAGAAGGTTCCTCAGTTCTAATCACTCAAAATGCACCTGTGCAGTACTTCTAGTACCAGCACTCTCTCAGCAATAGCATGCCTTAAAGAAGAGAGATACATCAAAACTTAAGCCACGTCATTTCATTGAACAAACAGAAATCCACAAGGGCAAGATGACTTCTGTCAAGTAACACGTTTGTACATTAAGACTCTTCTTTTTGCAGTATAATCTAACTATATTTGAAATAGTATTTTCTTTTTTTTTTTTTTGCTTAGTTACCTGTGGAAAAGAAAAGCACATGCAGTGTTGCAGCCTTTTTGATTCTGTAGATTCTTCTGTAGATCCTCCTTTATTTGAAATTGAGGTTCAAAAATCAAGTGGATACTTATTGTAGGATTTTGATTTTTTTCTTTGAGCAACAGACAGTCAAGCAGGTAGTGACAGAAAAACTTGAGATGGTATTTATCTTATGAGGTAGAAGGCCTCTGTTCAGCATATGTTCTTCTCTAGTTGTTCCAGAAGAGGAAAAGGTGTAGAAGAAGAACCTTCTATCTTCATGGATTTCATAGTCAAGGCTCCAAGACACAAATGTATTGGAGATGACACTCTGGAACCATTCATTAGCCAGTTCAGAAGTGATGGAGTCGTTGTTCTTGGAAGCTTTCAAGAATAGGGTGGATATCACACTAAGTGTCATGGTTTATAGTGGTCACGGGCAGGGGTTGATGGTTGGACTTAATGATCTTGGTGATCTTTCCAACCTTAATGATCCTATGGCTCAAAGTGCTGTTTCAGCTCCCTGCTAACCTCTACGAAGCCTGGAAGCAGCCCTGCATTTGAGTTGTGGCTCCCAAACTGGCCACCACAATTCTTGGATTAGGAGAGGCAATGCACTTCCTCATGGTCCTTGGCACTGCTGATGGGAATTCGGCCTTTGAAAAAAAAAAAAAAAAAAATCTCTGGCAGCTCTTGAGTGAGACTAGAGATGGGAGAAGGCAGCTAAAGGTGATTTAGGTCTCACTGAAACAGTCTTTCTGATAAGGGAAGAGATGAGGGGATGGAGCTATCCCTCAGAAGCTGAAATATGGGAAAGAGGAGAGGTCAGCAAGGTGATTTTTAAAGAGATTGTGCATGGGAAGAGGGAGGGGCAGTTAACTTATAGCTGCTGTATATGTAAATGATTGTAATAATTAATAGTCACAGTAGAAGCAGCAAAATACGAGGGCTTGTGTGAGCAGGACTAACCTACTGTTAAAGTACTCCATTCCTTAAATGCTGATAAGAGTTTTTAATTCTGTTCTAGCCAGGTTAGTTATAATCTCGGTGATATCCAGCTGTAGAGGAACACGTGGCCAGTCCTGTCATCTCTCACCTTAATGAGCACTGAAAGCGAATAACTGGAAATTCTACTGAGTGCTCAGCATAGCAGTTCATTATATAAGTTCTACATATAGTTAAATTAGTAGCTTAGTTGACAAGAAGGTGACATAGCTCAACTTATTTTTTAAATTGCTTAGCTTTATCACTCTATTGAACAGATTGTTCAAGTATTTATAGAATACTGTGCTGTAGCCAATGTGATCTGCAATTAAGGCAGAAATGGTCAAGTAAAATGACATGATCAAGCACTTTAAAATGTGTTGACCTCTGATTGCCATCAAACAACCAGAGGTTGAAGCTTGAACCACAAAATTGCCTTTTAAAATTCTTTAAGGAAATTGGGTGCTGGGACTAAAATGTGTTTTGACTGAAACTTTAGAAGGAAAAAAAAAAATCCATGTTCTAAGACCAAGGATGTTATTACTCTCCATGGTGGTTTATTAGTGTGTTGCTGATTTTCAATGAGATGACCTATGGTAAAAGCTGTAAACCTTAGAGAGATTATGGTCCTTATTATAAAGATGCATTATTTGGACAAAGAATTCTTTGCTAACAGTCAGTTAAATGCCTGGCTGCCTATTTCATGGAGAAGAGCCTTAGCCATCAGCAACTTTTGTGTTTGGAAAAGAAGAACTAGGAATGTGACACAGGGACAGAAAACAGGCTAAACTACACATATTCAGGTGAACCTTTGACAGCAAGAATAGAAAGGATTGAAAGGATTTCACCCTGGCAGTGGGCTATTTTCCACTGACACGATTTTGGGCTAGGGAGCTCCTGGCTGGTATGACTTCATATCACAGGAATCAGTGATAAATGACTGGTCAGGATGTTCCCATCCTCTTTTCAATACTATGTCTATATTCTTCTTTCACTTATGCTAGTGGTGAGTATTCATTTAGAAAACAGTGTTGTGTGACTTTTATTTATTTATTTTTTTTCCTAAGCTGGTCAGGTGTTCCCTCAGTTAAAGAAGCACCTGGGCATTATTAACAAGACTTGATTTATAGTATTAGAAATAGACACATTTTGTAGATTAAAAGAAGCTTTGGCTGTTTCAAAAAAGCTTGTTCTACAAGCTTCAGTTCACTTGGAGGCTCTTCAGGATTTTTGGAGTAGTTGTTGGTGTTGTTCAGGTTAGAAGTTCTTGAAAGAGAAGTTTAGCACTGTTAGCACTTCCTTCTAATGCAGTAGAATATTTCTTGTTTCCCAACAGCTACAAATCCTTTTGCTGCCAGGAAATATTTCCAGCTGATTTTATAATAGGAGTCCATGGGAGATGGGTAACAGAGATACAGGAATATCTGACATCAGTCTTGGCCACAGCATCCAATTCTGTTTATAAGTGCTCTGGGCCACTGCTGGTTCGAGCAGTGCAGAATGATGTGCTACATAGCAAGACACAGAGCCCTCATCTTAACAGTGCCAGTGTGTGGTTCTTGCTACCATAATCCAGCTGCACTCTTAGTTATCAGCCCCACACTTCTCTTGATGTCTTGGCTTGCTCTTCTTTCTAGTGGTGTTCTGTGGGCTACCAATGGAAACAGATCTTCCCTTGCTTCTTCCTCAGGACCTGAGGAAGACAAGGAAGAGCATCATAAATACTCTGTTACTTCTCACAGAATAAGTGATTTCATCATTGGGTGTCCTGGTTTACTGCTGAAACTAATAGCACAGCATGAATCCCCTGCAGCTCTCCTCAATGATTACTCCTGCCTGGCATTCAAGGGTCTTTGAAAGTCTTTTTGGGCTGATTCTTGACATGGGGAATTTGTGAGAGGGAGAACTTTCTGCTGCCAAAGGAGTGATATGGCAAATTTAGCTTAGCAGCTCGCCTTAATTGAGTCTGCTGGTGCTTGCCGTGCACTAAACTTCAAATTTCATCTGGTCAGCTTGGCTATGTGCTGCATAGGTGGTTTGAAGTTGGATTTATCCTGCCATGGGAACTGTCTCCATCAATGAAAGGAACAGCCTGTGAGCCTAGTAGCCTGTGACAGCCTGGAACTCCAAATTGAAATGGGTGCGCTGGCAAGGGGTGAGCAGCTGAATCCTCAGAGCAGCTAATTCTTCTCCTGCTGCCTCTTTTTTTTCTCCAAATAGTCATTTTATTGGCTGTGAACAAGTCTAAGCAGAGTGCAAAACAATATAGGTCTTCTCCACACTCCCCCCTATTTATTTTTGTACGACCTAGTAAGCCACCCTCCCCCTCTTTTTTTTTTTTTCTTTTGGCAGGTCAACTTCTGTATAGCCAGCTATCCTGACTTGCTGTACAAACAAGATTAAAATTTTAGAAGTGGAAGTTCAATGCTGCAATGTGATTTAACTGTACCTGTCTAAACCTCCTAAGCTTGACATGTCGGTATCAGAATATGACATGTCCTCATCACAATGATGTGTGAAGCCTGGGGCACTTCAGGAGTGCTGTTTAACCACACTACAGTATTTAGACTTAAAATGCTGTTTTAATTTTTTTAGTTTTCAGTACCCCCAGTCTAGTTTGAGACCAGCACATACGTCTTTACTAAACAGGTAACGGTGAAGAATCCAACCCAAGAAATGGTGGGATTAGTGTATGAATATTTTTAAATCAGGCAGGAAGGAGCTGCAAGAAAAGTAGATTTGTACATATCCACCCATCCTCTGGGTGGTCAGGGTTGATGGGCAAGTGTTAGTGTGCACTCACACTTGGTTTGCTTGTCAGTCCCATCTGGGAAGGCCTGAAAGTCTGAACCTAGCAGCCAATGTTCTTTAATGATTTTTACCCCTCTTTTCCACATGCCTTCTAGCAGGGGAAACAATAGTTTTATCCTTTGTTTTTCTGTGTGGCTGCAATCCTAAGCAAGCAATTAATTCCACTGGTATATGGCATTATGTGTGAATGTGCTAGTGAAGGTTCTCCCCTTGTGTGTGTGATATTGCTGGGAACAGCATCTCACGGGAATTGAGTGAAGTCGGTTTATCATCAAGAGATTTCTGCAGCCAAATTTTATTGCCCAAAGACAAGATGTTTCCTTTCTGAGCTGATCTGTCTTTCACTTAACCTCAAATGTTTTTAAGACTTATCTGTAAAATCTGAAGGCCATTCTCATGCCAAAGGAGAGGTATTTTCATTTGCTTCTGTTCCCTGCTAAGGTCTCCTCCATTACCTTTGGCTGCATCAGCAGGGGTTGGGAGAATTGCTTTTGTGTTGGGGCTAGAAAATGATAATTTTTCAAGACTGTTTTAAAACATCAGATGGGAACAGAAGTTCACAAAAAGTATTTTTTTTAACAAACTGTTTCATAGCATATGCACCACTTAATATGGCATATGTTAACTTCAGTGTTTTAATTGATTAGCAAAGTAAATAGATGTATATAATGTGAATGATCTGTCAGCAGCATCATGAGGCTCCAGCAAGGTGCATTTTTTTTTTTTCTTAAGGATGTACTTGTTTGGTAGCACTTTTTTGTTGTTGCTTTGATTAAAAATAAACTTAATAGATTATGTATTGTAGGCTTTGCTTTCACCCTTGTAAGCTGTACAGTCTAGCAGCATGCAAGTGAGAGATGGTATGGATGAGAGTGGAAACAAATGGGATTAGGTGATTTATGAAATACATAATGTGGAATATTGTCAGTGTTCCATAGTGATCTCGGGAGCGGGCCTTGACTAAGAAGAAAGCAGACTGTATATAGTAGCTCAAAAAGTTTGAGTAAGCTGTGATAGGTTGTAAAAGGCATGGGATAATGGTCCCCACCCATAGGATGGAGAGGAGTGGTCCCCATATCTGTTATCTGAAAAGCAGATTTTGGATTTATCAACCTCTGCCTGTTATTATCCTGTTCTTCCAGATAAGAGAAGGAAACTCTTTACGTGCTATTACAGAAGAATCTAGAGAAAATTATGCAAGGGTTGTAAAA
This sequence comes from Lagopus muta, assembly GCF_023343835.1. NCBI lineage: Eukaryota > Metazoa > Chordata > Aves > Galliformes > Phasianidae > Lagopus > Lagopus muta. The sequence goes on from NC_064444.1 coordinate 10,692,663, forward strand.
GCTAGCTTGCTTTCCAAGAGCTTTTCCACAGGCTGTCAGCTGCCTTTGTCATACTAGATGTTTTGGTCTAGAACAGGTTGGGGGATTGAAGGTACTACCAAGATACTAAGATTGAAGAAGGACTGATAACTGTCACTTGTGCACTTGCATAAGTCCAATTTCAGTTTATTAAATGTCTATGCTATGTTCAGTGGTAGATAACTTTAAAAATAATAATAATAGGATGCAGCATGATATATCCCTCATGGAGCTTGAGTTGCTCCTGCTGATCTTCTTATTAACTCTAACTTAACACTGAATGTTTTAAGTTTGTTTTGAATATGTCTTTTATTGTGGGATTTGCTGTACAGTAGCTCTATTTTTCCTCAGAAAAAAATTAAGCTCAGCCAACAGTGTCAAATACTCGTCTCCAGCTCTAAGCGATCCCATTTCTATAGGTAGGCTTGTGGACTTTGAGGTGCTGAAAGTGGCCCTCATTCATGGGCATAACTTGTAAAACACAACTGTTATTTACTGCTCTATGGACAGCTTCCCTGAGAGACGGAGTCTGAGCGGCTTCTGTGAAGTCAATCATTCTGTCAAAAAGTATTGCAAAAGCATTTAGGATAGCCTTTAATTATTTCAGATGCAATAGATAAATGCAGTTATTTTTTAACTTGTACATGAAATGTATTTTTTCCCCAGTTTTGATAACCTTTGTACACACAGCAGTTAACTGCTGAAAAATATTTTTTCATTAAAGTGTATCAGCAAAATACAAAAACATACATCCAGTAGGACAGAGACTTTGGGGACGAGGACTTCTTGTTGCTACTCTCTGCATGAAGTTGACCTTGTCTGTATTCTATAATGGAAGTTACTTCATCATCCAGCCCTGAGCCTCTCCTGAGCAATTGCTGCCAATCACACGACTTTGTGCCAAAAGGCAGTCTGGCTGTGTCATGCGGATGACTGTCCACAGTGGGCTCAAATGAGACCACCAACCCTTAACCCTAACAAAATTGAGAATTTGTTTCAAAGTAGAGACAAGTACAGAGGTCTGCAGGGTGCTTTTGTTTATATGTTAGCTGTTACGTTTTGCAGGGATTGCATACGCTACTGAAAACAAAGGGAGGGGGGAAAGGAGGTTTTGATTCTCTGGATACTGCACAAAAAACAGTCACATTCAAAGCTTGTTATTTAGCTGACCTGTAACGGAATCATAGAATCAGTGAGTTTGGAAAAGACTGCTAAGGTCCTCTAGCCCAACTGTCAACCCATTGCATCACACCACTAAACCATGTCCCTAAGTGCCACATCTACATATTTCTTGAAACTGCCTGTTAATTTAGTTTGATTATGTTGACTTTACGTGTGATTTCATTTTGCCTTTGTAATTTAAAAATACAAGGGAGGCATGAGAATCCCAAAGACTTTTTTTATGTGATGCCAAGTTTTTAAAAGTTCAAGTTTTGGACCCCAGTCTAATGAGAGAAGTTTGCAAAGGTCTTCTCACATAAGGTTTTAGTATTTTGTTAATTTTTGCAGCAATTGCTCAGACTTAAATTGCCATTTTAACATTCTCCCTTAACTACCTTCATCAGCCACAGATCATAGGGCTCTGAGGATCCTGGCTAACAAAGCTAGGAGAAAAGTATTTAGCAGACAATGACCGTAAGCAAATTTGAAAGACCCAGGCCAATTACAAATCATGTTCTCCCTCATTCAGAATCAGGGCAGCATTCTACCTCTTTCAGGGCCTTTCTGAGCCTCCATTAGCATTCCAAATTTGATGCAGCAAAAACCTGATTTGTCCCCACAGGAAAAATACAGATTGATTTCTCAAAGTATGGTCCATTATCTTCTTTGTGCCCTCAAAGCCACATTTGGACTACAATCAGTGATGTCTGCTAAGCTAGCTGAGCTAGCTGAGCATTAGTCCTGACTGTCATTTGACCATTAATCCTTTGGTTGTTGTATGGCATGAACATTAGTTTCCTTTGCCTGTTGAAGGGTTTTGTAACCTTCAACACTGAGTTGAACTCTGATGCCAGATAGAAGGCCCAAGTGGTACCTTCATATGCAAAAGTTTCTACAGAAAATATTTGGGAGAAGGACTAAGCACTGATGTTTTTTAGGCCAAATTATACTCTATAAGCTACAGAGAGGCCTTAATCCTTCACTCAGGTATAATGGTGTATGATGTTTTTCCTGGTCAAAATTGGGTTAAATGTAATGATATGTAAAATATAAATGACACTTTTTAAGAAAGTGATAACAGAAATGAAGAAAAAATGTTCCTGCGTGGTACTTCTCAAGTTGGGCTAGCTGTGTTTCTTATCACAGGCTCCATCTAAAAGCAAACAAATTCCATAAAACTCTTTTCCTTACGTGTACTGACTTGGAGGATGACAGTTCAGTGTTACAACAAAAAGGCCAAACACAGTGTATAGCAGTATTGCCTCCATAGAACGATGTCAGCATAAGTTGGTGAAGATGTCAACTTAGTGTGTCATTGTAAAAGCTATTTTAACGTATGTATTTTGATAACTTCTCATGAACCAGTTTTCATGTCCCACCCGAGTCCCTTTTCTAAAAGACTTTGTGCAGAACTACTATTTCTCTATTGAAAGATCGCAATGTAATTAAACTGATTACTGAAAAAGACATCATTCTTCTTTTATTAAGGCAATTTACATATTCAATATCTTTAGACTTTTGCTTGCTGACAGACAGATTGAAAGTTATTTGTATGTTCTTCATTCAAATATTTTGAGATTCTTTCATTTTCATTAGCACTCTGGTGAAGGAAATCAAAATAAGGCAGCATCTATATTCTCATAATTAGCTGATAAGTTATAACAAAGGCCTTGATTTGAACTTTGTGAGCTTAGAAGTATTTTGTCATTGATTTCTGTGTTTTTTGGCCATAAGAATGCATCGCATGATTATTTTTTCCACCTCCTCCCTAAAATAGAGTCAATGTACAGCAAGAGTAATCAAGAAAATGTAATTTAGTGTTTGATAGTAGTAAACAATACTCAAAGCTACATTAAATTTTAACAATCGCTAGAGATCTATTTTGTACTTGTATGTGAAATTTGATTTTAAATGTTTTATCAAGACTATATCTTGATTTCTTGTAAATATTTTTATTAAATGCTAACAAGTACATTTCCTGCCACCAATAAAAATTCTAGTTCTAGGCAAGGATGTGCACTAGTACAGTAATGGGATATCTTTTTGTCTTTTTACCCCAGATATTCAGATCTTCTGATCATTTTTATGCTTATTATGCACAATCTAGTTCTTCCTAGGTTTGCGAATGAGCCGCAAAAAGAGATTGATTTTTACAGATGTTTTCTATTCAATATTGGTTGATAAATGTTTTAGATGTGGTGTAGCGCTCATAATTAAGGGTTTACATTCCATAGACTAAAACTTCTTAATATAAAACATTTATTAGCTAGTATGTACCACTGCAGGTAGGTGTATTGCTGTTGGTAATTTGTTCTGTATGTGTTGATCACTGAGTTCAGGGTACTGTTTCTGCTTCCCTAGTTTTTGAGCAAAAGGCTTGCTTATGTGCACTATGAAGGTCTGCATATGGTATTTGCTTCTTGCAGGAGTTTGAACTTTACTATGAATGTTTTCTTATGCAGATGGATGGCTTGCAGGAGAACTGACGTGGCTTTTGATTTTCATTTTGAGCATTCCTACTATTTTTATGCTTTTGTACAGGAGTAAAAGAATGCTCATACTTTGGTTTATGAAATTAAATGAGAATTGAGCTGAGCAAAGTCTTCATCACAGCCCTTTGCTAGTCACCATCTAGAAATCCTTCCTAAATGTAGGATGAAATCAGTCACGTGAGATCTTTCAGTAAAAAAAAAAAAAAAAAAATCAGGTTAAAAGTCAGATACAAATACATTTTCACAGAAAATGGACAAAAGATCATCGGATGGTTGCTATCAAGGAGTCTCTTGCCGTTTTTAAAGTTCTCTCAGGGATAAGATATAATAAGAGGCCAAAACTAATACAGAATTACACTTTCCTCCTACTTTTCCTTGTCTGACCCCTAGTTAGCTGTGTCTTCATTAAAAGAACAAAACTCAGAATTTCACACCCATTTAACACCAAGTTAAGTATCACTTAACCCCTTGGTACTGACCAAATGTATCCCCATTAAGCAGAGTTTTTGTTAGTACCATCCCAATTAAACAGCAGTCACAGCTATTCACTAACATTATACCAAATTAGTTTCCTGGGAGGTATCTTAATAAAGCAACCATCCCAATTAAGCCTGTCCTCATTAGATGGAGGATACAGTATTACTATTTTATTGTAATTGAAAAAAGGCTCATGGTCCCATTTCATATAGTTTAGCTACAGAATTATTAATAAACAACAGTCCCATCTAATATACTAGTGCTGACTCAGAATGTAGCAACACTGACCTATTAAATATGGCATTCGCATGTAATCGTTAGCTTCTTGTTGTAGTTTTCTGAGCCACTGGAAAACAGCAGGATTTTGTCTTCTTGTGATGTCCTTGTTCTTCTTTGTTGACATCATCACATTTAATCTGTACAAAAGAAGTGTCGAAAAAATATAGAAATTGCTGACTTAGGCTCCTTAGAGCTTTTGGAGGTGATGACTGTGATAAGCTGGAAATCTTTTGAGCTTATGGTGTTTGCAGTTTCCCAAATGTAATTCAGATACTTTGCTAGCTCTAATTTTTAGCTTTAGCTCCAGTTGTTTTCTAATACAATCCTGAAAGGGTGAATTTGGACAATCTCATCCTGGCCATTTTGAGCACATATGCTAGAACTAAGTCTTTTTGGCTCAGCTGTAGCTTGAATCCAATGAAAATGACAGATAATGCAGAGCGCTGTGTGCCTGCCAAAAAAGAGGATATTTCCCATGAGATAGCACCTGGTGATGCAGAAATAGACACTATAGATTTGTGATTGGCTGGTACTTACCAGTATTCATATCTAGTCAGTATTATCAACCACACAAGATCACATCTTGGATAATAACAGCAACAATGGCATGCATAAAAAATTACTGCAGCAAAAAAGGGAAAAAATAGATCAATTATGTCAATTATATGGTAGCACTTTTTTCCCCCTCACAGTTTCAACACTGAGAAAAGGTGGCATCTATCTCTGATCTAATTATTCACATGCTTATTCGTTTTTTTTCCACTTCTCTCCTTTTACACACATAAAGGATCTTCCTTTTGAAAAACTGTGTAGAATCAGACGTGCATACATTCTGTATGTGCCTTACATTTTAGCAACTGAATAGTTGGCTACTTGAAAATTTAAAAAAAAAAGGCAGGAAAAGATTCTTGTGTCGGCTTTCTTTAAAGGGGGATGTATATAGAGATGACATTACCTGGGAGCAAAAATGCCATCAAAACAGCCAGAAAACTGCCATAAATGAATCTGCTATTTAAGCCCCAATTCTAGGAAAAGGGTGCAAATTTCAAACGCGCTCCTAATGGGTCTCTGTTTGATGATAATGAAGCTTTTCTCCAAGGGAATGTATTTTCCAAAGAAACCCCACAAACACAATGTCGAAGGAAAAATCAGCCTCCTTTTGTTAGGAAATGCTGTGTGCAAACTCTGGCAGGTTTGGGAAGCTACTGCTTTTCTGAATTTAGCTTACCTAAGGTGAGATAATGAACAAGGTGATTCTGGAAAAGAAATACAAAATCATTAAGCGGGTCTGTAAATTTTATAATGAATCATTTCAATTAGATTCAGGCAGCAGCAGATGTTATCTCATTTTTGGCACGCCCAAGCTTTGAGGTTCTTAGGCTGAATTACTTTTTTTGGTGGAAACTTGATGAATCTCACACTTAGAACTGTGCATGAAAAAATGTGTTGTGTAAAAACAGAGCAAATGGGCCCTTCATTTGCTGATTAATGGGTCAAGCCTCCCCTCTTATATACCACAAGGGGGTTTTAATGTGAGAAAGTGCTAACAGGTTCATAGAGACGTGCTGGGGCTTAGCACTGCCAGGAACCCAGCAGCATTTGTGGCTTTTCTCAAAATGTCCTTACAGCAGTCAGGCTGTGCCATGCAGGAACAGACATTCCCATGTGCGACGCGGTCTTTGTGTATTTGCAGAGTTGTAAAATATTTGCTGTTTTCAATAGACTTGCTGGACAGTCTCATTCACATGGGGACACAGTTTTTTTTTTTTTTTTTTTTTTTTTTTTTTTTTTCTCCTCTGAGCATAAGAGGGATTGAATGAAATTCCACCTCTTGCCCAGGGAGGCAGTGGATGCCCCATTCCTAGAGACACCCAAGGTCAGGCAGGACCAGGCTCTGAGCATCTGATGGAGCCGTAGGTGTCTCTGTTCGCTGCAGGGGAGTTGGACTATATGGTCTGTTAGGGTCCCTTCCAACTCAAATGATTCCATGATTCTATTTGCATTTTTTTTTTAAAGGTCTTTTGTTAACCCAAATGGAGACTGCCATGACAGGATTCAATAGTCTGCTCCCTGCCTAGACTATCTGAATTGTTACCGAGCTTTCTGAATTCTGTCTTGCTCACTCTTAACCTCATCTGCTGTCATGAGACGGATGGTGGTTGGCTCCCACTGAGCAGCTGAGCCGATGTCTCCATGATGGCACCGTCTGCCTTTGTACTGGAAGGGAATTTCTGCTGGCTCATAGCGCTTCCTGAAAGAGCTGTCTCTTTAAGGAGTTATCTCATATTTTCAGAAATTGACTGTGAAAATTCTAAGTAATGGTGTGACATGATCACACTCACTTTCCGTAGTTAATCCTTCACTAGGGGTCAGGCGCTTTCCCTGCTCAATGAGTCATTTGATTGTCATCTACCTTGCACAAAAAAACTGCGGAGCCCCAAGCACTGTCTGGTAAGGATGACAGGCAGTCACAGTGCTGAGCTCTGTGCAGGAATAACTGAGTTAGAAAAAAGCTGCTGGCACTGTAATAAAGCGTTTAATGGACAGACAGCCTCTTTTACCTTCCTTGGGGTAACACTAAATCCCTTTTTATTGTAGTTTGCACAGATGTTAGTGAGTTATCCATTTCTCTAATCATACTAGAAGTTGGCACATCCATCTTAAGTAAGAAGACCAGCCCACTCTGTTTTTGAGAGTCCTTTTTCTAATAAACTTGTGTCAGTTTCAGGTCAGTTTCACCAATACAAATAAAATTCAAACAAATAAAAAGTATATTGTCTCATGATGAGATGTATGTAATTATGTCCCTTAGGTCAGTTTAAATTTACAGAGGGAGTTACACTGCGTATAACCCTTACTGCAATCTAGAGTTTCCTCTTGCTTTAAAAAATAAAACAAAGCTGCTCCAATATTTAGGCAATATATTGTAGTTATATGGTATTCTCAGTTTTGGAGTTCAATGCTCTATATGATTCATTTTACTTTGCAATTATTTGTATATAAATGCATCATTGTGTTCTCTGAACAATATCTCCCCTCCTCCTCCCAATAAATCTTCGTGAATGGAATCCACTTGTTTTGTTTATTTCCTCTACAAAGTGATGTTAACTGGCTCAGTAAATGTGGAATATTTATATTTGTTTGTTTTCTTTTGTGTGGTGCTATGCAATCGGATCCTCGGTTGAAGACTTTATTTCCCTTCAAGTGGTTATTCCAAAATGCAACACTCTTATTAATGAAATGAAATAAAAGCGTTGGCTTGGGAGAGTGAAAAATCCTGTGCCTGGCTTGTGCACAACAAGGTGCTATGCGCTTCAACTTCGAGCCTGCTACAAAGGTCAGCTAAAGTTCAGGAAGGGATAAATGATTGCTACTTTGAGGGGGTCCGTAGTAAGCCTTGTTCTTTTTTGCACCGAGTTGATGGGTTCACAGCGGTAGCTGAATTTTGATAGATTGGCAGACACTGAAAGGAAATGCTAAATCTGCCACAGGGACTCCAACTAACTTCATTTTCTCGGGGCAAAGGGTAAGAGACAAGGGGTACTGTTCAAGGGCAAGACATTGTATGACCTGGTCAACAAAGCTACCAGTGTTGTTTGTTTGGATCCTTGCCTTGTTGTACCTGGCTTCTTAACAAAAGACCTTACCAGCAGGGTGGGCTATCAAAATAAACATTAAAGGTTCAGGGGTTGATGCTAGTCCTTTGTGTATGTAAATTTACTGCTCTCTGGGGTCTCACTGTAAATGAGAAGGCCTGTCTCTGTTGTGCTTCCTGGTAAAATACTTTTAATAAATAAATCAAAGGCTATGGAACATTAACTATTTCTCACCAAAATGGAAAAAGTATGTAGTTGATTTTTTTCAAGCTGTTCCCATACGCAGCTATAACAAACAGTTCCCATCCTCAGCTATAAAATACACATACAAAGAAGAACCTTGGCTTCCAAATACCTGAACCAAGCAACACCAGCAACCTTGCAAAGCAGAAACCCACCCTCCCAGTTTGGCCATTGACTTTTACACCAAGCCGATGTACTGAGTATGTCTGATATTTTATACATGTCTTAAAATAGATAAATTGGTGATTAGGCCACGTTTCACAAAGGTCACTTTCGTGACAGGAAAAGCACAGCGTATGCACACTTGACATCCAGTTTGTAGATGCAATTGAAAAGGCTTTATTAACAAACTGAGCAACTGCACACACAAATGTGTAATTAAGTGCATTTGTCCAGGTCATTAGGCTGGTTGTATATGCAGTTCTGAAAACTTTGTTTTTGTTGCTAGAAGAGTGTGTTTCTGCTGTGTTCTAAAACTTTTGTTTGTGATGTCCCAACACTCTCTGGTATGAATGAAAGAATTTATGCTTTTAGAGAAAGTGGGGTTTGAAATGTTTGCAAGGAAACCTGAAACCATGTAAAACCAGCTAATGCTTCAGATTTCATCAGAAACTCAAAACGCATCAGTGATTCTCCAGGTTTACAAACCATATGGTGAACCTGAATCTAACTTTCAGTAACCACAATCTGATTTATAGTTTTCCATGGCAATTAGTCAAAAACTGATTTTCTTTTTCTTTTCCTCTCCTGCCTCTCCCCCTCCACCCCCCCAGTGCCCTGGGATACAAAGGAAGCTAGACAACGCTAAGTGATTTGACTGAGAGTTGGGTTTAGTCTGAAGGCGCAACTCAGAAGCTGACTGGAGGTTTTTATTTCTATAGCTTTTTATCCTGACCAACCGTGTTATCAGTAGAGTAAAACTAACACTGGCTCTTTACTGGCCAGATATTATTAAAGACATTGGCTCTATCTCGTCATTTATTTTCTAAGGCTACTTGGGGAAGAATGGAGAATCTAGCTTCAATTGTGGTGTTGGTAGTGGTTAACAAGGAGAAAGCTCATAGTACCTCCATGAACCAATCTCTGGACCAGAGTGGGTTAATTTAGTTGTGTTGTTATATCTGGGAACAGGACAGCACAAATTGCAGGGATGTTTTACCCTAAGAGCAGGTCCCAAAGCACTTCACCGCCTCCAAAACAGATCTGTAGGCTTTAAGTTCCACACCCAATTTGAGCTAAGCAACCCAAATCGGGACATACAAGATGCAATGTCTGTTTATTGGAATAATGGAAAGCTGAAGTGGATTAGCAGGCGAGTCAGATGGCAGCCTACAAGGAGGAGGTAAATGACTTCGTGAGGCTTGAGAGCAGGTTTTTTGTTTCTCTTTCCAACAGGAGATATTTTTTTCTAAGCCTTTAGAGAGATGTTTTGTATAATATTGGAGCCAAACACCCTACCTAAATGAAACAGGGAAAATGACTTTATTCAGCAATATGTCCTTGTATTCTGCAGGATGAATTTCTGCTCAAGGTAGTGATTTTAATAGAGTTAAATAGAAATTTTAAACTATATAGAAGGGATTTCAAAGATTATTCTTATTTGACATATTTTGGTTTATTTTAATTTAAAATTCAGAAATGAGGATAGTGTTGAGTTGAACGCACCTTTTCTACAGCCAGTTCAGCTGCTGTATTTACAAAGCTTGTTGATGTGTTTGTTGGCTTTCTGCACTGTTGAAACAGACTATGATCTCCTGTCTTAAAGTTTTATATTTTTCATCAAGAGGATATCTTAAGACTGGCATATTCAATTTAAATGTTTTGTGGGTAAGATATAAGCCCTGTCACGTGCAATGTAATCAGATGTTATAATTTTCCATCATTAGAAAATCAGCCATCTTTTGCACAACAAATGAGTGGTAGGTACTGGTTGGGATTCATCAAAGGCAAGAGGTAATTTTACCCAGCTGAATTCTTCAATGGTGCAGCTTAAGGTGTGGTCTTGAAACATTCTCACATCTGTTTCTCCCCCAAATAAGAGCATCTTTCTTTTAATAAATACATCAGCATTTAATTGCATGCCTTTAGGGAAGTGTGTGTAGCCTTTCTGCAGGCAGATGTGAAGAAGGTCTGCCTGAACTGTGAGCTTCCCTAAGAATGGAGTGGATGTTAGCAGAGCTGAATTCCCTCTAAGGCATCTTGTTCAGGATCAGTGCTGTGCCTACCCTCTTTTTTTTCAGCCTGTAGGCTAAGAGGAGGGGATGGGAACTCCCTGGGGTTTGCAAAATGCTGTGCAGTTTTATCTTGAAGCTCTAAATCACCCATAATGCAGTTACTGCTGTAAGAGCAAGCAGTGCTGTCATAACAAGACAGAGATGGCTGTGGCCTTCAAAACCTGCTGGAGATGCCGTGTCTGTAGATGGTCAGCTCTTCAGACCTAAGAACAGATACTTCTGTGTGTTGAAGTGAATGGCAGGGCTGTGCAAGAAGGGCACGTAGTGTGCAGAACGCACAGCCATGGGTGAAATTGTCTCAAGATCTATTTGATGGTACTGAACATCCCTAATGTTCTCCATTTTAACTTTTCCTGAGGTTTTTGTGAATGTTTCCCTTTTTTGAGTGCCAGAGTAGAAAGGAGGTGCTGCGTGATAACATAGCAGTCTCAGTTTATTTAACTCATCTTCTGAACTATCATTCTATTTTCAGTGGCTCCCAGCAAATGTCGTTTGCAAAACAGCAAATTTTATCTCATCCTCAGAATTTTAAAGACATTCACAATGCACTGAGCATGATACTGCTAAAATCAGCAGCATTTGTAGTAGAAAGAAACAGATGTTTGGCTGCAGAACGTGGGTATCACCTTCTAACAAAGGTACTTCCCTAAACATGGATCCAAAGGGCAGCGTGTCTCCTTGCTTCAGTTGTACTGATGGACGAGCGTATCCTGGGGTAGTCACATTTTTTGGCTCTATTATACCCAGAGTATTTGTTCATTCCAAAGAGATTCAATACTGAATTGTGTGACTCTGATAAGCCTGACAAAAAGAAGGGACTTGTGTTTGCTGGAAGAACAAACATACTGGCTTTCATAGCGATAGGAATTCAGCAGGAGAAAAAGGCACGATTAATTACATTTGAAGGGACAGGAAAGTGATGTCCCACATTTCCATCGTTAGTCTGCAAAACCACTCAAAACTTGAGGGGCTTTCTGAAGGCGCCCTTGGGGATGTGGGAGTCCAAAACACAAGTGCCTGCTGTGTGTGCCAAAGTTAAGTACAAGGCATGGGCCTGCCCTCACTGCCAGTTGGCTGTACACAGAAACAAACCTCATGCAGATGAGAATGATCTTCATAATCTTAAGCTTCCTGGCACCTTAATGTGTTGCTGATTTATGAGTACTGCAGCATACAAATATTTAGACTTTGTATTTAATTTTTTTTAAGGGAGGAACATTTCTTTAGAAAGAGAGACCCCGATAGATCGTCATGCCTTGTGTACCCCATTGAAGGGCTCTTCCAGACTGTGTGCAGAACATTTCAGTGGCTATGAAGTCTTTAGTTGTTTGCGAATTTGTCTTTTAAAATGTGATCTTAACAGAGAGAAAGAACAGCCCGATTGGGCTAATGGATCAGGCTGCCATCATATTATCCCTGCAGGTTTTCAGGCACAGCATTGGAGAAAACTGTAAATCAAAGAGTCAGCTGAAAATAGATATGGCATAAACCATCACTGAGTTCTAATTCTCTGTGTGACAGACATTTTTGAGAGTTTTGAGTAATAACTGAGGAACATCTCCACATTCCCAATCAGGAAATCTAGTCTAAAATTGCTGACTAGTTGTGTGCCAAGACTCATCCATTGTAATGAGAGCAGAATGTACAAAACACAGTGCTGAAACAGAAGGATCTGTGCCTGACTCAAATCACTGTGTCTTTATTGCTTACTTTGTAGATGTTGTTTTTGTTTAAAAATCATTTTAAGTGCATTAAAATAATAATTTCCTTGACTACTCACAGTCTTCATCAGACTGATATCCCTTTTGATTGTTTTATTACAAACACTAGAAACAAATCTTCCTTACAGAAGGCTCTTGAGTACATTTCAACTAGATTTGGTTTAAGATATTGATGGTCTCAGGACATTCAAATGCTTTCAGAAGTTGGTGTTCAAGTAGGTTCTGAGCATCATTTTCCGGCTCATCATAGGCTATATTTTATTTTCTCTTCACAGTATTTCCTGTAATTCAACAAAGGCCTTTGTGAAGTCTTGGAAATAGCTTAGGCAATCGCGAGGTCCATTGTTTGAGGACCCTGACCTCAGTTTTTAACCCATTGGGCCCACAGCCATCCGTTGATAGTAAGTTCTCTTTTCTTCCCAAGCAGTAAAAATTAAGACTGGAGAATTCCTTCCCTCCATTGCTGCCAAAGGAGAGACTTCTAGAGCAAATTGACTTGTAGCCTCAAAAACAGTGTGGCAAGATGCCGTATGTAGTAATTGTACGCACTGTTCAAAATATTTTAAATGAACTTGTTCTCACAAAGAAATAAATTATGAAGTTAACTTTTACGTGTGTGTGAATAATTAAACTATTGTCACTACTCTAAATTATCATCTATTGTTAACTTACATCATTAAATCTTGCTTCTTTGCTAAAGAATAATGAAAAATACACTTAATTAACAGTTATTGCAAGCTTGAGGCCATCGATAACACAGTTCTCAGACTGAATTTCGCAAGTGTGTTTTGTACTTGACTTGAAATTGCTGCTTTATTCTAAAGCCCTGCACAGTGATGTGGGTATAACAAATTTTGCATCACAAGAACGAACTCCCTTAGTAAATTATGTCACTGTTGGTTAAGATTAGATTGCTACAAGCAAACAACTCAAGTGTTATTTTTTTCCCAGTTGCAGAGGGCGGAGTTACGGTTTGAGCCTGCTGTTTCAGTTGCTTTTAGCAAATTTATGAAAAGCTTTTGCTGTGTGCCAAATCTGACAGAATCCCACCCCCTTTGCCTCTCAGTTTTGCTGTGCCAATCCATCAGGTTTGGTGTGGTTTTTTTTTTTTTTTTTTTTTTTTTTTTTTTTTTTGCGTAGCAGTTCCCTGAGGAAAGTGACTCTGGTTAATTTCCTTGTTGTTTCGATTAAAGAGGTGATAGGGTTTTTTTCCTTGGATATTGTTAAAGAGGCTTGCCAGCACCGTAAAGAATGTGCTGCATTCTTCAGATGAAATAAGGCCAATCAGTGGAATAATGAGGAAAGTAATATCTCCCTAGAGAGTCTGATTGGGTTTTCATCAAATCAGCCAACCTTTTCCAGTCATTTACACCAATGTTCACTCCATGCAGGGTGTTAGGCTGTCTCAGATTCTTCCCTCCTTTTAAATCCCTTGTGATTATTACTGATAACTAAATAATTAGGATGAGGCAAATTTATGTATGTTGTATATGTTCTCCTCTTTAAAATTAATTATTTTGCTCTTATTTTTTCACATTTATTTTAAATGTGTCTCCTATCCCAGAAGCTATTCGAAAGAAGAGAGGCATATGCAAAGAGCTGGAAGATTTATTTCTTTGTGACACCGAATGTCCTTTTATTTTTAATATGTGGGGCAGTCTCCCCTGAATGGAAGGTTACCTATCGCTATGTCTAAAATTTCATGTCAAGGCGCCCAGTTCTTGTTGTTAATTAGAGCCTGACACATTTATTTTTATTTATTCATTAAATTGCCTTTCAGAGATAAACCTCTAAAATGAGCTGTTTAATTTATTGGGGAGCAAGGAGAACAATAGTTACCACGATCTTCCCTTATTTCTTGCTCTTTTCCTCTATCACAAGCGCAGCATTAAATGCACAAGGAATAGCTCTCTACCTAAATAAACAAACACACTCTTTCTCTTTTGCATTTGCACAGAATTCAAACTAAGAAAACAGTCATTTCAGGTTTGCACATCGGTACAGTGGGAAACCTGCATAAGCTATGTGCAATCTGAAAAACAGGAGGATTGTGGGTCAGGGGCAGATCCTCCCATGGTGTAAAGCAGCTGCTTCTACTACTACCAAGAGCTGTACTCATGCTTTTGGAGCATTTCACCCAGCGCATCCCTGCTGATACACACAGTTGTGGGCTCACCAGGGCCGCTGCTCACCCATCATGCAATGGCAATTTCCTACATATCTGAGGCCTCCCACTCACTGAGGAGAAACAAACCCAAAGGGTGCGGGTGCTGAAGAGCCTGCTGTGTGGGTGCCTTTGCAGACTGGTTGTTGCAGTCGACTATAGCTGGCAGCTGCACACATGGTTGTGCTGTACCTAGAGGAGGGGGGGAGGAGGTTGTGTTCTTTCTGTGCTGTTCGTGCTGTGTTCTTAGCACGGACTGAAGGAAAGCTGGCATCCTGTCCAAGTCATCTTCCTTCTACGGCAGGGAGAGCCAGAGACAGAAAAGCAGTTATACGTGAACACGTTTATGGCATCCTTGTCAAGCTCCTGGACCGCATCAGGCATGATCTGATTACATCACTAAAATTAATGTGGTCTTTGGATGTTTTACGCGGCAATCTGGGAGGCATTTGTTTCCTGCAGTTGGGGGGCGGGGGGACATGTTTAGCATGTGAAAGTTTTCAAAATTAACTGAGTTCCATTCACACCAGTCCTCCCACACTGCTCAGCAAATGATTCAAAGCCTTCAGCGTGATTTCATCTGTGCAGACTCTAATCCACTTACTTAATGAAATACATAATTAACATATTATAATTGCAGTAAAGATGGTTTTGACAGAAATCATTTCCCGTATCTAATACCGTGGTAATTTAATCTGTTCCCCACTCCCTAACACGACCCTCCGTGATTAAGTTTCATAAGAATTTTTTTGATTGATTGATTCATCTGACGTGCCTGGGCCCTGCTAAAGGAGTGTCTGTCAGTTTGCAGAGCCACGTGACGTGGTGGCAGATGGTTGTGGAGAGGCTCTCTGCGCTGTCTCCCTGTGTGGTCTTTTTTTTTTTTTCCCATTTTCCCCTAAATGCCCTGATAATCCAAATACAGCAACCCTGATCTACTAAATCGCTGCCTGTTTTTATATGCTGTCTTTTAGTTGTGTGTATAGTTATTAAACTAGGGAAGGCAGGATGTGTTAAACTAGGAGGTCTAAATCCTAATGCTGTCATTCACTTCCACAATAAAACAACCCACACTGATACTTCTTATTTGATTTTTCTTTCTGTTTGTTTTCAACACAATCTCTCTAGTCTGTCATTCACTCTCAGGCAGTTCCTTGAGTTAAAAGGGCCAGCAAGCCAAGTTATATAGACCTTCTCAGCTAAATATCACTTGTTACCTGCAGGAATATATGTGAGCATTATCAACCACTGGCTTTTCAAGTCAGACTCAAACGGCTGCTCTCTTGATATGGGTCATGACTCATGAGATAATATCCAGTAAAAGGTCTGTGGCAAATGATTACTTCCTTCTTATAGACTGAAACCCTATAATTTTTTTAATGCTGTCAGTCTGCAGGAAGCTGTGTCCTAGTGACACTACAAAAAATATTACATATATATATATGTATCCCAAACCAGAGTGATGCTGAGCATCTTCCACTGAGACAAACCGAACCATGTGGCAACACAGAGTGCTCTCCTCTCACTTCCATCCTTGCCCTTTTCACCACTCTGTGCCCCAGTACACATTCTCCATCTGTTTCTCTTCTGTTTGGTAGCAGTTCAGTCGGCAGTGCTCACCTCAGTCCTGTCTTTTCTCCTCTGTCAGTAGCTTACATGCAGCGAGCCAGTTCTGCAGCAGTCCTGGTGAAAGCAAAGACCGTCTGTGTTGGGGATAGTCGATGGGAAGACAAAGGCTTACTGCTGTTGAGGCAGCTAAGTGCTGCCACAGCCAAGATGAGAGCTGCTTGCTCCAATTAGCTGCCCAACACACTAAAACAACATCATCCTCTTACAGGTTTGGTCTTCTGCAAATTTTGTTATGCATCCCAGGAGGTTCCCTGGCACCCCAATCAGAGCCAGTGGCAATACTTGTGCTTTTGGCTATACAGGACCCAGTGTCAGTTGTAGGGTTTGTAAGACCTGAGGAAAACTGCAGGCACAGAGACTGCTGTCAGCTGCTATGCTGTCATGCCCAGCTGCTGGATGTGTTCTGAGCAGCAGTCCCTTGGCTCTGTTGGTCAAAAGGTGGATGAAGGTGATGGAATGGTGAAGAACAAGCAAATCTTATTTTGTTTCCTGTTAGCCGGAGTCTTAATTTCTTGCTTTTTCATAACTGCAAATAGTCTCATAAGGCCTAGTGGGCAATGTTATTTGTGTGACATGGGGTACAGACCTTGGCTGTACAAGAATTGCTTGTGCAGTTGCAAATTGCAGCATTTGTTCTGTTTTACACCTGGAAAGTCTAAGTGGTTGAATCTACCACCAAGCAAGGTAGAGGCAGTAGGAAATAATGGATGATAATCTATTGCGTGTCTTTGTTTTGTTTCCTTTTTGCTCTTAGTAATAAGTCAAAGGTGACTCAGGCTCCCTCCCCTGTGATGGCTGTAGTGCACCACAGGGACTGGATGGCAGTGCTGACCCACCAGTCCCCCTGCCCCATGTCCTGAACAGTACACCTTGGGCAAGTGCTTGTGACAGAGCCTCTCATCATATAAGACTCAGTCTTCTTCCTGGTAGAAGGATACATGAATCATTTTTGATGATCTGTAGCTGTATTTAATTGCATCGTCTTTCATAAATGGCGTGAGAAGCAGTGCTTGATAACATACTGTTTGTGTTTTTCTGTTCGATGATACTAAATGCAGTGTATTCATTTATTTTGTCAGTGTCTTTAACACTGATAGGGATTTAGGTGCCTAATTTCTGTTGATGAGCTAATGCATTAGTTATGCTTTATCTGCTTACCAGTCCTCGCTGACCTGTGTACTACTGGAGTGTTTGCATAAAAACTTATGCTGAGATTATCCTGTGGGAAGTGGAGGCTTTCTATGCTGCATCTAATTCTGCATCCCCTCAGTGACAGATTACAAGTGCGCTGATCGACAAAGCTCTGCCTTTCCCATTGAACTGAGAAACACTTACCTGGGAACAGCTTGAGCATGCAGTGCAAGGCAAATGAAGAGGAGAAATTTATGTAAAAGGGAAGGGGGCAGAGATTTTGGAAAAAAAAAAAATAAAATAAAGAATGCAGATAGCCAGTTTGTTAATCCCCTCACACAAATCCACAATTGCCCCAGCCCCATAGAGCAACCCATAGAGAGGTCGAGGAGACCATACAAAATGATGCATAACAGCTCTTTCACCCAAGTCAGTGAACTCATTGAACTGGACTGAAATTCCTGTTGGAGCATTTTCTTTTTCCTAAGAGTGTGAAAGGAGGGGGAGGCTCCTTTGTGAGTGGCAAGTGTACATGAACACCACCACATCAACTGCCAATATGTTATGAGGCCTTGGTAACAATCTGGAGTCTCTGGGGAGCTCTGCTGCAGTTCAAGTGAGTATCAGACAGAGAGAAAACAATTTCTGGTGCCAATAATGCAGCACAGATGAAAAATGTTTTAATATTTGAAGCTGCTTTATGGCAGAAGCAATGACAGTGATGGAGTCAATGTCAGCTTTTTTCCTTTAAATGTCATCTTTCGTCTATGAGTTTTTTCTGCTCTGGAGGCATGCAAGCCTGATGCTGACTGCTTGCAACCATTGATCATTGATTTTATTCTAAATGGAAAGCTTGCCAGAAGACTAGAAATTCTGGAATTTATTAGGATTTCTTTAAGAGGCACTTTAGCTCAACAGTTCTCATTACTGTCTTTACAATGTTACTTATTTTTCTTTTTATGTCATATGATTTGTAAAGGGTTAGTACTCAGAGAACAATATACGATTAAACCATTGTGCATGCTGGAGTTGCAGGCTTAGATGGGAAAAAAGAATTCTAAGGAGGGCGAAGCACATATCCAAGTGTTAAACAACAACTAACATCTCTAAAGAACCAAAGGCTCTATTTTGAAATCTGTGGACATGGTTTTTATTAAATGGCACTTTTGATTAAATAAGGTCACTCTTAAATTAATAACTCTTAAATACATAAATAAAAGGGCTAAACCATCTTTATATTCTGACATTTAGTGCATAAACAACGTACTGTATGTACCAAATGTCAGAATATAATGAAAGTTTGTCCTGTTAAACTAATACTACTGATGGGCAAAAATGTCTTGGACTCTAATAGCTCTTCAATGTATTTATTTACAGTGACATTATTCTGAACATGCCAGCTAGGAGTGGTTTAAGGCTTTATTACATATTAACATTTCACATATTTGTGTGCTTATGTATAAGTGATTATTCTTCATTTGGTTAAAAAGAATCCATTTACAATTATACAGTAGGCTAAATGTTTTCAGTTTGTGATATGTTTCCATTGGCACAGGACTAGTTCAAACAGGTATGTTAGCTTTTGGCTGACATGCCTGACATCCAAGCTTTATTACAGAGCGCCGTACCCAGGGAATGTGAATTATAGTGAGTATCAACCTTGGCCTACTAAAAGCATCATTCAGCCTCGTTGATTATGGAATTTACTCTGGACTTTGGGCCTGGAGATCCATCTACTGAACTGATGCTCTTTATTTGTGTAGTCACAAATATGTTGCAGGCCAGACAAAGGGAAAATCATAGTGGGAAACAGGCTGGCGAGATATCAGTGAAGAGGGAAAATCAAAATCTTTCAGGATAAAGAGCCAATAGTAAAGTTTATCGTTGCTGTTTAGATAAAAACTAATTCTGGCAAACTCTTCAATAAACCACTGAGCGCGGCACTTGGAACGTAAGAGAAAACTTTCCAGAAAATAAAATGACCATCTGCAGCGTTACCTTTGATGCACTAGGTGGAGTTTCTGGTGTAGAGGGGTCTATAGCACCCCGCTGATTAAGTTGCTTTTAATCTCATATTAATAAACTCTCATGGTCTGCACTGCCATGTGTAGCACAATGGTTATGTTGTAACTGGGACTGAGGAACGGCGGAACACTCTGCTCACCTCACCACCTCTGTTCAGCACAGGCAGATATCCCCACATACTCATAGTTGTTAACAGGTGTGTTTCTGTGTCTGCGGCAGCAAAGCACAGGTAATAAAAATGGCATATTTTCTTCTTGTTGTTGAATAACCTATACTTACTTCTGCATATATTGCCACCAAAAGGGCTTGCTTAGAGTTGTTCTGTACCCAGTGATCTGTTATTTCTGGCAAGGTTTTAGGCATTCACAGATGAGATTCGTACCCTTTGGCTGAGTGCAAAAATTGAGAAATGCTGAATACCCTCCGGCAGCCGTGTTCTTGAGAGTACCGTTTGAGAGCTCTGGTACTAGAAATGTCTATATCCATAAACAGTAATATCATTTGCATGAAACATTTGTGCACTGTTAAAAGGTGACTCTTCAGAGATGGTCCATCAAGTGGCCTTGCAGCTTAAAATCTTAATGAACATTTGCAAAGCAGCCATGAATTTGCCCTAATAGGAACAGCTGGAAGCTTATCTGATTGTTTTTGTATTTGTTCGCAAACCAGAGAATCCTAAGAAAATAAATGCTAAATACAAAGACGTGACATCGCTTTTTGCTACCATGGCATAAAGATAAATATTAATTTGTGTAGCAGAATGTAGGGGCTGCAGTGGATTTTAAGGGTTCCATTGTTAGTACCTCACATACAGGTGTTTGTTGTACTTAAGAACACAGTTTCATTTAAGAACACAGTTTCACAAGAATGAGATGGAACAGGGAGAAATGGGAAATGAATAGGAGATGTCCCAAAGACCTTGTGGTTTGGGGTTGGAACTGAGATTTAGTGGACTTTAGTGTCTTGTTTTTAGCAGATTGCTTCACACACTTCAAGTACCCCATATTTTTTGTGCACAGAATTTATGGTTACACATTTCTCCCTGGACAAATCTATGGCAAATACTGCAGGTCTCTGCTTCCATCAGGAAGTGATTGGCAAAGGAGAGCCCCCCAGAAAGTGGTGTTTTAAAAAAAATCTAAATCAAAGTAATCCACGAAGAAAATATTATATTTTTCCTCCTTGGTGGGGAAAAAGATTCTAAGGAAAAGCAAACTTAACTTTTCTACTCCTAAGTGGCTTGCTACTAAGTGGCAGTAGAAGGCCGCAGAGACAATGGCGAGTGTGTCCAGAGCATAATATTAAAAAATAGAAGAATTTTGAGGAGGAACCCCCATGCCTTGGATATCTCTAGTAAGGATGCGACTCCTTTAAACTGGCAGTTAGTGCCTTTAGCACTCCTGTGCTCAGCAGTACATAGCTCTGTGGATCTACGTTTCTTTACCAATATCCATCTAACAGCAGTGGAAGTAGTCAGTTCCTTCACCACTGGGACCTTAGCCTTGTTAGAAACCTCCTCTTGCTAATTCTTCCTCAGAGAAACCCAGAGGAAGCTATCAAGGCTATTCTGAGAATAAATTATGCATCCAGGAGAGGATTACAGGATCCCGGTCCTGCTCAAGGTCCCCAGCTAGACCAAGTCAGTATTTGGTGTATGTTCATGCTGATGATGCTCAACGTGCTGATGGCTGTGAGACTATTCCTTAGAGACCTCTGAGAGGCTGAAGAGCAAAGCCTTGGTTTTCAGAGCAGGTGAAATCCACAGCCACTGGTGATGCTGAGTGTGGAGTCACTTAGGTTTTACTTCTGGTGACACCAGACTGGGACACAGCTGTGATCACCCTGTCACAGTGCACCTTTGTGACTAAAGAGAAAAGTTCAGCTGCCAACATAGTCAACCTGGAGCTCCTCATTAAAAAAGGTGCTACTCCACATGTCATCTTCAACAAATGTCCTATATATATTATGACATAATTTAATTTAGTGCTCAGAATGTATTATGACTGCCATAACGATTTTACTTTTATAGATTTCATACTTTTGCTACTATAAAACAACTACAATCTGTACTCTTTCCAGCTAATTACAATAAAATGCTTCCATTCACATTTGCAATGTAAAGAGAAGGTAGGTACAGGTGAATCCTGAATCAAGTTTATAGCTTCCCAGCCTGTGAGACTTCCCAGGTGCAGCATCCTCTAACTGAGGAGTCTTCTGGGGTCAGTGCCCAGGGACACCTGCCAGGTAGGGACCATGCCCATTAATAGGAGATTTTAGGGGTCAGTGAAGGGATGAGAAGAATTCTTCCCTTGAGAAGAGGGAAGAAGCTGGAAGAAAATGAGACTGCATGTCCATTTAGGAAAAAAGAGTACCAGACCCGAGTATGATGGGACTCACTAGAAAGAGGAGGGGAAATCAGTGATGTATGATCCAGATTGAGTGAGAAGGATCCAGCTGAATGAAAGTTCAGAACCTAAATGACATATTCAAAAGGCATATGTGTAACTGAGAAAATTCGAAACAAGATGGGAGAACAAGAGATATTATAACGGGATTCATTTTCCTACCATAGTGTAATGTACTTATTCAAGAGCTGTTTGCTTACAGAAACTCTGCTAAAAGCAACGCATATTTTATTTTTTCAATTGAAACATAAAATCAAATGTCCCCAATGACTGCAGAAAAAGTTAACAAAATCCTTTCTTATTTCAAAATCCCAATGCTAAAATAACTTTGTGTCAAGAAAAACGATAATTTCCCAAATAAGAAAAATAGAACACGATACTTAATGGACTTTCTCTGTTTATTAATTAACAAATAGATTTCCCATATCCACAGAAATCAGTTAAAAATGAGCTACCACCTACTTTGATATCCTATTTGTTTAAGCCTTCCCCAGGCTGTATGTATGCTTTGCATGTAAAAGTATCTGATAAGGAGATCAGGCAGAGAGGCCTTGGGTTCTTATGGAAAGCTTTACTCAGGAACCCAAGTTCTTGATGACCACACTGGAGAGCAGTCATTCCAGCTATTAGGTCATGTGCAACTAATGGAAATATTTTTTGAGTTGTAGTCCTTCCTAGGCAGTAATAAAAATGCCCTGGCAAGTTGATCACATTTTTTATGATCCATCCTGTTTTCTGATTATTCTGTGAGGGCCTCTTTTTTTAGGAAAGAAAATTCTACCTTTACATGGATTAGAAATGGCTGATGTTTGTGGCAGCAAACACTGCTGCCACTACAATTCTAATGAGGCAAACGTATATGTGAGTTTGTGCTTGCACATACAATAAAAATATGTCTGATTCCACTTCCACGTGGCAACCCAAGTATATCTGATGACCCAGTTTTTGACACTGCGATATGGCCCCAGGTCTAATAACCTTTTTCTGCAGATGCAGTTTTGTATGCTTTTAATCATGAATCATTCCTTATCTATTAACCAATCATATTTGCTAACTGGATTGCATGTGAAGACCTCTTATTGTAATTAGCATGCTTCAGCTGAAGAGTAAACAAATATTCTAACAAACTACTACGACGTAAGTTGATTTTCTGTTACTCAATCACTACCACTGTGGATACAGCAAATTTTGAATTAAACATCTCTCCATGATATAACGATCTCAATCAAGAAGCTTTTAATTAAATTATGGTATTTAAACTTTTATTTTTGACAGGGAATTAATAAATCAGCAAAAGGTGATTCTGGTTGAGTGAAAAAGGTTGATCAGAGAAACAATCTGGGAAATAATTAAAATTAGGTTGACCAACTGTGCTCAAAAGGAAAAGTAAATATTTTGTGCTAAAACATAAAATGTACCACAGTGAATTCAAAGTATTATTGGAGCAAGATGAGCATGTGCCTACCATACAATAGCTCTCTGACAAGGAGGTCATGTCTTCCAGCAGTACCAGAGCTCTGTTCTGTCATCCTTGTGTTTGAGTTGACAGATGTGAATGTTGGGCTATTTCAGGAAATATATTAGCAACATTTTGGGAGGTCTAGATATATTGGAGAATGGAAAGACCTTCTATTTGAAAAAACTCAGCTTTAAATCTGTCTGGTATGACTGTTGAACCGAGTTTGTGGTCTTCAGTTTTCTGCCTCTCCTTTTGGATACTCGTCCACTGTTACAGAAGCTGCAATATACAACATTTACTACGACCTTTTGTTTTACTGGCAAAATAAATAGAACTGGACATCAATCCAGAACAACAGATTTATGTATATAAAAACCACATGACTAATATGCTCAGATCAACCAAATAGCATCTGTCTGGCTCCTTTATTTTAAATTTATACTATGTTTAGAAACACATGCACACACATACGTATCTCTGGATATTTAATCAAATTACCTGAGAACTAGGTCTTGTGCAGTGAATATATTATGAGCTACCGAGAAATATAAGTTTAACAAAAATACCTGACATCTTTACAAAAAAATTCAAGGTTAAAGTGACGCAAGGATCCAAGCTGTAGAAGCTTGCTCATACATCAGACAATATCTCTTCTCATATTCTTTAAACCAGTGCACGCAACTCTCCTAATCTTAATAGTACTCTGGAGAGTGCAAAATGGCCAAAACATGAAACAGAATAAACCAAATACACAGAAAACTGTTGCATTTGCATTGCAAAATATTGGCTTGAGTTTGAAAATAACGGAATGATAGTTTGTCCTCTAAACGTTGTCCAACCTCCTTAACCTTTAAGTGTCATCTGCCTGGGCGGCCCTCAATGCTTGTTTTCACAGATGAAAATAGGACCCATAGGACTTAGAGGAGGTCAGATAACTGGGCTCCATTAACAGCTGGGCTCATTCCTAAAATAGTAGGTAAAAAGAAATAAATGAAAATAAAAGGGGACTGATTTGGAAATGGATTTATTTGCAGGAAGGTAGAGGGAAAAATAATATGAGAGCAAACTGAGATGCACATGTCTGAAGCATGCTTCAGAACCCTTTCTCCTGTCCTCATCCTGGTGGCAGGAAAGAAAATTCGAACTGGGAGGATGCTTCTCCAAACTCCATCCAGGTGCATCTCAGTCCAGTGTAGGCAGCTATGTGACAATTCCTTGTGGACATCCACATTCCAGACTTAACGCAGCATTTAATTTTCCTCATTTTAGTAAGAGGAATGCTTTGTTTTTGGTTTTTTTTTTTTTTTTTTCTTTTTTCTCCGTGTTTCTCCTCACCCTATCTCTACTTAAAAGTCAGATCTAGTTTCTGATGCCTATTCTCTCATAACCTCTCTCACACCTAAGATTTTCTTTCTAGTCCTTGCATCTAAATCTCTTTGCCAGACCATCAAAAATTCATTTCTTGAGTACTACAAGATCTTTTGTAGACTATTTAACCCCCTTTACCCTCAAAGAAATCAAATGACACCAAAAGGATTCACTAAAGAGAGGTTTTGAGGTACTGTGTCAGAAAAAGTGGCAATTTTAGTTTGCAAAATGACATTATAGAAAACGGAAGGATTGTTCTTAGGATATTTGTCCAGATTTGTTGAGATGTTTTGCATTGCCCAAAGAAGTATTTTTCTATCTTCATGGTAAGAAAGTGTCTTTGTTCACCTGATAAGAACATTCAGGAAAAATTTGCCTTTCTCTCTCAGGACTGATTTCAGTGGTTTTGCCTTTCCTCCTCATGGGAAAGAGAGAAAAATACAGCAGAAAATAGAGACAATAATATTAAGTGTGCAAAGGAAAAAATGCTATAAATATTTTGTTGAAACAGCAGAGACATTAAAGATAAAAGTTAAATGGAAATAAAGGCAGTCAGCTGGTTATTATATGTTGCTATAAAATTCAAGAGCTGTTAGAAAGGTAGATCAGAATTTGCTTTTAAAAAAATGACAGGCCTGTAAGAAAGCAATATTTTTGATTGATAGAGATTTTAATTGCTCTGATATTTATTGGAATGACAGCTATTAGGAAGTGAAGCAGTGATAAGGGATTCTCTGAAGCTTGAGGGTATTTGGATAAACACCTCAAATTTGAATGCCTATCAGAAGCTTATTAAAATTATTAAGACCTTGAATTTTTCATTTGGGCTAAAAGTCTTTGAAAAGCGGTTTGCTTGGAGAATTTCTTACGAAATAATGTAGCCTATTAGTGAAGACTTTTTTCTTCTCCTTTTGCAAAGTATGTGCAAACTAGAATAGGCAAAAACTGCTGGCGTGTATATCTGCAGAGATTATAATGGTAGGGATAAGATTCATGTGGATAAAACATGTTCCAGAAAAATGTGTTGCCTTAAATTAACAAATAGTGTTACTTCTGCTAGCAATTCAGTTCCTTTTTTATTTTATTTTATTTTATTTTATTTTATTTTATTTTATTTTATTTTAATTTATTTTTAAGAGACTTAATCTGTACGTGTGCTGTTTTCCATCTATGGCAACTTTAGCTTTTAGAAATTTAGTTAGTTGCTTAGTATATGTAATCTGAAAATTAAGTCCTGTTTTTTTTAACAGTTCTGTTTTGGATTGTTGAATGTTCTCTTGTCCAAAATGATTTTTCTGAACTGCTGAGCATCTGGAAACTGAACCAAAGAAAGGAGATGGCTATCGTTGCAGAGGCAAGGGGATGTGAAAGCTCCAGATGTGGTTGTCACATCACAGTTTTGCTGATCTATGTGTCTTTTATTATCCCACAGAGATAAAAACATGAATGGCAAAGTTAATAAAATGGCCATTCATTATCTTTCATGCATATTTCCTCTTTTTAATGTTTTATTTAGTCATTTCCACATTAAAAGGCAAGAGGGTAGATCTCTAGTACTATTTGACCTCATGACACTGGTCATGCAAAGGTAGGATTTCTCTTTCTTTCCCTTTGCACAAATGCCATCCCAGTTATGTGGTAGTCATGACCATTCATTATCATTAGCTAAACCAGTTCCCTGGGAGAAGTTCTAATAAAATATCCAAATTATACAGATTAAGTGCGTATGTTATATACTGATAGATAAAGTCTAAGTACAGGTGAGTTTGGCAAGGAGCATTTATATGGGCATATTAAAATAATGGGATGGAGTATGATTGTATAACAAATTGCTGTTTCCAAGAGTGTTGGAAAAGGATGATGTAAGATATCACTGTTTTTGGAATGATGAAGCCTGGACAATAGGATCAGATAGCAAATAAAACACAACCTGTAATAGTAGTACCCTGCTGGCTTTATGGAACAGAGTTTACATGGCTGAGATTTCAGAGTGGATAAAGTAAAAGACCAGGGATTGAATCCTTCCAATCTACAGATGTGTTGTGAATCAAGTGATGTAAACTGTTAGAGAAAAAAACGTGTAAGAATGAAGGAAGCCGTAAAGGAAGGAAAGCAAGGATAGGTTTGTGGAGGAAGGGAGCAATATCCTATGTTCTGATGGTCAACAGAAGTGTTGCCTGGCAGAATTAGCTCAGAGGTACTGAAGAGAGTTAGACAGAAAAAGTAAGTGTTGGATAGAAGACTCATTCCAGAAAGTTTCAAATAAATATGTTTACTTTGGAGAAGTAAATTACAACATGATTTAGTTCTTTCATATGTGGTTTTCTCTTTGCCATTTTTTATCCCATCTCTTCTGTGCTGTACCTCGATGTCTTTTCCTCTTTCCCAACCTTTTTCTCCTCTTGTTCTCTCCCATGACTACTTCACTGTGGGACTCAGTTTATTAATGCTTGCAGTACAATGCTTCAAAAATGCTGTGGTAGAGGAAGGGGAGAGTATGTTGATTAAATGCATGTAACAGCATTCCACTCTTTGTGGTACAGAGCAGATTTCACCCAATGTATTGCATATATATTAAACTATTTCAGTCACTTGTGTATTTGGAGCATTTTGCTATTTGAATTTCAATGCCCAAGTCAGAACTGTAGCTTTGGCTTGTTTTTATGCTTCCTTGCTCCACTAGGATGTATCAGCCAATAATTAAGAATGTGAAAAACACGCTGCAGTGGAGAGTCAATACTCCATACACTTCCATGTATCAAGCGTCCTCCAGATTGTTAGCAAATTTATCTTTGATAACAACATGTTTTTTTTCACACTGGCACAGTGACATTACATAACCCTTGGCTATTGAGAAAAATAGGTTTTTGTTTTTTTTTTCTGTTGGATTAGTTCAGGTAAGCAGATCTGATTGGAATATTTAACAGATTGTCCATAAATCTGACATTCATGGGAAGCTGTTAATCCTGAAGTGATCATAAACAACTTCAGAAATGTAAAGACTTCATTTAGTGCATAATTCAAGGAAGACCAGAAACTGAGGTGGTGGCTTCTGACAAATCTTTCATTGATGTGTGTGTCTAGCCATCAAAAGATGAACAGAGAGTCAGCAGGTTTCATAAAATACACTCCTTATTTATTTTAATTCTTCTGTAAAAGTATTTGACATCTTTTTAGATCATTTCTTGGATTTACTTTTTGTTGTACTCAGTCTTGATTCAACTAAATGTTTTACCAAAACATTTTTAATAATGAAACAATTACAGCAGTAAATTTACATAACCAGTGAGTTTTTTTTATTGTTTCTGTTTACTACAGCATTCTTCTTCTTTTCTTTATTTCAGAGTACTGTCTGCTAGTCAATGTGGACCAATGAAAATAGTTTTGTTGAAACTGCAGCTTTATTCATTAAGCCTTAAAGTTAAGACAGTTTATTGGATATTTCCTCATAGTTTCAGTGACTCTGTATTTCTAGAATAAAGCTAGAAGCAGAACACAGCAATAGTTGGTCTGTTCTAGCAGAGCTTCCACCCCAACACCAGAGCAGTGACAGCTGGGATGTTGGCACAGTTCCTGCCCCCCACACCACATGGGGACCTGACCTCTCCTTAAATTGTTGTCTATTTCCTTCCAAAATGGTGCTCCTTACGATGTTGATTGCATCTTACAATTAAACAAATCTCGCAGCAAATTGCACACACAGGCGCTGAGTTTACTGCTGCTCAGCAGCTTTCTCAAGTTCTATATCAGGTGCGCTAAATTTCACCAAGTTTTCCCCTCTTTGTTCTAACCAAGGAACCTCAAGGAATGCTGATCCTGCAGTGGCAGCCCTACATATTTTGCAGCAGGAATGGGGAGAAAGTCTTGTGCTGCTCTTTTGAATCATTTGAACTCACATCCTTCTAGCTGCTTACTTCATGTTGTCCAAAATAGTGGCGTTTCAAAATAATCCACGTATGTGGGTGCAACTAATGAGGACAATAAAACAGAAAAAGCAAACTTCAGAGCAGGATTAAAAATATGCTATGGAAATAACCTGTCTCGGTTTTGACAGATGAAATTTGAAGACAAATGATTTGTCTTTCAAGCAAAGGCATTTTTAAAAGAAAATTTAAATGTAATGCATGAGGAAGAGTTGTGCTGATCTGAAAGGCGGATTAACTGACATGATCTTGATTGTAGGGTCGTTGTACTGCTACTTTGAAAAAATAAAACAAAATAAGTTAAGAAGAGGTCAGGCAGTGACTTAGCAGCCTTGCCCATGGGGGAAAAATGTAACATGCAGAACTGCAGAGTGTAGAATTGCCCGATTGTGGGAGATTTATGGGCTTTCTGGGGAGCAGAGGGCTGTGCTGCATTTCTCCTGAAGTCCACAGGCTTGGGGGAGGGACAGCAGCCAGAAACAGCTTCCCAGGAAGGTTTCCTGAAACAAGGGCTGCAGTGAATCCATCTGAGCCTTTGCTCTGACTTAGCTATCAGGTCGTGCAGGAACTTTGACATTCCAGTCACTTCTGCAGCAAAAACCTTTGTAAGGAGAAGAAAAAAAAAAGGTGTTTGCGAGATTGATAAAATGTGCTCATCACATAATTTTGTAGCGCTGCTCTGCCAGAAAAATGTATAACAATATGTGCAATTTATTGATAAATGTCAGCCTAAATAGTCTGTGAGAGAAGGGGGGGGGAAGAAAGCTATACATTTCCCACAAGCACCCCCTCAGGCAACAGCTTGAGCAAATACATGCGCTGCAATAAACTAAGATTATGGGACTTCACTGCAGACAAGTGTGGCCTTCACCGTAGGCTAAGTAGGCAGTCACCTCAGTACTATATTTTAAAGGGACACTGGAATAACAGAGCAAGACTGACCGTTCTGCAGCATTCCAGACCAACACCTCTACAGCTGTTTCAATAGCACTTGGCTTTCTATCTAAAGAGATTTTTCTTTCAATTTTGTGTAGAAACGCAGGACTTGCATATCTTTGGTGTTGCTGACATGCGTGATTTTCAGTAGTGCACAGCCAGAGATTTGCATGACCTTGGTTTCCAGTTCCAGGCTGCACCAGGCTGTGCGCCTGCTCTGGGCTCTCTGTGTAGGCCGTCTCCAAAACGCTGCTCTGCAGCAACATGTAGCAGAAAGGGCAGAAGTAGTCTTCACACAAAGGCAATAGCTACAGTCTGAGGGAACAAATACTGTTTTTTTGTTGCAGGACTGATAGGACCTATGCTGTTTTCTAGATCCTATTCAATTCCTTCTTGTTGCAAGCTGCATTTCAGCAAGTAGCACAAAGTGACTGCAATCAGACTGTGCCTTCACGTAGAAAGGGAAATTTTAAGGTGACAAGAGGGTGAAGTCTGGCCTAAACAACTATTTGGAAGAGTGATTCTGAGTGTGCATTGTCAGATCCATATTGAAACAATGACTTTCATACTGGTGGCACAGATAACCAACAGCATACTAACCAGCACCAGATGGAGCACTGGAGCATGCTGCCCAGTTGTTGTGGAGTCTCCTCTGGAGATATTCAAGAACCCACCTGGATGCTTTCCTGTGAGACCTACTGTAAGGATCCTGGACTTGATGATCTCTAGAGGTCCCTTCCAACCCCTAGGATTCTGTGATTCTGTCATATACGTTGTTCTGTGTACATTAGAACTCTCTTTTAAGTGAAAGATCCTTCTAAGAACTGTGTGAAACTGAGGAACCCTGAAGAGTTTAAAAAAAAAAAAAAAAAAAAAAAGAAAAAAAAAAAAAAGCAGGCAGTTATTGGTATTTGTAAGGCTCAGATTTGGAGAGGATCTTAATCAGGAAATTTAGTCTTTGTTACTCTTAACATTTTATTTTCACCCACATACTCATATCTGTGTGTGTAAGATTTGGGCTGCTTTATAATGAGGCATGCAATAAATCTCTCAAGTAGAAATAAAGAACTGAAACATAATAATTTGTTCTCCAGTGCTACCAGTACCTAAGGAGTCTGTGTCCATATAGGCCTGCTAAAACACATCTGAGCTGAGATACTTGTTTTTGATACTGAGTACACAGAGAGGCATAAATCACTGTTTCCCTCTTCATCACTGCTTTCCTCAGTCAGATCTCCCATAATGCCTCTGCAGAAGCTGACAGTTGGATGCTGCACAAGACCCTGCTGGACAACTGTCAGCTTTGTTGAAGGATATTAAAGAGAACTTGATCATGTGTCAGCTCTCTTCAAAATACACTCACATTGGAAAAGTGATATATCTGTCAAAGCAAGGACTTCAGCATTTGGCAGAACAGGCCATTTTCACAAACAAAACTGTCCAATTACATTAGAGGGCATGAACTTCAGGTGTGTATGCCAGGGACAGAAAGATCTGCAGCCACACATCACAGAGACTGTCTCCTTAAGCCATATGGTTGGATGTGGGCTGCATCTCAAACATAGTTTCTTTATGCTTCATAGATTAGAATTAATTTAGAATTATCAGAAACATAAATTGCTGCTTTGAACTTCTACATGAACTTTTTTTTTTTTTTTTTTTAATTTCACTGAAGACTGCCAAGAATTCATTTTAGGAGAGAGAGAGAGAGAGTGGAAAATTTATCAAGTTTGATTAGATGATTAAGAACTAAACTATGGAACAGAAATGCTTCTTTATTTTGTTTTTTAAAGCTTTCAGGAAGACTAGTGTGAGTCTTGATTACATAGCATCATTGGTTAGGAAACAAACTGTGCCTGAGAGAAAAGCAGCAAAGACTTTTTCTTGGAAATATGTTATGGTTGAGTTTAGGCCTTTCTTGGCTCACACAAAAATGCAGACATTTGGTGGGAGTGAGCTTTCAAGTTAAAACTGCTTGTATCACACACATATCCTGTGTGTGGGGAACTGTTATATCTGAGTTCAAGAAAACCATCAAGATTCTGCGATGGGGATGGAAACTGTCTTGATCACATTGTTTATGCCAAAATGCTCATTTTTGTGTACAAGAAATTTCAGGCTTCATCTGTGTGTGGAGGTAAAATACTGCAATATAGAGCAGAGCCATACAGAGCCTGGCAGGCAGAATTTGCAAAGGATGAGCTCAGTTTTGGGAGCAATGTCAAGAGATCTTAAGGTGAATTTAGCTTGCTTGGATTGTTTACAGTTCTATAAAATAATTGTAAACATTTATACAACCTTTTTAAATGAAGTATGCTTCGATTTCAGAATAGAAACGTGAAAATCATGACATTGAGACAAAACTTCCTGTTCCAACTAAACATCTGGGCTAGATTTTATGCTGACTTTCACCTTGTGCAATCTCACCAAAGATTGTTCATTAAAATGACAGCTCTCAATACTGTATTTTTTCCTCCTATTTCCCAATCCCCAAAGCAAAATCCCACTTTGATTAACAAACTGATTTATTTTGAATTAAGAGAGTAATTCTTCTTTCTCTTTCTGGAGAAAAAATTCCACGTAAGTTTTCTCAGTTTCAGGAGAACCTCTTCTTTGCCTCCTGGTTAGTATATGCCCCTTTAGCCAAGTCCTCAGGAGGAGGAAAACTACCAGGTATTTGTAATTATTTCTGTTGTCAAGTACAGAAATAGATATGTATGCAGGCACACACAGGCGTAGGCATATATGTATACATATACATACATGTTCTCCCACCTTGCTTCTGTTTACCCACAGGCTCAGTTTCCTTAGTTGTAATGCTTACAGCACATTAGCCATAAAAGTTTTGGTATCTTGGTGCATGCATGGCTGATGTAGCTGACTGCCTCTATACCTTCTTTTTAAGGCTCTCTGCAAACACATTTCTGTAGTTGCATTGCTAATTTTATGATTTAAGGATTGTTTTTATTCATGTCTAGATCTGTCATTTTTTCTTGTGAGATCTCTGGAAAACAATGGAAGGAACCCTCCCTTGTCTCCACCTAGTCCTTTGTGTCATTCCCCTGATGGATGTAACCCACTTTTTGAGAAATAGGCGCTATTCTGTGTTATTAAATTTGTTTCAAAATCCTCATCTAAAAGTAGCTTAATTTCTGTAGAGCTGACATCATGATTGATAGGAATTTCTACATCACAGTCAGTAATCCTTAAGAAACTAAATAGCTAAAGTGGAAACAGTTGTAGTGAGGGCTTTTAACTCTATGTCCGTGATAGCTGCATGGTAACATGGTGACATGTCACCATGACAATGATGTGACATGTCACCTCATACAATGACATGTGACAGCCACATAGTAACTCTGGCAGTACGGGATAAATCACAATTTGTGCATAACCGTGATTGACTCCCTGCTTGCTGATCCACTTCTTGTGCAGATTAACAGCAGTTCAGACTTCTAATTAGCTCAGAAACTTCCTGTTTCAAAACATCTGGCCAACTTATAATTGGATGGGTGGTGATGTTTAAAGCAGATTTGAGGGAGGTGAAGTTGTTTGCGTTGAAACCTTCAGCATGGTCTTGGTACTGGGCTTCCCTGCAGTGGTCAGCCAGAATTACAGCAGGATTTATTACTGTGCATTTGATGTTCAAACTAACACACTGTGAGTCTCAGCTGCAAGTGTGGGCACAGCAATAGCCTAATTCAGCTTTATAAATTTTAGAGAGGCAGTGGCTTTTGCCTGACCTGGCTTGTAAGTGGGTGCAGCCATCATGAGAATGTTAGCACTCATAGGGTTTTGGAAAGCTGGATTTAAGCTAGTCCACTATGGAAAAGCAATTTTGCTCAACAAAGGATGGAAAGCCAGACTGAACACAGTGCTGTAGCATGTACATGGTATTGGTATGAATAGCCCTATAATGTTCTGATGTGTACATTCTTGGAGGGCACTCATGATACATATTGTATACTGCTTGCTGTTCACAGTTAACAGAACATACCTGAACTTGTGCTGATGAACTTTAATTCTTCTTTTTCTCTCCTCGTCTTTCTATCTGAATAATGACAATAGAGGACTCCGCTGCCAGTACAATTTCAGCTTCACAGTAACCTCAGTTGACATAATGATTTGAGATATTCACGGTTATGGCTATGTCAGACTCTTCAAAAGCCTCAGTTAGTGGAATAGCTCCTCCACCTGACAAATCACTTGCCTGAAAATGCAAGGGGACCTTAAATTTTAGTTCTCTCTCTGCTTTGTTCCATAATTTGATCTCTTAATTGACATGCAGAGTCTATCCTTTTATTTAATGAGTTTTGTGGTGACCTACACTTATTTTTAGTAAAGATCTGAATGCAAATGATGCTCAGCTTCCAGCCAACGCTAAAGGCTGACCACATGAGAGCTCAACAAGTGCTGTGAGAAATAGAGAGAATGAAAAAAAACCACAAAGGGAATAATACTCTTTCCCAAACCTGAGGTATAAAGCTTGCTCTTTTAGTAATGCTGAAAGCCTCTAAAAGTCTTTAGATTTACCTGGGCTTGCTCTAGACAGGGTGATACGAGGGGACAATCTGGGAATTAGTTACCTCCTATAATGTAGGTAATAATCATCACTGCAAAAGCTGAGAAAAATCTGCTTGGTAAGCAAGCACTCTAAAAAAGTCAAATCATTAAGATGGCTTAATTGGCTTAATTTACTTCCTGTTACTTTAGAACTTGCCTGTTTGAGTCTTGACATAACGGCACTTCAAGATGCTCCCTCTGATGCTGCATCAAAGCCGCACTGAAGCAAGAGAGGCTGTAGTTTAAAGTGGCAGCTCTAAAAATTACAGTTCTCCTCTTGCCCTCCTTAACTCCCAGCAGCAAAATCCCAGCCCGATTAGCAGGCTGATTTATTTTACATAAAAATAGTAATCTCCCTTTTTGCTCGCCTCCTCCCAGTTGGTGAATTCCGTTCCTGACATCTGCAATTTCATCTGGATACTGTTCTATTTTTTCACCACACCCCACCTTCTATGCATATCAGATTGCCGGGTGCTGGTGAGTATCTGTTATATTTCACCACAGAAGTGGGTGCATTTGGATGATGTATTTAATATTTCTTGTATATGTATAATCTTCAGTTCTCTGCTTATACCTTTTGGAGTAAAATGCATTATGGGTCACATTTGAAGACTGTTCTGCTCAATTCAGGCACTGAAATAACTTTTAAAATCTTGTGATCTTGCTAAACTCCCATAAAGTCCAAGAAATTTCCCAACATTGTTTAGGTTGAAGCTTAATTGGACTTTAGAATAAAGCAGAGGTGAAAACACTTTTCTTGCCCTGTTTTCTAATAAGCTCAGGTGAACTTGCAAAAAGCTCCCTTGAAGGATGTTATTTGGAAAAGCATCACATTTCATGTTTGCTGAAAAACTCTGTCATCCCCTGCTATCAAAGTGACACTGAAGATATGAATGGGGTCATCTGACTTGCCAAACATTTTGGAAGGGAGAGTGAAAAAACCTTTCCTTTTCAGAGGATACTTAGAGGTGAAAAGGTAGAGTTCAGTAACTCCTGGAATCGCTTCAGAGCAGAGGTGGTGTTCCAGGAGCACAGGGTGAGGGATCCGGCTTGTTGAAATGCTTTGTGCATCCCCAGAGAAAGAGGAAAGGAGGCATTATATCAAAACCAGGTGATCTTTGTCTAGAATTGAGTTGAAAGTTTTGCTCAACATTAATCGTACTAGAAACCAATTTTTATCATCTTGTATTAGTGATTTCAGGAAAAAGGGCATTTGGAAAGCAGAGAAAATCCAAAGAAACTTGGCTGAAGTATTTAATGCTGTGACTATGTAGTGACAACTGATCAGTTCTTCCTTTTCATGTTAAGTCCTAATATAGCAACAACTTGTCATTCACTGAAATTAATGGCAGGTACATTCAGAACAAGTGAAACAAAAGCTTTCTTCACTCAGCATGTCCCCAGCCTCTGAAATTCACCATCACAGCAGGCCATAAGGACCACTACTGTAGCTGGAAAAGGTACAAAAGTTTGTGTCTAAATACCATCACCTATAGTAATAAGAGTTATCTAACCATAGCCTACATTCAAGGCCTATAATGTTATCTGGACTGACCTGAAAAAAAACTGATCATGAGGATTCTACAAGATGGCAGACAGTTATCCTCTTACAGCTGTTCCATAGTTCTGTGTTGTTGTTTTTTTTTTTTGTCACTTGAGTTCCTCTTTAAAATGTATCTCTTTATTTTATAAACCATTATTTTTTAAAAAAGATTCGCAGTATTTGCTGTTAAGCCTGCATTTGTCAGAAAGTTTCTTTGCTCCATGCTGTAAACAACTGCATGAAAATTGAATACAAGGTGCTAAAGATCGATGTGCACAGCTGATTGCTGTTCCAAATGAGACTACCAAGCTCTCAGACACTGAGAAATCAAATTGATGACCTGTAAAAAATAAGTTCTGATTAAGAAATATCAAGTAGAGAGAAATTCCTGAAGGCGAGGAGAACAGGGAAGATGAAATACTTTTGAGAGTGAATGATGTTGTTGTTGGTTATGGTTAATTCTGAATTCCCTTTACAGTCTGTTACAGCTCATCAGATCTGTGGCTGATCAGACAACTCAGTGCCCGGGTGGTCAGTATAAATCTGTTTTTGTACAGTGGCCTTCTAAAGGGGCAGGTACTGGATTCTTATGTATTCTCCATCCTCAGCTGCACTGCCAGCAAAGGAGCATCTTTGAGCATACACAAAAATCGTTCTGCATGGTCTTTCTTATCTTCTTTTTTTTTTTTTTTTCTTCCCATTATCTCATACATCCAATTGGGATACTGTGCAATTGAAGTATTGTTACATATACGGATTCTCTGAGGGAGCTTATGGACTTGTTTTGGTGCCTGGCTTTAAGACCATGACCCTGCAAACACTTCTTTGCATGAATCTTGAGTGTATGAGTAGAGTCATGAAGGGCAATAGGACTATTTGTATGACAAAGACCCGTGTAAGAAATGGTTTGCAGGGCTGAGCCCTCAGCTCACTCTCTGGTGGACAAGGCTTGGTCTCCTCTTTCCCCTGGGCATGCTGTGTGCCCTCAAAAGCCGCACTACAGTCCTCATTTTCAAAAAGAGAATTACCCCAGGGACTTGTCTCTTTATGTGCTTATGATAATAGCAGGAGGGGAAAAAAAAGGGCAAATCTGGCTTTCGTTTCATGCCTCCCTGTAATTTTACTTGCCTTTGCTTCTGGTGCTCTGCTTGTCCCTCCAGCTGTATCTACAGCAGAAAGACAGTGGTAAATCAAAGCCTTGATGGCTTCTGGAGATGTCTGCCTCTGAATTTTGGTCTCAGAAATGGCTTAAGAGGAATACAAATTCAAGATAATTTCCTTACTCTGATATGGATTTTCATTTGATTTTTACTGTATGTTTTCAAAAAGAACTGTCAGGGTGTTTGTTCAACTGAGTATATATGATGTTATAATTGTTTTGTTTAGTACTGTAAATATTATGTGTGATTAATCTTGTTCATGCTGGAAAGGTATTTGAGTTCCTTACCAGACAGTATATATTTAAGGTTTGCTTTATTTATGTGGAGAAAATGACAAATACTGTAGCTGAGGGAACAGAAAAAAAAATGAGAGCTCTGCACTGAAAAAAATCTGGGTTGGAAACTGGGGAGCAGTGAGGCTGTGCTGTGCTCTGGGTTGAGGTGATGCCATGTCGCAGAGGGTCAGAGCTGAAGATTGCTGGCAACTGTCACACTCAACCTGAGATAACAGAGAAACCAGAAGGAGCCAGCTGAGCAGGATGTGACCCCAAAGGGTAAGGAGAATAAACCAGAGAGCCTGGAGGAGGCGTCTTCCCCAGAGTTTAAATCTTCTGTAAATAGCTTGTTCCATCACAAGTACTGATATCATGACCCTGAGCTATTGAAGTTGCTGCTTTCAGTAGATCCTGGAGGCTCCATTAATGCTGTTAGATCACTCACACAGGATGACATGATATTTCTTTTCTTTTCCTTTCTTTCCTTTTTTCCTTTTTTTTTTTTTTTTTTTTTTTTTTTCCTGTACTTCCTGAGCACTGCACACTTAGAAAAAAAGGGGAAAAAAAACCACCCACCACCCTTCTTCAAGAGTGCATCTACTTAAAATGTAATAATAAATTGTGCCCCATTAGGGTTAAAATAAACACGGCTACAGCCCAGCCATACTTTTGGGAAACACCGCTGTTCTATTTTATTTTAATACTGCAGGACTGTTTTGCTCTCACTCCACACCAGTCTCACAAATCACTGGTGCAGTGCTCTCACTAACTTGTCTGTATTATGTTCATTTTCTGGGTGGCAATAAATATTAGAATAAAATAAACTAAAGACTGCTGGCTGGGGCTCTGTTAGCTATCTTTATGGTTTCCACGGCAGCTGAATGACAGCTCAGGCTGGAAGCAAGCGGCCCCTTTTCACCAAGTAAATTTAGCCTTGGGAAGGATGAACATCTTCTAACTCTTGAGCTGTGATGGTTGATGCCAGTCAGTAAATCAGTCAGATTTTAATTATCGGACACATGACAGGGAGCAGTGACAGGCGGCAGTCCACTGGAGAGCATTCCTTCAAAGCAGCTTTAAAAACAGAACAGCACTTGAAGAGGAAAACCAAGTGAACAGAACACAGTCACAGCTGAATTGCAGGACATTAATAGCATGATGGAATTCCCTTCCTAATAATTTTAACTGCTTCTCGGCCACAGCCTTCCTGACGAATTAGGTCTAACACAGCTTGATTGGGAATTTATTTTTTTCTAAGGCCCCTTTATACAGACCTGTGGTTTTTAATAGAGCGTCACACAGTTCTCTACATAAGCAGCTGTTTGGTACAAAAAAAGCAGTGACGGATTTATAATGCAGCAAAATCTGCTAATTGGGTAGATGAAATCATGTTTCTGACAGTGGCCCCTCTATGAAAATTGGTAACATACCTCACAAAGATTTGCGTATGTACCAACTTGATTAATTTTTGTATTTTTCCTTTTATGCTAATCCTATGATTAATTCTTGGGTAATTACCTGCAAACACCTCCCTGGAAGCCTCTTTAGATAGTTAGGGCTGGGTGGTTACTGGAAGGTGACAGAAATTTTACAAAATGTATTTAGAGAACTGTCAGAATATTTAGAAATGCTCTGTAGTCCCAGTGCGTATTTGGGGAATACTGGGGAATTGCTAAATATTAGCTACGTTTGTTTTTGAGAAGAAGCTACTAAAGGAATCAAAGTCGTCTTTGGAAATGATCACGGAGTTAACAAAAAGCTTAAAAGAAAATTTAATGATAATTACATCAAAAACAACAAAACTCATAGCTATTCAAAATACATGAACATGCCACCTTCCCAAATGGGTGGCTTGCTATTACTCTGTTAATTCTGATATGTGAAAGGGAAACTGGGGTGTAGTCTTAAAGCTGTTCCACTTTTTCCTGCACTGGTTCAAATTCGTTATTTAGGCTCCCAGGCTGAAAGCAAGAGGAAGATTTGGTCAAGTTCAGTTTAATGGGCTGCTGTATTATCCATGTGCATGGGGTGGCTGGCCCCACTCACAAGCCCGCTGACCAGACACGAGGCAGCATGAAGCAGAGCAGAGCTGAGAATATGTGAAGCTGTGAAAACAAAAATAAAACTGGACTTGATTCCAGTGAGGATCAATTCTTTTTCAATGAGTAACCCCTAGCCAGGTACAAATAGGCCATACTTTGGAATTAGAACTCTCCTATGAACATGAATGTCTTTTCTACTGTCTCAAAAATCACCCAGACTGTGTAAATGAATTCCTTTTCCCCACAGGAATCATACTGTACACTTAAACTCTGATTTGCTTTTGATGTTTTAGGCTAGGCTTCAAAAAATAATTTTAATTTAAATACTTATGTGGGAAGAGTTTTATAATAGGAATGCAGGTCTCCAACAAATACAAGACTGCTCACCATTGTTGGGTTTCTCAGTAATCATCTTCACAAAGTTAAAAAGCTTCATTTTTATTATTTGTTTTATAAAAGAAATCTGTAGATTGTCAAATGTTCAGGTTTCCTTGTTTTGTTTTGTTTCTAAAAGAAACAGAGGAAAGGAAAAGTAACTTTTTTTTTAGTGCTTTTATTTTCCAATCAGGTAATTCAAACATCCTCCCCAGCTGACAGGAACAGAGACTTAACCAGTACGTACCCAAAGCAGACTTGTCCTGTACTTGTCAGCTCCTGCTTGTCCATGGTTTTTAAAGCCTGGAACATGCTGTTAGTCCTGTTTAAATCATGGGCCAAGGCCAAGGACAGGGATCAAAGCCTGCTGTGCTGGACACTGTCCTGTGCCTTCTGGTTATAAGAACATAGCTTGGTATCCTTAGGAGTGCCATTTTCC
Organism: Lagopus muta; assembly: GCF_023343835.1. Lineage (NCBI taxonomy): Eukaryota > Metazoa > Chordata > Aves > Galliformes > Phasianidae > Lagopus > Lagopus muta. The sequence continues at coordinate 10,732,321 of NC_064444.1, forward strand.
ACTCTAAGTAAGTGGAAAAAGACATGAAGTACAGTAACATGGGATAAGCCCTTTGCTCTGGCTCTGTACCTGACTTCCAGCTGCTAAACTGCACAAGAAAACAGTTAAAAATACATTAAATACTTCCCAAATTCTCTTTTTTTTTTTCTTTTCTTTCTTTTCTTTCTTTTCTTTTTTTTTTCTTTTTTTTTTTTTTTCTTTTTTTTTTTTTCTCTTTTCTTTCCAAGAAGACAATTTCTGTGGCTCCTGCAATGATGTTTTCTGGCTGCAGGTTTGCGGAGGATGCAGATGTGTGTGCTTACGAAAAGCAAACCATCCTGCTGGCAATGAATGGAGGGTGACCACCCCTAAGACAAAGCCTAGGAAGCATGGCTCACTGTGAGGGTGTTTGTGAACATCTAGGTTCCTATGATTCCTACCCCATTTGAAGCCATTTGTAAAAGAAGATGTATCATTCAAGGCTGACTGTAAAACTTGAAACAGAATCTGGACCTTGTGCTAAGTTCACTAGAGAATATTCATCTCATCAGGATGAGTTGTTTTGTTATGTTGTTTGGATGCATAAAGCAGATTATTCAGGTGACTTATACAGTAGGCTGTAATTTCTACAGAAAACAGATTTGTAAGAAGACAGCAATATATGTCAGTGTTTTACAGTGATTATGAAATGTTACAGGAAATGCATCACATAATCCATACCCTTTGTGGGTTTTTTTTTTTTTTCATTTCTGTGTGAACAAGAGAATGTTATGGCTGTAGACAAAGAAAGAAATCATATAGCAATGAGTTTGATGTAAAAATACCATCTTCTTTATAGGGCAGCACCTTCTGGCTAGGGGGCTCACAACCCGAAGGCAAGTTCTGTCAGGAGGGATGGGAAGGTCATGAAACAATAGAAAACAGATGAACTGAGTCATCTTTGGAGAAGAAAAATCCTTTGGAACTCAGAAGAGATTCTGTATATTATTGGAAGCTTATGACATCCAGAAAAGATAGCTTTCTTTACTGAGGATTTAATATTAAGGATAGTTTGTGTGGATTTCTAAGGGAAACACGCTACTTTGAATGGCAAAGTGAAATTACTCACTAATACTAGATAAAAGGTAAATTGTATCTCACCAAATATGACAACCAAATCCGCACCATTACAGGCACTATTTTCACTGTAATATTTTTTTCTTCTCGTGGTTTTGGCTGACAGTGAAATATATAGTCATATACTTAAGCATTCAAAGAACCTGCTTATGATTTGCTGTTCCTGATCTGTGGAAAGTGAAAGGCTTCTATGAGTTATTCTTCTCGCAGCGTTTTGCACTGGATAAAGAGAGGAATGATAGAAATCTGAGGTTAGGCCTCTAATTTAATCTTCAGTGGGCTCAATTGCCAAATTTGAAAGAGAATCTGAAATTTTCTAAAGCTGCTGGTGAGGTTTAGTTTAGAAATAGAGTCCAGGAGTAAGATCTACATGTAGATATAGATTTGGCCCTCTTAGATACCAGTGTGCTTTAAAACTGGGTTTGACACCAAGTTCTCTTATTTAGTATATGGTACACCAAAACTTGGATGCCAAACAATGCTAAAGGGTTTGACTCCATCTATTTGAACATGAGAGGAATACGTTAATAAAAATCTGCAAAGACAAGTAATGACCAGATCTATTGTCATGTCTTCTGTTCCTATGAACCCTTTCTTGTGAAGAGCTGCAAGAACTGATCATGAGTGTTCTGCTGCTGAGGGCAGAGAAAGAATGCCGGGTGAAGAGCACTGATTATTTATCATCTTTCATGACAGAGCAGATCAGGAGAGGAGATGGACCATCGTGTTTGTACAAGTTTGGGGAGGGTAGAAGAGAAGGTCTGTCGTGCTGGACTGAATCATTGACTGCTGGAAAAGACAGACTGACAACCACTGACAAAGGTCTGATCTTAGTTATCTGACCCTAAGCCACTGACCAACTAGGCACAAATACTACATTTTATGTAACAATCTGCAGTCACTTTGTTCCACAAGGCATAAAGGAACAAAACCTGTGTCTAGTTAACAAAATGTTTCTAGTGGTTGTCACTCAGTCTGTTCACTTCACCCTCTTCCCTGCATCTTTGATTCTTAAGAGATGTTCTTGTGCTTAAAGTGTGTTTATAGATTTTAATTAACCAAGTATAGTAACAATCTTTGAGAGGCAGAAGCTCTCTTCACCACCACTAACATGCAGCTGCTCTTTTAATAGTGAGCAAGAATGCTGCTGAACAGTTTGGGGCAGGAAATAAAGTTTATTCTAAGCAGCTCAAAGTGTAAGTAGGCAGAGAGGAGCTGGAAAGCAGCCAGAAGGATGAAGCACAGAAATGTCCAAGAACTCTGGTTTACATCTTATCTGAAAGCTTGCTCCATTAGCATTAAAGTTCATCCATGCTTGATCATACTGGCCCATAGAAGAAACACAAAACTTCTCAAATCACTCCCCACTTCCTGTACCATCTGAGTATTTTTGGAGATATTCAGATATAGAATGGACATGACTCCAGTTCGGTCTGCATTCTTTTAAAGCCTTAAAAATTTAACCATCATCTTAACAGACAAACAAACAAAACAAACAAAAAAGTGAACAGAAACTGAAAATTTAATCTCTTATTGCCATCTTTAACTACACCAGTGAGGAAACTCTCCTAAAACTGCTCTTGTCCACAAAGCAAAACCCTGCTGTTACCAGGATAATCAACTTTGTTACTTGGTCTTTAATTGGAAGTTCTTGAAGGGCCAAATCTGAACATTAACAAATCTGAACTTAAAATTAGTCCTTCTGGAAAGTGAGCTTTTCTGGTTCTTAGCAGAACAAATACCACTCGCAACATTAGAATATTTTTGGGAAGCTTAGTTTTAGATTGTGATTGTGTAATTTTGTTGTAGTAACTCCACCTATCTTTGGTTGGTCTCAAGTCAACTTAAAATGGCAGAATGCAATGGAAAATGTCAGAAGTCAGCTGCCCTCTGCAACCGGTGCAGAGTCACACTGCAGTGGAAGAGGCACCATACCTGTAGTAGGAAAATATCCACTTTATTCCATCCAGACTGGAAGCATTTAAACTTGTCTGTTGCTGTTATTACAGCAAAAACTTTGTGGAAGATGGAGCAATAGAAACCTGTAGAACTTTATGTATACCTGAGCATTTGGAGCGCCTCTGAGACGGAATAGGTGCCAGAAGTTGTCTGATAAATTTTTGGGCGGCATTAAATTCGCTCCACTTGCAAAAAAGAAATGATTTGATAAACTATATCCATCAATGGAAGAAGTGGTGGTCAGGTTGGAAAGTATAATGTGACTGGCTTAGGCAAAAAGCCTTTTTTTCCCAATTACAATTAATTTCAGTGGACTTGGGCCTACAAGCCCCTGGCCTTGGGCACTTTTCACATCATAACAGTTGTGGGGAGGGAAAATGCAGAGATGAAATGCAGCCATTCAAAACTAGCCCAAAGCTGTTCTAGCAAATAGACAGACTTTTCTCATTTTCATGAAACCATTGAATATATGAATTTCACTGGATTCACTTTCTTGTGCCAAAGAAGTCAACATAGTTCATCCTGGCATGTTCAAAATTGGAAGGATCTGATTGACAGAAGAGGGAGATGGCAGATTCAGAATATTCAAATCTTGCTGTTGCGCACTTCACTGCAGTACAAAAGATACACACACAAAGAAATACTGCTGACAGTCCATCCATTGCACTGTGCCATCTATGCTTACTCTACATTCCATTTAAAATAATTTTTGTGGTTTTCTGTTTCACCACATCGTAATCAACTTTTAAACTTCGTATTGTATTTTTCATATTTTAAGCTGTATTCCTCATGGCTCATCTTTTAAAATTACAGCCCCACAGTGCTGTTCTTCCTTCCTTTTTTTTCAGGGGACACACCTAACTATATTTTCACTCCCCAGAAATGTCTCTGTCACTAGGTTTTAATTTCTTTTTTTTTTTTTTTAATTTAGTATGTCTAGAAATAATACCTCAAATCAGAAGTATTTCTTAAGAAAATGTGGGATTTCAGCTCAAAGCCCACGCAGAGCAAGTAGATGAAGCCCCATTGAAGAGTTTGTGACCAAAAAGCACACATACATTGTGCACAGAAACGTGGTAACCAAATTATCCTTAAGCAAACCAGGGTGATGTGGAAGCAACCTCCCCATAGTGGAGAAATACTTCACGTAGGTTCCTTTCCCTAATTTCTCCATAGCATTAATGCCCAAGGACTTTCTACAGTCCAAAGAATGAACTGAAATGAACCGAGCTCTGAAAATCCAGAAAGGTGTTTTTTTTTTTGTTGTTTTTTTGTTTGTTTGTTTTTGGTGAAATCACACAGAGCAGTGCCAATCAAGGCAAAAGATGCTCTCTGTTCACACACCGCCATGGCAGCATTGGACAGTGGTACCCCATGGCACCTCTTGTGGCTCCAGTACATGCAGGGACTCATTCTGAACAGCTCTGCTCCTTTCAGCAGTTCATGAAGGAATGAGGCAAACATCTGGCTCCTGCTTGTTCTCTCGTCCTCTTCCCCAGTGCATCTGCTGAGGGAGTGTTTTGCTTTGAAACCTTTTAATAATATATAGGTACATTGCTGTGCGTTTAAGTCAGGGAGGGCAAAGCCAAAGACAATGCCTTGCAGTTGCTGCCGAGATTGGTGTTGATCCTCAGTTTCAGTGGGATTTCATTGTCAGGGACCAGATCTCATGGAAAGGTGTCAGGCTGTTTTTTCTCTCCTTTGTGTGGGTGAAATGCAAACCTTCCTGGGCAGTCCAGGAAGGGCAGTCCAAAGGGGAGGGCAGCTGGACGATGGGAAAACTCCTCCAACCTTGGAAAATGGCTTTGGGGTAGGTGTCTGACTGATCTGTGCTACCAGGGAGCACAGGAAAGAAGCTTCTGGATTTCTGCACATTGTATTAAATTCTGTGATCTCTGTGGTGTGGGGAACAAGTATTGTTTTTTCTCAAGAAGAATGGGACATCAGTCACAACGGAGGCAGCCTAGGCAAACAGCTTTAGGAGAGCAATTGCCGTGCTTCAAGATTCCCCTCAGATGACCATATGCATTTCACTAGAAGAGGAAACCACAATCAGTAAAGCTTGCAGGTATGCTGTGAAATTAGGGTCTCCGTTCTTGCACTTCCTAGCTCTGAGGCACTCTGCGAGTAAGTTGAGTTATAACAGCGCGAGGCCTCAAAACTCAGTCCAGCAGTCAAACACTGTCAGATGATGGATGAATCCTGGCTGAACACTGGCTTCGTAAGGAGAGCAGGTGAGTCCTGTCTGGTCCTGAGTTCAGTTACAAACAGCTCGAGCTAATATGTCTTCTCATCTCCTGCTTTATTTGTCATTAAGTGATCCTTCCTCGGGCTTTCTTGTGTTCTGCATAGTCATTCATTTGAGCTGCCATTCTCTCTAGCAAATTGCAGGATTTTAACACAGGTTACAACAGATATTTCCCAAAGCAGCTAGTACACATAATTCTGGGATCTCTTTAGCTTGTATTCTACTGAGGTCCAGCAGCTCCCATTTGCCATTTGCCTCAGATCTGGTCGTGCAATTAAAGATTATGCCTTAACCCATCAAAGAAGCCCTCCATACAACGCTAAATAGAACACTTCACATGAAAACTTTCCTATGAAAAGGTTTCTGGATATGAGAAGTACAATAATTAATGCTGCATGATAGAATCTATAAATGTATGCTGTAGCAATGCTATTTGCTTTAAGTACTACTTTAAGCAGGAAAAGGCAATGAATCCCCCTTCCAGTGTCTGATTTTATGTTTAAGAGCTAATGAACTGAATTCTTCGTAAACATTGGCAAAAGATGCAAATGAACAGACAGATTCTCCAAATGCAAAGGGACACATGAGAAAGAGCTAATTTTACACAATTGACTCTCTAACCTTTTTGGATCAGTGGAATTAGAGGCTGATTAATCTGCCATGATTAGCATTTATTGAAGCTTTTGACACTGCTGCATTGTTTTTCTTTTCCTTTTCTTTTGTATCTCTGAGAGTTAACAGTTTATAATACATTTAACTGCCAGTCCATCACCCTGACAGGGTCATAGCTTTCCTTTATGGACTTTTAAAATTAATAACAGACAGTTCTATTTTGACATGCCCTTGCTTCTGCAGCAGAGCTCGGCTGTTTAATTGTAGAGCTGGCCTCTTGTGGCCAAATGCTCCCAATGTTTAGCAAGGGTTGAAAATATGGATGTTAGGAGAAAAACTGGCAGATGGCTGACAAGGCATTTTTACTCATAACACACCAGTAAAACTTTAACTCAGAAGATTTAGTGCTAGAGCTTTGCAGTCAGCAAGCTGCAGCCATATGCAGATTTTTTTTTTCAAACTTCTAAACTGATGGCTTTGCAAAGTGTGCATAAGCAGCCTTTATTGATTATGATGTTAAAAATTGAAAGCGTCAGAATCATTTAGCCTGAGACACTTTTAAAGGAAAAATGAACATTTGTTTTCATTATGAATTCCTGATAGACCAGATACCAGTAAAGACTGTGGTCTTTATTTTTAAAACTAAAGCAAGGAACACTCTTACAGTGCTTTTTCTCTAAAAGAAATGTTGTATATATGAATTAAACAGCACCCACCATATATACAGTAACTGTTGGTTCTTACACATTCATAGACTCCAGATGATGTCCCGACCCATGAAAGTGACTTGTTAGCTGGATATAAAATCACAGACGCCATAAGCCTGGGTGATAGCTTCACAGCCTAACTTTCAGACACAAGTTAGTATTTATAACACTCTCAGTACCTATCTATCACTGCAAAAAGCGTGTTAAATAACTTTAAAGGCCTGACAAACCCACAAAACTAGGAAATGAAGATTTATGGGTGCACAGTCCATGAATTCCTCCTATTGTGCCCAGGTGTTACGGCACACACAGCAGTGACATACGTTTGCTTTAGTTTAACTGTGAAGTGATACAAGTACATTATTATCACAGGTATCCTGCAGTGGCTGGGCAGCCTCCTGCCATTTTTTCCCTTAAACACAGCCTAACTTTGTGCTTGGTCACAAAATACGATATAAAGGAGTCAGTTACTTAAATCCTTTCTCTGTTTCCATGCCACAAAAGATTTATTCATGTATATCAGTTAATCATAAACGTTCTTTATAGTGAAAAAACAAACAAACAAACAAAACAAAACAAAACAAAAAGAAAGAAAATGTGTTTAAGTATTAGAGAAGTTGAGGAAAGTTATGAACTTCTTTAATCTCAGCTCAGAAGGGACAGATAATTTTTTCGTTAGGCAAATAAAAAGAAAGAACGGACAAACATATGTTTTCCATATCCCTATGGGACAGTTCTCTGTCCTAAATACACCATTGGCACCAAATACCTAACCCCACAAACCAATTCACAAAACAGATGCATTTCTTAATGTAGCTGGGCTTCAGGTTTGTCTACCTAGGGCAACACTAGTAGATAATAGAGAGATAAATAGGTATTTAAATAGCTTTCCTCAAAAATTAGGAGAATCTACAGGCCATGCAGGTTGGTGCATCTGCTGCATACACAGCTCTTGTACCCGCTGGAGCTGCACCACTTCCCCTGGCAAACTTTTACCTGAAATCCCTTTTATAAGGAATGTTGGAAATGGAATTCCCTGAAATCCTCAAGCAATTATATCATAAATCAAATCAATTCAACAGTGTTTACATCTATCAGGGCTTCCAAAGAGCCCTGACAAATTTTGTTCTGCCAGCAAGTCAAGAGGGAAGCTAATAGTAAGGGAAGAGGCCCCTTGGAACCATCCAGTCCCACATCCTGACTCAGCTGTGCCCAGCAGGAGAGACCACAGTAGTGTAGCTGGCCCTGAGCACCCAAGCCCTCCTCTCACTGTATTTAATGTGGGTGTTTTCCTTTAAGTTCTTTGTAATTTAAGTTCTAATGAGCCTGTGTGCTGTGGGTGTCAGATACAGCCATTCCATGTAGCTCCTGTGTTGGGTTGGACAGGACTAAGTTCTGCCAACTTCTTGATTGGTCAGGAGCTCAGGCAAGGGGCATGCTCCAGACCCACCTCAACTTGTAAGAGAGTGGATGGGAGCTGATCCTTCTCTAGTGCCATGGAGAGCCTTCCTTACTCAAACAAGGCGCTTCTGGGAGGGGTCTGTAGCTTCCATGTCATGTGTCTGGGAGCCAGAAGGTCTCTGCTGGAGCCTTCACTACCTTCTCACACCTCTGGCCCTACAAGATTAGCCTCTTCTCCCAGGTAACAGAAATAGGATGAGAGTTAAGTTGCTTTAAGTTGCACCAGGGGAGGTTCAGATTGGATATTAGGAAAGATTTCTTCTCACGGAGAGTAGTGAGGCTGCCCAGGGAATGGAGAAGTCACTGTCCCTGGAGGTGTTCAAGAAATATGCAGATGTGGCACTAAGGGACGTGATTTAGTGGTATGGTGGTGGACTAGATGATCTTAATGGTCTTTCCAACCTTACTAATTCTATGATTCTGTGATTAAGGAAGGAAAAGAGGCCCCACTGAGTGGGGGCAATTCCAGCTTCTTAGAGGCAGTCACAAGGGAAAAAGCAGGTGGGAGAAAGTGGATTCATGTGTGAGTAAGAAATTCTTGGTATAAAGCAGTCAGGAAAGCCAAAGGAAAATCTCCTTTGTGAGAGACTGGAATGAAATGGGGACAGGATTTTGAGAATGCCTTGGGTTGCAGCAGCAGCACTGATAGCATCAGCAGATCACCTGACTCCTTAATTTCATGTTACCAATTACTACAATCAAATTGATTACATGAACTAAATCTATGTGTATTACCTGAGCGCACGGCCCCTGGTGTTTTGAACAGTTATGCATAAAAATTGCTATAATTCTTGTTAATAGTGATTATGGTTCATCTATCGCTCATCTATAATCTCTTGAAGATATAATGGGAATAATTACTGTGAGGCACAATGGGGAAATGGAGTCTAACACCCTGACTGATGCTGAATCACACCAGAGTGTGTGTTAGTCAAGCTTTGACTGAGGAATGCCTGAAAAATTTCAAGTGAGTCAAAACTGCTGAAAACCTGGCTGAGTTCCCTCCTTTATGAAAACTTTCCAAAGGTTTACCCTGCTTTTTGCCATGCAGCTATTTCCTTTGAGAAAGGTACTGCAAGGGCAGGAGTTCATTTTGCCAAATATATACCACCCAATGTTTGTGAAGTCCTGGCATTTCCTAACCAAAAGCAACAAAATCCATTTAGCACCAGGAGTCACAATTCCTTGCTCCCTCAGTACTGTGCCAGCTCTAGGCTGTGCCAAAACCACTATTGCCAAGGGGATAATGAGGTAATATGCCTGGGTGATAAAATTCTCTCTTTCTGGCTTGTCGCCTGAGATATAAGATGGCACACACCTATGTTCATGTGAAAAGGCAGTGTGGGTTCTTCTAAGAGGCTTTTCAGCTTAAAATAATGTATTAGTGAGAAGAAGGACCCAGCAGTTAGAGAAAACTGTCCTTTAAATGCTTATAAACTGAAAGCGAGCTCGAGTTACAGAACAGTAGTCCATGCCTAAACCAAAGTCCACGTTAACTAATGCTTGTTGGATGTTGAATTACAACAGAAAGCCTATGTTAATGCGTGTGAGAGCCACATGAATATCAAACAAATTCATTACGATCAGTGCTATTACAGTGAATACCAAATGAGTTCATAATGATGGAACAATGAAACTGTTACTGATAGATTTTATTTCTGCAACAAATCCTCTGTATAAGGGTCCACTCCTGTAGTATGAATTCTAATATAAGGTTGCATCTGAATATTAGCATCATCAGATAAATTATACCTTTCAATAGACTGCGCTATACAGTTGAACCTTTTTTTTCTCTCTTGTACATCGTCTTTTTTATCTCAATTTGTCCTTAAAGTTTGATGACTATTGTAAAGGGGTAACACTTTATTTTAAGTATCCAATCATTAGAAATTCATTTGGTATTCATTGCAATAACACTAATACAATAGAATCGAATGAATAAGAAATTCATTTAGTATTCATATGGATGTGATATGTACTTCTAAAAGAGTTCCACTCTAATTCATCATTAGTTTAGCATTATTTAATGGACACTTTATTTTAAGTGTACTGGTAAAGATGGCTTAATTTCTACACTTAGGTATTTAGATTTTTTTTCCAAAAAGGATTATTAGGAGATATGGCAAATTCATCAGAATATGATGTGAGTGTTTCAAACCTGTGTAAAGGTGTCAGCTTTATGAAAATGCTGAAAAGAAATTCTGAACTGCTTTTTTTCTCCCGTTTGACATTTACCTGTTTACAGAACATGCTGGTTATGCTGGCTGCGTTAATTCTTTAATAACACAATGTATACCTGCTGGTAGAATAACTATTCGGGATCAGAATTTAAAGCGCAAAAATATTTTCTTTCGTATCTTGAAGGACTTATAGTGTAAAAATTGCCGTTGTAAGAACAAAGGCACGTCTGGCTTTCCTGCAGATTATGACCATTGGAGCCAGAGAAGAGCTACATCCGTGTTCAACTGTTAAACACAGTATAAGTAAATGGACAAAAAGCTCCTATCCGGCAAGGGCAGAGCCCTATAGATAACCTCTCCTTCCTCTTTAAGCTTACCTGCTACTGTCCATTAGTGATGGTTACCAGCAAGCTGTAGCCACATCGCTGGATCTGACAAAGTTAACCTGGACCCAGAGGGGTTAGGATGATTTGCCTCTAATTTCTGGACTTCAGCAAACACACAAATGCATTTATGAAGTACCAACTATCCTTTCAGCTAACTCTTCATTAAAATGTATTTAGATGTCCTTCAAAAAAAAAAAAAAAAAAAATCATCTTACAGCGAAACTCAAACTGGCTGATTCCCAGGCTTACAGTTACTTTCCTATCAAGAATTAATGCAATATCATGCACACACCATTACTGAAAAATTCTACGCTGTTTTTTGCCAAGTGTTCCTATATAACAGTTTTATCACAAGTCTGACAGCCGCCATAAAAATTCCAGGCATTCTATATCAACAGCCCTCTTTGTACTAAGTTATTAAACATTAAATTTTTATTCGTCATTTGTATTCTGTTATGCAAAATAAGCTCCTTGATAAGATGTGTCTTCTTAATTGGGCCCTTGATGCTTCTTGGATCGGAGTTGTCAGATTAGCTGGAAGAAGAGGCTCTGCATTGAGCCAGCTCGCTACCAGGAGACCAATAGCTTTGTAACAACGATATTAAGTTAGAGGGGCCAAATGGAGGGCAGCACTAGGCTCAGGTGAGACTCTACATCTGTGCATGTCTTATGCTCAGGCACTTTTCTCATAGCATCAGCAGGGCTGATGGAAATAGATTTGTTTGTTGTTTACAGCATGCAGCTGTGGATGCTGCTGCATGGGAGTTGTATAAGATTGAAGCAAATTTGTACTGAGACTAAAATATTGAGCTTTTCTCCAGTCAGCAGTCTCTGGAATCTTATTGTCGAAAACTTTATCTAGTTGTAACCCTCCCCAGGGTGATTTTCATTTGCAGCTGCCCTGCTCTGTCTCTGCCCGCCTGTCCCACACTGCTACCACGTCAGCCAGCACAGACTCCTGGTGTGTGAGCCCACGGCTGGGCCCTGCAGGAGGAGGGACACCTGGGTCAGGCATATTGCACACTGGGTTTCCCAGGAAGCTCTGTGATTCCCACAGATCCCTCAGACAGCTGTCATTATGAGACATCATTATTTTCTTTCCTTTTAGCTACAAAGCGAAGAAAGGGCTTAACATTTAGCGTGGTGCTTGGGAACAAAGCATAATAAGAAATTTCTCAAGCACATGGAGGAAAAAAACTCTTGAAAATGTGGAATTTATTATTTTCATAAGGTAGACCAGTTCTAACAGAAGTATTGTGCCTTTCTAGGCTGGTGCTGGAAATTTGATTGATGAATGCTTCTGGTATTTGTTTGACTGATTTCTCCTGTAAATTCTGAAAGAAAAGGACTCTATTTATGCATGATTTTATGCATTGTTTTCTACGTTGCAGCCAGACATGGAGACCTTACCAGCATCAGCATCTTCAGTGTGGAAGGAGTTCAACCACTGCCTTGGGGACCAACCAGGCCTGGGGAGAGAATCACGTTTCCATTTTGCAGGTGGGAAATGGAGGATAAATGGTATGACCAAAGCTGCATTCTGGGGCTATGGTGGAAAAACACACTGAACTATAGCTTCTCATATTTCACAAGGTATCCTAACCACAGGACTTTTATCATGTTTCAGTTAAAAGCAGCTTTTTTGGTATTTAGCAAAATACTACATCTCAGCCTGTTGTATGACATGCCGGAACACACTGCTGTTACTTCCTTAACCTTAGAAATCTTTTTGTAGTTTTCATGTAGGACACTGAGTTTTCCGACTTTTGCACAAAAAAAAAAAAAAAAAAAAAAAAAGAATTAGAAATATCATTATGCAATATTATATGGATTTCATAACCCATTGCACTGAGATTGTCTGGATTGTTGTTTAGGAAATGTTTAGAATTTATTTATATCTTTTTAGAACTTTTTTTTTTTTCCTGTAAAGAGTACAAAGCCTAATCTAAAGCACTAGTGTACATTTTCATTTCAGCATACCTGCTGTAGTTTAGCTTATGGGTGACAGCAAGGACTAGTGATCAATCTCAGCTCTTTACTGTCTCTTCTTTAGCCCATGGTAATTTTTTTTTTAAGCACCTCATCTTTACAGGGCATTTTGACTGAAGTTTTGATATCGAACTGGAGAAATGATTTCTCTAGAAGGGAGAAGCAGTAATGAATTCATTATGTGACCCTATGCATTCTTTTTTCTAGTTTTGTATGAAGGTCCTCTGCAAATCTTCCTGTGTTTGTACAAGGGTGTTCATCATGCAGGCTGTATAACTACAAGGTCATGGTGGATCAGTGGATATTTCAGCAGTAGAATTGATAATATTAGTTGATGACTAGCATTTCTTGTGCTTTTGGCTGGGACACGGATCAAACAGTAGAAGTGGGGTATGGGGAAAAAGCAGCTGTACTGTCCGAAGACATTACAGACACATTCAGAGATGTCCTTTCTCTCTGCTATACATGTTAAGGCCTGCTTGCTTGCTTTCATGCTAAAGACATCTGTTCCTCTTAAGGACGTTCAGTGTTTGCTTTCTGTTCCAACTGCAGATATGTGTTCAAAGACAAGTAGCTGGTAAAGACACATGTCCCAGCATCAGCCTCTCACACAGCCCAAGGAGATGGTATTGGCAGTGTTCCCTCCATATCTACAGTCAGCTGTGAAAGGAAGAAGACATGAATTTCCCATGTCTCTCCATTGGTTATTTGATGTAAACCTCTCATGTAGTCAGAGCCTATTCCCTGGGGTGAGGAAGAGCAACTTGTTTCACTGGGAGCCCCTGTGTCTGTGCCACCGGGTGTTCCCAGCAGGCAGCATATTGCCCTTCTTTTGCTCAGAAAATCCTTCCTGACAGTCTGTGAAACATTTTTTGAGCCTTGTTTACGGAAAACCATGAAGATTTCTGAAAGAGAAAATGGGCAGAGTGTTCAAATTCTGTGGGGAGCCTGCTTTTATCTGCAGAATTAAAACCTACAATCCTGACTGGTTAAATAGATACCTTACATCCATAATAATTCTATCAAGAGATACCAGCTAACCCATGTGATTTCAGCAGCCATGGCTCCAGCATCTGGCTGCATTTTGACGTTTGTAAGATGTAGAGGCGTTGTGTGGAATTGCAATGCTTTTGCTCAAACGTCAGTGATAATATTCCTGGCATGCTCAAGCAGTGGATATTCTTGTGTCAAAATACCTCATTATTCGCAGATGCCATAATGAGAATATGAATGCTGTCAATCACTTTAAGACGCTTGTAAAAGCAATAACATGGGAAAGCTTTCCTTGATTTTCACAGAATCACAGAATTGTAGGGGTTGGAAGGGACCTCCAGAGATCATCGAGTCCAACCCCCCTGCCAAAGCAGGTTCCCTACACCAGGTCGCACAGGTCGGCATCCAGGCAGGTCTTGAACGTCTCCAGAGAAGGAGACTCCACAACCTCCCTGGGCAGCCTGTTCCAGTGCTCCGTCACCTCACTGTAAAGAAGTTCTTGCGCACATTTGTGTGGAACTTCCTATGCTGCAGTTTCCAGTTGCATTTTCTGTTACTGCAGTGCGTTGGTTGGCTGGGAAAACTGCTTGGATGTGAGGAACTGGGACTTTGTTCGTCTTCTACTTTACTACTTTGAACCTGTCTACCTACTCTCCTTAAATACCTCCAATTCATTTTGCCTTCAGAGAGGCCTAATGATACACAGGAAGCTCTCCTGGAATTTCTCAGATAACCATTACCTGTAAGACGGATTGTAGAGGATGTGCAATGGCTCATCCCTGGGTATGATACCACTCGTGCCAGATCATTCTCAATTATACCATTAAGTTTTATGGACTTTCCTTCACTCTTTTTAAGTCCACACAGACAGCTGATGTTCAAAGCAGGAAAAATCATATCTTGAAGCCTAAAACTTTTAGAAAAGCTGGAAGGGTATGGACTGTTCCTGGAAACCACCTTTTTCATCTAGAAGGGCTTTCCCAAGCTAGAAGTCTGAAGATTTTTAATAAGTGTTATGAAATCCCTATAGATATAGATACAAAGCATCTACAATAGTTGACAGCTTCACAGATTTCAGTTATTTCTGAATGGCATATTCTGTAAGTAAACATCTAATGGGTACTAATTGTAAAAGGGGGAAGCTTATCTTTTGCTCATTTCATTCTGACATCCATGGAATTCAGGATATATAATATTCCTCTTCCTTGACTGCATTCCTAGATGTGCCTCATCTGCTGAGCAGCATCTGGGGTCGTTGTGCACTGCTCATAGACCATCTACATGTGAACAAATCACTGGGCTCCTTTCTGCAAACTGGTTTAACTTTCATTCTGGATCCATTTTGCCCCTTTTATATTTTACAGTGGTCTTCTGTTTGTTTTGAACACAACTCCTTCCATCTTATCACTGCATTTATCATATACATAAGGTAGCATAGAGGTGAACTTGATTTTGTCATTTCATCAGGACTCTGCACTGATATTCCAACACCGCATTTTTTCACGGAATTCATTTTACCTGTATAATCTCACATTATAATGGTATTGCCTTCCAGAGGGTCACTGCAGACTTGCACTGAGATCATTTTGTCATTGCGAGCTTGTGTGATAATAGGATTACCATAGGCATGTTTTGAAATTGTTGTAAGATTGCTGCGAGGACATTAAGTTTCTATTCAAGAGTTTGTGTCACTAAGAGTAGCACAAACTGAGCTGGAAAACCTGAGAAATGTAAATGTATTACAGAAAGGAAGATACTTGATGTATCTTGCTCATGAAATGAAAGCATTTGTGCTTGTAGAAGTTATGCAACAAGCATGAGAGTAAACCAGTGGAGAAATTAAACATTTATTGCAGGTCAGATTTACATATGTGCGTGAAAATACACACACAAAAATCCGAATGATGTTACTATCAGTGCCTACGGAGGCAAATGTTCACATCAGTACCTAATTAAACCATTGCACAAGCCTCTGCTTTGTCAGAGCAATAATGGTGTCTGTGTAATAGGTTTACCCAATTGTGTCAGCTTTTTTATTCTCAAATAAAAATATCTGATTACTAATATTACTGCTACAACAGGGAGTATCCAGTTATAGGAACATATATATATATAACAATATGTGCCATAGTTTTGATCAAAGAGAAAGTGAATCACACCATAAAATCAACTTCATGGAAATAAAGAGTTATATTGCACTAAAAATTTAAACAAGAATAGGAAGTATTTCATTTGTGCCCATCATTTTGATGCTGTTTGTGTTCTTAGAGCTTAATTAAAGAAGAGTTTGTGAATCCTTTTGAGAAAATAACTTCACCCAGAGAGGTGTATTGTATTCTAATATAATTCCATCAGCTCATTGTTTTATCTCCCTTTTGATTTTGGGGTGTATTTGTAGTGTGATATGGCTTCACATTTTTACTTAAATTGGGCTATTATCCTGCCATTCTGAAAGCAAGGCAAACCTCAGGCCATTCTAAATACTCGCCCATCCAGATCCAAGTCAGTGACAGATCAGCTTAGCAAAGGGCCCTGCCTGTATGTCCCAGATGGCTTCTATATTCATTTCAAAAATATGTTTTCATCAATAGCTCTTCCACTGACAGCTGAGTTGGGGGCAAATAAAAACAAAAAAACTTCTGGCAGTTTAATTTTTCAATGAAAGCTTTGAAAAACGATACCATTTTTTCATTGTTAAATTCTTCTCATCTTCAGTATTGTTTTCTCAGTCAGTCTTAAAGAAGCCTCTAGCTTTTGCCATTGGTTGCAGCTTGGAAGACACCAAACTTTCAGAGAATTTAAGGAAATTTTCAGCTGACCCTGATGAAACTCCATGTGATACATGGCTTAAGTAAGCAAAAAGAGCACGAGCTACATCTGGAATGGCTATGTATACAGCTGATATGTTAATGGCTGGAGTTGTGGGGAAAGGCTTGGGGAGCCAGGAGTTTTAATACCAACGCTGTCAAGGACTGAAATCACTGAATCATGGAACCATTTATGCTGGATGAGACCTCTGGTGGTCTTCTCCAAAACCTTACTCAAAGCTGGATTATCTGATCTAATTTCCAAGTTATCTCACCTTTCATCGAAGAATATGAAAACAGCTTTGAAAATAGAGTTTTATGCTCATTTTGCAGACCAGTAAATTGATACCTCAAGTAACCTAAATCTACTGACTTAGAACTGTAGATTTCCCATCCTGGCTCCCAAATTTGTGATCTGCATTCTGCTTATCTACAGTATAATTGTTCATTATTTATATGGAGGATCCTTGTGATAAAGTGCCCATTGAAGAATTAAAGTGGTCATCACTGCAGGCTCATTTTTTTTCTCTTGATACCATTTAGAGTCGTGTACATATGTTTCTCTAGGGCAGATTTTGACCCTTACTGCACAAATTAGAAAAAGAAGTTGGTTATTAAAGAAATGTGGCTTGAAATTGCTTGGCTAGTTGCTAAGCACATCTGTGATTACATCACTTAAGGTTTACCTAAAAATATAAAGCTTCAAGTGAAATGTTAGAACAGCAAGGAAAAATAATGCTTTCACGTGCAAATGACATATGTTGGACAACCCAAATGAAAATCTGCACATGGCTGTATTCAAGGCTCCCTTTTATTTTGCAGCTCTGTGTATACTGGATCAAGGTCTACAGTTGCTGACCACTGCTTTGATTATCTCACTGTAGCACATAATGTTTCGTACCTGGAGAATGTATTCTAGCAAGCCCCTAAATTGTATTTGGACAAAGAATAATTGAACACCGGACAGAATAACAAATGCTATGGTCAAGTTTGCTTCATGGGTTTATCGTGTTGTATTAACATGATAGAAATATGAATACTTAAATCTTATCTCAGGTATAGTTTATAACTGCATTAATCATTTACTGTATTATATATTTTTCATGTCACTAAGATTGTGAGGAAAAGATTCAATTTTCCCGGTGCAGTCAGTTGAATGTGGTTTAGATAAGTTAAAGGCATTGCATTAAACTGCTTCAACATGGCTTTCTCTATAGATCCTATAAAAGGATGGGGAACATATATCAAGCAGTAATAACCGGCATGTTTTACTTTTTTTAAAAGTCATATAGCAGCGCATTTTCCATTTTCATTAAAATCAGATAAATGAAGTTACTGAGGTTGCCACTTACAGGTAAATGTATTCAAATTGACACGGATATTTTAACCTACTATATTTGCCTAAAATTGTTAGGGAGAAATGCTCTCCTATCAATTAAAGTAGCAGTTTGATAGACACTGAAATTATCCAGAGATGCCACAAAGAGTGACAACAAATACCCCCAGTGCTCCCAACAGTATTTCACTTCCTTATGTTTACTGATGATGTGGAATATGAACCATCCAAAAAAGAGAGTGACTCACCGGCATGCATCTCTGAGATTTCAGTACACCACAAAGCACTCCCATTTTACTCCACATAAAAAAGGAATAGGTACCAGCATATGCATTATGCACTGCTAACTGCCTTTTTAGATCATTATATGAACATTGCACATTCATTGCCCATGAATTATACGTAGATTCTAATTTGCTGGAGAGAACTGATTCATTTCCTCGAAATCAAGAGGGTGCTGAAGGAAAACAGTGGATGAAAAGGCGAGGTCTGCAGGAAGGGCTGCCCTGCTCTGCAGGCTGAGGGCCGCCACAACAGGGATGAAGTGGGCTGTACATGTGTGTATCAGGTGATTAGGCCACTCTGGAAGCCTTTTATTTATGCTTTGCTATGTGGCTACGCTGCAGCTATGCCTAAACACGGGCTGGAGAAGATTGAATTGCCTTTCTTCAGACTTCTGCAATTGCTCCTAGCTACATCTTGGAAAGTCCCATTTCACACAAACAAACAACAAACAGACAAAACTGCTGCACTGCTACTGCTGTCATGCTTTTCCATCATTCATTATTATTGCTTATAAAAATTTTTGCATCCGGAAAGCCAGCTGAAATTCCAGGATGTTTGTTGTGACCATTCTTTTGCCACAGAATTCTCTGCAGTTGTTTGTACCTATCTGTGGCACTTTGGCATCATGTTCTGCTTGTTTAATGGTTGAGAAAATAAATAGGATATTTTAAATACGTTGTACAATAGTAACTTATTTTCCGGTTAGATTTCTTCTAATAGAAATCAACTGGAAAAAATCTTAATGACGGTGTACAATATGGAAGGTTCCCTGCCATGGAGGATTTATGTTCCTACGCTTAAGTGGTGAGTGAAGTGTTTGCCAGCACTCAATTAGTAGTTCCTATGTCATTACTGAATTTTTAGATGTTTTTTCTTAAGCAGCTTTGAATTACAGTGTCACAAAACGTTAAATCAATTACATGTGTGTCCTTGTATCTACCCCATAACGATACCTGCCATGTTTTTTATGGCCCTTTTAGACCTCGTGTTTACTTCATGAAGTGAAGTAAAGGTCATAATGCAGTGCAACTTATTTCTTAAAGTTCAGAAAAAAAAAACCCAAACAGCAGGCCGTAGAATAGAAAGGTGAGATTCAAAGACACAAATCACTTCACAGTCACAAAAATTGCCAAAAAATAGCAGCTTGCAGCTGTGCACAGCAGGGACAGAAAACATTAAACACATGTTAAATAACAAATAGGAGACTTAAATATAGCTAAAAGTGGACCTTATTCTGAATAAATCATGTAAACTGCATCTTAATGGTTCTAAGGAATGCAATGGATCATGTGAAATATGCAAAATTTATATTGTTAAAAAATCAATAGTTAACCCCCTCCCTCTTAAAACTGGGACTGTTGAGTCCACGAGTAAATATTTTGTCTTTCATTTCCATTCTATACATACAGCTGGATTTGTGAAATTTCATTTCGGTTAAGGGCGAAGCAGGACTTGCATTCAAAGCAGTGTGGGTTTGGGGTATGAAACTATTTAACATTCTCTTTACAGAGGCTAGACTTTTAATGAAATTGTCCTTTTTCCCTTTCTTCCATTACAAATGCAAAGGATGTGGATTATCCCATTTTTGATACACTCCTTGCAAGGTGTCTGAATTGGCCTATCCAGCTTCCCGCATTCATTTGTAGCGCCTGTGAAAGGGCAGCCATTGCTCAATGGGCGATTCTCATCCCATCCTTTCTACTGTCTGGGAGAGAGCGAGCGGGTGCGAGAGCGAGGGAGAGAGGAGGGGAAGAAAGAATCTCTTCTTTTTATGAGAAGCATGAAAAATAAATCACCGGTTTGAGTATTCAAATCAATCCTGCTGGCAACTATCTTTCCCTTGAAATGTTTGTTGCCTGTATATTTCTGTCCTCTGAATATTTTCAAGCCTTCCGCACTGAGGGGCACGTTTTACTTTTCCTGTATGTATCATCTTTTTTTGAGATTAATGCACCTTAATGACATCATTGTGCACAGTGATGGGAAGGTCCCCAAGTTTGCTTTTCTTCTCATCTCAGTTGCACTTCTGAACAAATCAGCTCTCGGGCTTTGATGTTTTTTCCTTTAGGGCTATCTTTCTTATAGGCAATATAGCTTACCTATACATTTAGTGAGCCTGCATTCTCTCATTAAATGCATTTTTGTCATCAATAATAAGTTCCCAAGGAGCCTAATGTGAGGGGTAGCAGATACAGTGTGGAATGGAGCCATTGTTTTATAATGCAATATCTCATAACAATGTAAATAAGAGGCTGAATACATTTCAGGCTCCTTTGTGTTCCTCGTTATTAGGTGGTGCTCTATTTCCAATCTGAATATTCATAATCTGCTCCTAGAGTGCAGCATTGAAATAAGTGGCTTTGAGGAATTTTTTTTTTTTTTAAGTGGAAAGAAAAAAAAAAGAGACAAGGAGTGTTCTAATGAGGAACAGTTGAGTTCTATGATTTAACATACTTCTGAGGTTTCTATCAGCC
The DNA here is from genome assembly GCF_023343835.1 of Lagopus muta. Taxonomy (NCBI): domain Eukaryota; kingdom Metazoa; phylum Chordata; class Aves; order Galliformes; family Phasianidae; genus Lagopus; species Lagopus muta. Next base: position 10,752,853 of record NC_064444.1, read on the forward strand.
TGGAGCCGTTCTTTCTTGGCTTGTACACAGTGCATTTACATGGAGCTCTGCTTGGATGAGTGCCTTCCGAAGGACTAAATGCTCTAATGTACTGAAAAGTGATAAATATGGAGAATGCACAAATGTATACACACACATCTACAGATATGTACGCAAACATGTATACACACACCTGTACGCATGCACACCCTGTGAACAGCTGCTTTCAAGTTCTCTGTGGGAGGAATATCAGAAGCAAAAATAAAATTGTACCCAGCTTATTTATTTATTACGTGACATTGCTTACTACTGAAGTGCTGTTTAAAGGCACATGATCCCACCCCTTCAGTGCAGGGCTGAAGAAGAATAGAGGGAGGGAAAGAAAAACATGAAAAAACCCTAATAAAATGCACACAAGTGTTGTCACTTCCTCCCTGACCTTCTTAACCCCACTAAACTGCAAATGAGGCAAAGAAGGTTTTGGTTGTAACCTGCACAACAGGCTGTGCTGCTGGAAATAGGATACTGTAAGCGCCTATGCTGAGCGCTGGGAAGTATCTTGCTGTTTACCGAAGGGCTCTTTGCAGTGACCTTCTGAGCTAACAAGAGTGATGGGTGCAGAAATTGTAATTCTGATTTTTATAGCGCAGGCTTGGCTAATTTCTTTCAGTTCATTCCTAAAAAAGTCTGAGACCACAGGAAAAAAAAAAAAAAGAAGGAAAGAAAGAAAGAAAACCATGAAAACAAAGCTGAATAGGTTAATGAAATGACAATAGAAAAGTGTCCTTAATGAGGATACAATTGCTGCCTGAAATATTTATTACTTACATTTATTTGGATCCTTCATGAAAAAAAAGTCTGTTTTCCTATACTTTGATTTTCGCTCTGAAGTTTCGAGGAGTTTTTGTGCTTTTTCATCTAATATTCCTCCTCTAACTCTCCCAACGTGATTCATTTCTTTAAGATCTTGTTTTATTTTTAAGTCATCAATTACTCAAACTTTGTTGGCCTATCTATTCTCTGCCATCTGGACCCCATACCTTATTTTAAAGCATGTTCAAATAATGACAACCTTCTTTTCTCAATTAATTTATGGGCTGTGGGGACCATTTTTCATTTGTTATCATGCACTTCCATTTGATCTCTCATATCTTTCTTCTGCATCTGCAACCATAGTGTATAAATCTTCCTCTCAAGCATTGTCATGGTGCCCAAGATATATAGGTGTAACTCCCTATTAGTTCCACAAAACTGACCTTAATTTCTAAAAATGGTATCAGATGTGAATAAAGTTTGGTAAGATGATTTGTTTTGATTTACTTTGTACCACTTATCTTGGAGTTTTCTTCCTACTTTTATCTAATTTAGAGAGTATAGTCTTGCGAGCCCGGTTGCATGTTTATCCATTACCTTCCTGCCAATGCTGCTCCTTAGAGAGATGGTGCTGTAAGATTTTGGATGCTAAGAATAATAAACTGGCATTTTTTTCTGTAACCTGCAGTAAGCGTGCAATTTCTTTTTGCATTTAAAAATGGTAATTTTGTTTCCAATAAAATACAGGGATTTTGCAGGTCTGATTGAGGTGACATTAGTCTGGTAAAATGAACAGAAACAGGCAAATCCAAATAGCTTTCATTTCATTCTGCTGTGTTGACAAATGATAAGACTTAAAAATGCAATTCTCCCACCAAGCACTTACGGGGAGGAGGTTTGGAGTGCTGAAGGGCTGTGGCTCACAACACAGACCCCCTTCTCATTGGTAATGCTACAAAGAGGGAGAGTGTGCATGTGCGTGCATATGTACGTGTGTTTTGTTTTACATAAGCAGCCTTCAGTCCAAACTACGGATTGCTAATTAAGCAAAAACCATGACCAGATGTTTATTAACACCTCTCAGGTTCATGGGATTTGGATAGTGTGCAGTTTTCATGGACTAATTTGAGAAGGGAAACACCTTGATTGGAATAATGGCCAATTATAATTGCCTGCTTTGCCTATTTTTCTTTTATCTGGTGTACAGGGGGAAAAAAAATAAGCCCAACCCATCATCCTAGTGCTGTTGATATTAATTCTGCACATTATTGGGTATATATTATTAATAATAAATACAGAATAAGGTACAAATGAGAAATTCCTAAGCCATTTACTTTACTCCAACTTTGCATGCGTGGCGTTATTAGTTTATCATGTGCCACCATTGTTAACCTATTTATATGTAGCCTGCCACGAGGCCTGCCTCTGCCAAAGCAGCGATGCGTCACTTGGATGCCAAAAAGCACTGAAACAGGAAGAGTTGCTGTTGGGTCCCAGCATGGTGACTTCATCACAGGCCTCAGCTTCAAACTGTGGAGTAATAAAACTGAATAGCACAATATAAAACTCCATGTTTCATAAGACAAATATTGCTTTACGCATTCATGTCCCTTGTACTATGTTAACTGTAGGAAGAAATGGAATACAGTTTTAGTGACCCCCTGGGACCTATAAAGGCTATTTCTGAGTCTGAATCTTGCTGTTTAATTTAATCATTTATTATATTAATATTCAAATGGGCTGCATCTTATTAGCTACTGCAAAGATGTTAGTATGTCTGAAATAAATACCTAATTATGCTTTTGAAGAGAGAGGTTCTAAAGACTTTTGTACATTTGTGCTAATAGAACAGTTCATTTGCAGATTTTTTCTGCAGAAATCAGCAGTCTGAGCGTTTTGTTTTTTTTTCCCCCTTCCTTACTTTGAATAAAATACGAACACAGATCAAATATTCCATTGTGATGCCTTAAATAGCACACGCGAGTTCTCCCCTTTGTACTGTTAGACTTCATTCTCCGAGCAGTGAGTTATACAGTAGCAAACTGACCAGTGCCCTCAGCTTCCAGCTCAATAACACATTAATAAAAATAACTGCTTTAACCAAATGACCATGAAATTAAGTATGTTCTTATTCAAATTAAACAAATGGATTTGCTTTTGAAAAACATTTTTGAGCCTGACGTGGTCATGTTTAAAATACATTGTCATTTTCTTGTTTTAAAAGCCCATTATTATTATTTTTTTCCCCTGAGTGCAAACCAGAGAAGATGAGGATGCTGAATTTCATGTCTCCAAACAATAGGCAGCAGTGTTTTGCAAAACATCTCGAGTGATAATGCAGCAAATGGGCAGCAGGGTGTGGGGACATGGAGGACAACCAGAGATGACTGCCCAGTGCCAGCACCTCCACGTGATCTCTAGGACAAACGTGGGATCAGGTGTGCAAGAGGATAAATGGAGCTGCAGATACTATGTTCATCAATGGTACTAACAAATATTGAAGTAAACGCGCACAATGCTTTTAGAGCAGCACAGAAAATTAACAGTAAATGCAAAAGTTGCAGTCAAAAAAACTAGGAATTACAAGCTACTGTCTTTCAAAAGATCACCACCACCAAAGCTGGGATGCTCTGCTTTTCAAGCCTCCAAGTCTGCAGTTTCTCCTCGTACAAAATTATTTTCTTCATAACTGCTGAATAAGTGATGGCATTAATAACAGGTTAAGGGACAGAGTTCTGGAAGCTGAAATCCCACTTCCATCAGTGAGAAGCCACATTATGACGAGGTCCTCTGTGCTGACCTGCAGATGGTTCTCTCTCTCTGGGCACAGTCCAGTGGGAAATCCTCAGTGGAGCATCTCCTGCTGCAGAGGAAGACAATTATCACAGCTATTCCTGCTGGGAGTTAACAGCCTTCATGAGTCTGAAGGAACAAGGTGGCTCAGATCCCATGTTTTCCTGGGTAAGTCCTGTCCAACGCTGCTGCCAGTGGGAGCATCACCCATGGGAAGTGCAACAGGGCTTAGCTCTGTGGGGCCATCATCCCACCTAGCCCCATAGCTTTTCCCTGTCTCTGCCACCCTGAAACTGTGAGTCCTTTTTGGAAGAACCCAACTCAGTCACATCCCTCTGTGAGCAGGAGCCTTGGTGACAATTATTTTGTTATCCAAATGAGTTGGCAGGATAGCAAGGAGGAACACAGTGCATTATTCAGTGCATATAATGTTTTAGAACCACTGTTATTCTTAGTGAACACCTGACATTATTAACAACGGTCATCTGAGCTATCTGGTATAGAAAACAATAGCCTGGGCAATTTTCTAATAAATGGAAATAATGTTGGAGTAGCTGATGCATTTCCTTCCTTAAAAATATACATCGTTACCCTGTTTTGCTGTCTTTTTTCTTACAGAGTATGTAAAGATCAGATTTTCACCACCGGTTTAATGAGTGGAAGTGAAGCGAGGGCATCAATTGTTAACCTTATATTACCCTCTGCTGCACTGACACAGTATCAATGTAGGGGTTTAACTACCACACCACTAAAAACACATATTCCTGCAGTTTGAGACCAGCCGCAGGAATGCTGTGTATATGTTTTCCTCATTATTTGGATGTGCTGTTTGAATGTTGTGATCAGTGATTCAGAGCACATGATTCATCAGGAAGACATTTGCTAGGCAGACATGTGAGGAGCTGTCTGCCTCTTCAATCTCACTGACAGGGCAAAAATGCTGATTTATAGTAAATCATTAAAATCTGCTTATTATTGCACTGCTTGTTCCTCTTCTCCACTTCAAGCCAGCATCTTGATCTGCATCATGTCTCTTACAATTTTATACTACAGCAAGCAGTTATTTAAACAAGACAGAAATGATCCTTAGTCTTTATTAGAGCATATGAAAGGATATTTTGTTTAAAGAAGACTAATTAAGAAAGCAGACTCTATTTTCTTGCTCAGTTTAGGAAAAAATAAAGATTTAAAACATCTAAGAGCAAAGAATTATTTCAAGAACCACAGTGTTTTAAAATGATTATTGAATAGCTCGTTTTTGCTTTTTACAAAAATCATAAAGAAGCAGCTCAAACAGCACCAAAACATTTGGAAGGGATGAGAGGTTGGGTGGTTATTCAGCTTGTGATAAACCTCAGGGAAGGCACAGCCGAATAGGATGTGTTATTTGGTGAAGACCACCCCCAGCCCCACGAAACCAGCACAAGGTGCCACCTGGGTGCAGTGATGATGGGAATGGGCTTTTAAAATCATTTTGAACAAGGGAAAGTTTCATTTACTTTGAAAGAGATGGTCTTGTGAAATAATGCAGTATGTAAATACGCTGTCTGATAGAAAAACAAAGAAACAATACAAAGAGGTCCATATTGTGTATGTGTTACTTACAGTAAAAATTTTAATTTGACGCCTGGGGACAGAAATCCTTGCCACTGAATTACAAAGAAGTGAATAAACTGACTCAAAATTAATCCATACAGATCTGTCCCCTTAATAATACTAATTCCAGAGAACAAAGCAGTGCATAATGCATTTTAAATTAACTTGGAAAATGCATAATTTATATTTGTTTTATTTCTTAATATTTGAACACAGGTACATTTCAGAATGCTAAGGACGAGAAAGGAGAGGATGCATTTTGTCCATATATGCTGAATTTATGAAAATAAACCCAGACCATATTTTTCAAGCGCTCTTAGAAAAGGACTTCAGCTGTGAAATATTACAGAGAAAGGATAAACACAGTTAGGGGAGAGAAAATGATTTTTAACATGCTGTGAAATGAATATGTTTGGTTAAAATATAAAAAGGGTCCTAATTCCTAATAAAACATTCTGAAATAGATAATTATATATTAGTTTGGATCAAAAATAATGTCCTTACTCATGAGAAGCAATTGAGGGATACACCGCAGGGTGCCCTGTCGGGCATGGCAGGCAGAGAATACGGGATGTGATGGGCAGGGCCAGGCAGCACGAGGCAGCGCTCCGCTCCATGGCAATGCACCATGTGCACGGCAGATGCCAGGGCTCAAGTCTGCTTCAGTGTGGACGCTCTTCGCTTACCTGTGCAACGTTGTCACCTGCCTTATGGGTCATGTTATTAAAAAATATGGACGTGCAAACAGACAAACAGACATCCCATGCGTAGCCTAGAAAAGCCATGCCTGCCACTCTGAGATGTACTTATCTATTAGGTAGCTCAATGGGTTGGTTTTCCCTTTTCAGTCCAGAGCAAACCTCCAATTTGCATGCCCCACTTGACCATGGAGAAGAGGGAAATCATGTCATGTACTGGTGGAGCAGCATCCTTCCAAGCTCTGCTTGGTCAGCACTGCCCCACTGCCCTCACCACTGTGCCTGTGCTGCTGGGGTTGGAAGGCCATTGTGTGGTTGGAAGAAATAAGGAAGGAAGGGGGAAAAAAAAATAAAAAGATTGCTGTTGCAGTACAAGCATGGGTACAAGCATGGGTGCAGAAGGTAATGCACAAAAGGGGATCGCATTTGAAATGAAATATTTGCAGTCTAGAAAATGAGTCCTCCCTGCTTTCCTCTCTTCCAGAGTGTCTTTGGATCTAGTACATTGGAAGGGCATTTGGAGAGCACCAGGTGGGTGCCTTCAGCGTGATAGGGTATGCTGGGATGAGGAATGCCTCTGCTGGGTGCGGGCTGTCTGCACTCCCCTCTGGGGCACCATTCCGAGAGCTAAGAAGAAAGCTTACCTTTCTTAAAGCCAGGAAACTCTGCAAGCATTTCCCTCCAGGTGTCAAAGCTGTAATGCTGCATGAGGACAGAAACCTGAGTGAGAACTGAAAAATGGGTCCTGGCTGACTACACCGACTCGAGGGAATACTAGCTCACCCTGTGCTTAAAGCAGCAGTGGTACCTGTGCAACTGCTAATCAGCAACTGTTTAGAATAATTTGTTTGGGGTAGGTTTCAGTTAGTAAAAGCAATTGATAACTTTCTTGGAGTGGTTATCATAGGAGCACACAAAGGGTAAAGAGCGCATTTCATGGAGATTTTCTGACGTCCAAAAGAAGTGAAATCTGCCTGAGACCAGACTTGCTTACAACACAGAAATTTAGGCCCCAGTTGCTAAGTTATAAATCTTTCTGCCAGATTGGGTAGAACATCACATTACCTTGAACTAAATTTGTAAAGAATGACCATTGTCCTCACAGCTGTAAGAGAAAAATGTAGAGCTTGTCCCAAACTATAGGCTTTAATAGGCCTTTCACATGAAAGTAAAAGGTGAGGAGATAAAAACCCAGCCAGCTCAAATTTATCCAGACTGATTACCTCCATTGTGACAATTTGTTAAATAACGAATTTACTAGAAAACTGAATTGATTACACGTTGCACACTTTTTTAGTATTTTAACTACCTGGAAAAAAGTATCAGCTCATGTTTATAGGAAAACATGCCTAGTTAATTCCTTCCTTGGTGCTATGGTTGCGACTTATTTTCAATAACTCAATTTACAGGCTAGCCTTATCGTGGGCTAATGCAAATTAATGCTTTGAGTCATAAGTGTTTCCCTTGGAAACAGTAATTTCAAGTTAATGTCTCTTGATGTGAAATGGAGTGCAGTGTCACAAGCTTTCTCTCACCAACCTACAAATTAACTTTGGTTCCCTGTGTACAAGAAACACGAATAGCATCCTACTTTGCTTTCCTTAAAAAGCTATATGGACAAATGTGTGTGTGTCTGTTCACTCTTCAGTGACCTGGCTATCTCACGTTTTTACTAGTGCAGACATACTGGGTGAAATGGCTTTATGCCACAACTGGAAATAAAAGAGAAACCAAACAGTGAGATTTACAGAACACTAATTCAACGATGATTCATGAAGGCTCACAGTTGACCCCAAAGCTGGACTTGTTTTGGCAGGTTGCTGTGGTTTGTTTCTAGGGCTTGGTAATCAAGAATTTGTAAGAAGCAAATACAGCTGAAGTAAGAAAAGCAAAGAAAGTAGTGAGTTGAAGAAAAACTGTGTTTATTCACTGTATTTATGACTTTATCACATATTCTAAATGATTCAACAACTGAAAAAGTCTCCAGTCCAGGGTGGCTACGTGTCCTTCGTATATACTTGATTTTGTATATTTAGTCCAGTATTGCAATGCATTGTGTTAAACTCAGCTACAAACCACTGCACAAACAGAAATCACAGCACTTCCTTCCATCCTCACAGCACTCTGCATGTAGGATCAGGATTTGCATAGCTGGGTGAGACTAAGACTACAGTTAAGTCTGAACTATAAATGGAAAATTGAGTTACCATCGAGTCAAAGCACACTTGTCCTTCTGTGCTCCCAATGGTGCCTTTCCCAAGAGTTCTTGTGTTCTTGAATGCACCTTTGGTTTATACTGCTGGTTGTTCCTTTTTCTTGCAAAAAATCCCTTTCTCTTTTCCTTCTTGTAAGTCCTGAAGTCAGAACTCTGGTTTTATTTGCACTTATCTTCTAGAATTTATTTAAACCGTAAAAAAATGAAAATCCCTTCTCTGCTTTCTCCTTACATGACATATAGTGAAGCTACACTTCATAAGCTTCGTTAACTGAGAAATAGCATAATCCCATCTTACAATATAGAGCATTTCTTACCTTTCCATTTTCCTAAACTCCTTGAAGGTGCCCAGCTCCTGTCCCACCATGCACACTACTCGTGGTTAGCTACTGGGAGTTAGGTGGTGCTGCCTGACAACATCTTGCTCCTTGAGAGAAGCAGCTCATCTCTGTCCTGGGGAAATACCTTCGCCCTTCTTGCATACTGGCAGGAGGATGAATGTAGCAGGACACATCAGCAGCAGATATGGAATTTGGGAGTAAAGGGAAACAGAGAACAAGAATGTCTGAAAATGTAATGGAAGAAAGAAGCAGTGACACTGTAATAAATGGATTGAAGAGTGGAGGGGAGCACAGTAAAAAACCAGGACAAATAAATAAAACAACAAAAACTACAGGGGGAAAGGAGTAGCATGACTGATTTTTTAAAATGGAAGTCCTGATATCTGTATGAGGAGAGAACAAATATAAAGAGTGGAGGAAAAAGGAAAGAAAGACAACTGTGGCTAATGGAAATAGCAGAGGTAGGAAAAACAAAGCATGTCTGAAGAAGCAGCAATAGGAATGGAGACCATAGGAATGGAGACCACATTCCTTTGAGAGGAGGCAAAGCAGTGAATGTTTGCATGCTCTTGATGGAAAGAGATCGCTGTTTTGGGAAACCACTGGCCAAAGTCAACTCAGTTTCTGTTTGTTAACATGAATTGTTCAACGGTTACATTTATCTAAGGTCTGGAGTTGCTTATGGGACTCAGGACACTAAGCAAGGATGCAGGAGAGAAATACTTAGTTTAGGCTGGGCAGGTGAGCACAGTGTTTGGTTTTCTGGCTGTCTTGAAAAAGCACATACAGAATAAAATTGCAGAGGGTATAATAGTCTGTTTACAAGATCAAGGCACAGAAGCAAATCGAATGAAAGGTTAATAAGATCTGAGTTCATAAATTAGGGTTTAAATTCTCTTTTTCTTAAAGAGAAAGATTTAGATGAAAGATCATGCAATCTATTTTAATTGTAAGAATAATTAGACATGTGGAAGAACAGAAGGGCTAATATGCAATCAGTGAAAGGACCTGGTCTTCTTGACCAGGGAAACGCCCTTCCAGGGAAAGTCAAAGGCACTGCATATTCAGGAATCAATATATCTTTCTTCAGTTGAAAAAGTCACTTATTGTCCAGGTTGATTCATGCTATCCAAGTTTAAATGTTTTTTCTTCATCAAAAGAAGTAAGATTGTCTTTTCTTCTTCTTTTCTTTCTCTATTTATTTATTTATTTATTTATTTATTAAATGTTAGCATAGATAATTCATTGTAACTGAAAAGCTAAGAGTCAGATCCGTGCAAGCAGAGCAGACAAGCTACTGGGGAAGGCTCCATTTAGTACTTTGATTTAGAGACTTGAAAACAACTGAAAATATTTATTTTTATATTTCTAACATAAATAGTGTCATGCTTAGAATTATATTTGCAATCAAATTTATGAAGTCCAAAGATATCACTTTAATGTAGAAGCATCACTTCTCTCTTTTGGAGATTTGTCTAGCGGCACATTTCTTAAAAGTGTGCAGAAAAAGATACTGCGGATTCAGCACTTAAGAGAAATGATAATCGTGTTTAAATCATAATGTTACATTACACTGCAACACCTTGGTTTTCTCACAACTCACGGAATTCCCTGAGGACCATCACTCCAGAGAAAATAAGAGGTTTCATCAGTAACAATCCCATGAGAATTCTTGCTCTTTGTGTGTGTGTATGTGTGTTGTTTTTTTTTTTTTTTAAGACAGTTTACACAAAAGAATATGGCTGCTGATGTGATAATTGAGGCTCGCTTGGCAACAACAGTTTTTCTTTCCATAATTAGTTCTTTTGGACCTCGTTCTGTGGAAGGATGAACCAAAAGTCTTGGCAGTTATTTTTATGGCCGTAAAGGTAAAAGGATGGAGGCTGCTGTTCGCAGGGCCATGCTGGGCAAAGGCTGAGTCCTGCTTGCAGGTCACCTCTTCTGGGCCAGGAGAAGCTGCTGTGGCACTAAAGAGCACATCACCTCTGAAAGGTGCTCAGCTGTGGGCTTTGGATTTTGTTTTGAGCAGTGCAAACAGCAACTAATAGGCGAATGCTACTTTGCATGTGTGTATATCACTGGGTCGCTCCTTCTCCTGCAATGTGATCTCATACATCAGAGTCAAGAGGATTAACAGCTCTGTCAAATGTCATCAGCGAACACAGCGCGGGTACAAGCAGCTCCTGAGCAGCCCGAGCTTAATTCAAATAGTTTTCAAAAATGTCTCCAATTGTCATAAATAGGAGAGTCCCTGGAGAAGCAGATGTTTCTTCCATCTAGTTCTACCAAACGCAGTAAAACATCTTAAGAAAAAAAACTGTAAATATGGGCAAAGTTTCCTGATAGAGTATATGCTAGAAAAAGACTGAAAAATTCACTGTGGATGCCATTTGGAGCTTTAAAATACTATCATGTGTGTCATTAAAAAGAAATATTCTCTTAAATGTCTGTTATTTAGTTTTGAAATGAAAAATATCAAATAGTTAAACTTTATTATGTGTAAAATTGTTTTTAAATCATGATGTAAATGTTACATACAGGAAAGCAAACTTGAAAAGCAAGGAAAAGCAGCATGCTTCTCCAGAGCCAAACAGATGTTTCAGAGCCGATCTGAGCACAGCATGGACCACGTGCCGGTGCCTGCTTTCTCCCTATGGGAGGAGGCCAGAAGCACCGTGGGGTTGCAAGCCCTGCTTTTCTGTTGTGAACCACGTGGATCCTTGAAATTCTGTGTGTCAAATGCAAGAGGGCCTTCCTGGCATGTGCAATCCAGCAAGGATTCCTGGTTTAATAATGTGGTTTGACCAACCAGAAGGCAGAGGTATTAATAGTGTGTAAACAACATCAAAACAGTTGAGATTCCATGGCATATTGACAAAATGAGTAAATCTTTGGTGCTCTTTCATTTTGCTAAGATTATTTTTTCTTGAGTACTCGTGTGTCAAAGTGAACAAGTGAACGTGCAATTCTCACATCTAAATGGTGAGCATTGACCATTATGCTATGCTATTACATGAACGAGGGCCAACTGCTACACATGCATGATGGCATGAAGGTCCTCACCAGAATTTAATGATCTTTCAGAAGAGCCTTTCTCAGAAACAGTCAGCTCTTCTGCCAGCATCATGTACAGGTCACACTGCAAAAGAATGCTCAAAAGCCCATCGAGGGAGTGAATGCTTCAACAGTGCCTTGTAAAGATGACGTCAAGATAGAAAACATAAAAGATATGACTGATCTGATGAGCAGCTGAGCATGGCACAGAATCCTGCTATGGCTTATTGCCTGTTCAGCATGCATGGGTTTGTGTGTACACCTGTAGCAGAAATGTTAAGTCATGGCTTAGAAACAGTGATTGATCACCTGGCAGGAAGGCAGGACCAACTCAAGGCAGCTCAGGTGCATGTAATCTAACCTGAGTGACTGGAAGGGATGGAGCCAGGATCCACCCCTTCCCAGACCTCATTTAAGGGTTGGCAGTGGAGGTGGGGGTATCTTTCTGGAGATTTCTGCCTACCTGAGGTCTTCTAAAGGTAAGCAGCTTTTCTTTGTTTCTGTATCTTTACCTGCTGTACTGGGGCTTGTTTTCATTTGCTGTAGCACAGGATTGTGCTGGGTTACTAACACTAATCAGGATAGACTCCTGGGGGGAGACAAGAGGAGGAAATCTCTGGAACAATGCTGGAGCTAGGAAAAGTAGGGGTGATAAGACCTGCAAGTAGCTCATATAATTCCATTGTATGGCCAGTATGAAAGTCAGATGGCACGTGGAGAGTGGTGGTGGGTTATAGAGAACTAAATAAGGTCACGCTGCCTATTCATGCATCCATACTCAACATTGCCTCCCTGATGCATGCATTCAGTAGGGAGGTAAAAACCTACTATTGTTTCTTAGACTTCGCAACTTCATTCCTTAGTATTCCCATACCTGAAGAATCCCCAGACCAGTTTGCATTTATGAGGGGAGGCAGGCAAGGCAGTGGACCTTTCAGCCTGTGCTGTGAAGGTGCAGTGCATGCACTCACCAACGTGTTATTGTAATTTAGTGGAGCGTTACCTAGTGGAGTAGAATAATCCTAATAACATCAGACTTTACCACTATATTGATGATATCATGATGTTGATGTCACTGACACGCGTTAGGAAAGTCAATAGATTCACTGACTACTCACCCACAAGAGAAAGAGTGGGCTATAAACCCACAGGAGTTGCAAGGACTAAGCTTGTTGGTAAAATTTCTGGCTGTAGTTTGGTCAGAAAAGACTAAAGTACTACCCAGTGCAATAATAGATAATAGGAGGAAGTTTTTTACTCAGAGAGTGGTGATGTACTGGAACAGGCTGCCCAAAGAGGTTGTGGATGCCCCATCCCTGAAGGTATTCAAAGCAGGGCTGGATATGGTTCTGGGCAGCCTGGTCTAGTGGCTGGTGACTGCCCATGGCAGGGGGGTTGAAGGTAGATGATCTTTGAGGTCCTTTTCAACCCAGACCATTCTATGATTCATACGGTGAAGGGGTGATGTGTAGCAGAAATGCTAAGTCATGGCCTAAACCAGTGATGGAGCACCTGGTGAGAAGGTAGGGCTGAAGCAGGGGAGCTCAGGAACATGCAATGTACCTGAGTGAATAGAAGGGGTGGAGCCAGGATGCACCCCTTCCCAGACCTCATTTGAGGGGGTTGACAGTGGAGATGAGTGCATACCGCTGAAGATCCATGCCTACTGTGGAAGCTTTTCAAAAGTAAGCAGTTTTTTTCTTCCTTTGTTTCTGTATCCACAGCTGCTCTATTTGGGCTTGTTCTCACTTGCTGTAGCCTGGGGTTGTGCCTCTCAGCTATTATTGTTGTACTTCCCATTACAGCATTACACCACCCATCCCTCCTCTTCATCAGCCTATTGATGTCTATGCCCAGAGACTTTTGGAAGGATGGCAGCTTTCAGCACCCGAAGCTGGGTATGTTTCTCCTTATAACTGGAAAACTGTGTGTTCTCTCCACTTTACAGTTTAAATCAAACTGCAGGATACTCAGAGGAAGTCAGGACTAATAGATTAGATTTCTTCTGTATTAATTTTAAACTTGGTGAGATTTATAAGAGCCTCAGATTTTTAGCTCTAAAAAGTATTCAGTTACAAGGAGATCAGCTTTCAATAACAGATCGCTTATAATTCAACAGTGTAAGAGAAGCCCCAGTCTGCAAGCAGCTTGGATCACCTGGCCCTAAAGTCTGCTTACATGGTGCCAAAATGTTGCTGTCATGTTTGACATTTCTCTTTACCTGGCAGTTCACAATTAATTTGGCTGCAAGGCTTTTTCTAATATCATGTATTCCACTGGAGTTTAAAAAGTCAATGCCTGTGTTCTTATTAGGTTCAAAGAGTTGGATTACTACTTATGAAATTAAAACAGTATTGGAATTTTAGCTTTGTGAAGATTAATTAATACAATACATAATTCAATCCTAGGAGTACTTTTTAGTGACATTCCTCAGGTGACACGATTCAGCCTTCGGTCCTAACCTTGTGGCCATGCAGACCCAAGGACAGGGACACACGGTCCCTTAGGCAGGAACGGCTGGCATCTGTTTTGCAGCATCATGTATTGTTTCCACAATTTGTGAGAATACATGCGCTAATATTTAAAATTCATTTACCATAAAGACTGCATACAAAACAGTGTCAGGAGGAGAAAAATCAAAGTATTCATAAAAGCCAGCTTTCTTGGAGAAATATTCCCTGGATCTATGAAAGAAAGAAAGGTGAACTTGATATTTTATGTCTCGTGGATTTTAATGAATAAGTGTTAGACCTATTTATTATTTACTACTTTCAAAATTTAATGAATAGTCCTAGTGATAATTTCTTTATCTGTAGAAATACAGCACTTCATATACTCAGAACTGTTATTATCTACACATGTTCTGCCTTTCTGTAAATACAGAAATTTGGTGTTTGCCAGCAGAACTATTCATTACAATTTGAAAGTGGATAAATAATGAATAGTAATGCCATTTCTTCATTAAAATTCTACAAAAGGAAAATATATACTCGTTATTCCTTTCATGAATTCAGCCCATTGAAGGTTCATAAATAATTGTGCTTTACAATTGTCTAATTAGCAATGAACTTAATCCAGTGCATCCAAGAGCCTGAAGCAAAGGGAGGAATTCTTTTTCTTGTTTTATTTCTCACTCTCAGTGACAACTGTCAGATTTGCTGAATGCACCTTTACTGATAACACTGATCTTTGAAGATGCATCTTTTTGTGTTATGTGCATACTTTTTTTTTTTTTGCTCCAAATCTGCTCTTTTAAGTACAGAGTTCATAACCACTGTCCTCATCACACTTGAGGCAAGCTCAACAGGAGATTGGTAATACAGCAGCTAATAAATAATCAGGAAAATGTCTTACACACAGGGGCATGTGTGGCCTTTTGCTCTCTAACATGAGCTTTCCTGAGTGCTTCTACTGCAGGACTGTCTCTCCAGCCATTCACACTTACATCCTAGAGTAAGCTCTGGCAGCAGCTGCCATGCCTGAGGAACTTGAATTAACCTGTAGGAAGGGCAGTGTGCCAGGTGTGCAGTGATATTGGTGGCAGATGAACAGTTGGACTAGATGATTGTAGAAGTCTTTTCCGAGCTTAATGAATCTATGGTTCTATGTCTGTGTTAAGTCTCATCTTTTCCTGCTTTCAGTATCTGTAGTTTCTGTGGCTCTTATCATGTGCCTATGTAGCTGCTCCTGTTGAGAATCCTAGGTAGGCTTGATAAAAGTCCTGAATAGAGGAGGAGTTTTCACCTCTCCCCAACTAGTCAGTGGCCAGAGATGCTGTTGGCTTTGTTCCCTGTACTTTTCCAAAGGAGCTTAAGCCCGTATTTGAACTGATCTGATGTTATATACAGGAAAAATATATATATTATATATATATTTCAATCACATGCTTTTCAGTTGATCTTCACCATTTCCAGTGAAAAGCAGGGTGGAGGAAGAGGAAATGGATCTTTGCTTTTCCTGGTGTTCTTTGTAACTCATACAGGGAGCACACTAGACAATATCCTTATTGAATTTATGCCATCTAACTATTTAACACAAAACATGATATTTTTAAATGGCCTTGTCTCAGAAAACAAAGACAGACTCCAACAGGTTTCTTAAGTGAAAGTCTCTCATATCACAGCTTCAATAAAATAAACATCCCTCTTGTTTTTCCTCTTCATCCTTTATAAAGACCAAAGGAAATTCTAAGGACAGACTCCTGGATAGAACAAATTTAACTAAAATAATACCATAGCCCGGCTTTAGAAATATCTCCATTTCTTCCAAATGTAAAAAGTAGCAAAACAAATGCTGTTTTGTCATCATAATTCACCCCTAAGCAATCCATCTCCTCCTACAAACAAAATATGAATTAAAATGATCAGGCCTTCCAATACAAGTACAGGAGGAAGTTAAATTGAGAAAGGTTGTGTATGAAATACGTGTTCTGGTTTCCACTCCCATTGGTGCTGCAGACATCCAGAATGACAGCCCCAGGTCAGGGATTTGTCAGGTACCTGCTCCCCCTTGACAAAGTCTATAGCCATGAGTTAAATCTGGATGTCTTATAAAATGCATCCAGAGAATGGAGGCACAGAGAATAATAAGTGAAAAGCTGCCTAATATAACATAAATCTGAAAAACGTAGTCACCCTTGGGCATCATAAAATGAGCATAATAGTATTCTCCTACCTCACAGAGTGCTATCAGCATATATTTACAAATGCATAGGTTCATAAAGACTACAGAGACAGTTTTGGAGACCCTGGTATCAAGTCATCTGAACAGATCCTGACATTCCTTGACCGTGACACAAAGTGTGTGTGTGTATGTACTGGGATATGCCAGAGAAAGCATTTTTAATTTCCTCCTCCTGTAATTTACTGTTTAAACAGTGGGTTTTTTTTTTTTTTTTTTAAATTTGGTACTATTCATCCAACAGTAAGAACACAGAACTGCATATTATGAACTGGTTGGCATGGAAAACATAGTGTTTTCCCAAGTTTCTCCCACTATAGCTTGTTTGGAGTCCTTCAGAAACCTGAGTTCAGCAACGCTAATTTGGTATTCATCTCTCTTTCAGACTTCTGAGCAAAATCACCCTATGAACGTGTCATTGGTCACTTGCTGTGGAGACTAGCTTCAGAGCAGGTAAGACTGCACTGGGCAAGGGATCTGGAGTGGGAAAAGGCCAACAAAACTCTTTTTAAGTTTTTGGTTTTTTTTTTTTTAAGCCAACAACAGTGCAGCACTTGTGCTGGGGGGCTGGCAGCTTGTGGGCGGGCTGCTGAGCGAGCAGGGGTAGAGCTAGCACATTAGCAGCACACTTTAAACACCCCATGAACGTGTCATCACCTGCCCTTGGCATTTGGTGATAAGCTTTAAATAGTCTCGGGGAGCACAGAGCATACCAGGTGAGCATCCATAGTCGCTGCCCACTGAGAACGGGGAGGTTCAGCCAAGTGAGCACAGTCCACACTGTGCATATGGTGCTGCAGGTGTGGGAGGTGGGTCAAGTGGTAAGGAGTGTAAGTGTTGTCCCTCCTGTCCTCAGGAGACTGGCTTTCCTCTTGGCAGTCTCTGAGACCACAGGCCTAAACATGGTCTTCACTAGAGAGTGGACTTATTCCAAGACTGTGGTGACCCAGATGGATGGCCTGCCTGGAAATGTGGCTGTTCAGGTCTCTGGCTGCAAGGACTCCCTGAGCCTGCTGCTGCTGCTTCCTGGGGAGAGTGACAGGGATTCCATCTGTGTGAGGTGTGAGTAGGTAGATGAGCTGCTCAGCCTGGTGGTGGAGCTCAAAGAGGAGGTGGAGAGATTGAAGGGCCATCAGGGAGTGTGAGCGGGAGACTGATTGGTGGAGTGGGATGATGGCGTGCCAGAAGGAAGGGTGCTAGGGAGATACCTCCAGAAAAGTGGTAGATGCCCTGCGCTGTCACAGTCAGACCTGACAGATGAAGAGGGTTGGAAGAGAGTCCCGACTCAGTGTCCTGGGAGCCCCCTGCCTGCCTACCGCATTTCCCCAGCTCCCACTAAGCAACAAGTTTGAGACACTGAAAATTGAAGGGGTGGTGAAGTGATGGAGGATCCGCCTAGAAGGGGGCCTAAGCATCATCTTGAGACTGCCTCTCTCATGAAAGAAGGGTGGTTGTAGTGGGTGACTCCCTTCTCAGAGGAACTGAAGGCCCTGCATGCAGACCAAACCTGAGCCGTTGGGAAGTGTGCTGCCATCCTGGGTCAGGGACGTAACTAGAAAACTCCCAAAGCTGGTTAGGGCAGTTTATTCAGCACTTGGCCTGTTGTCTGTGCATGGAACCCACCTATCTTAAAGGGGAAAATGAATCCTAGCTCAGGAGCTAGCGGGGCATATTGAAAGAGCTTTAAACTAGCTATGGTGGGTGAAGGGACAAAACAGGGCTCACCAAAGATGAGCCTAGGGGAGCGATGCTTGAGCTGGGCATGAGGCAGATGACTCAGCTGAAGCCTATCTACACCATTGCATGCAATATGGGCAACAATCAGGAGTAGCTGGAAGCAATTGTGTCAGGCTAACTATGACCTAGTTGCTATTACTGAAACATGGTAGGAACACTCCCATGACTGGAGTGCTGTGATGGATGGTTACAAGCTCTTTAGAAGGGATAGGCAAGGAAGGAAGGGTCGTGGTGTGGCCCTTTATTTTAAAGAGAGTTTTGATGTTGAAGAGCTTGGTGTTGGGAATGATAAAGTTGAGAGTCTATGGATAAAGATCAGGGTTAAGGCCTGAAGGGATGACACTTTGGTGGGGATCTACTACAGACTGCTTAGTCAGGATGAAGAGATAGACGAGGCATTCTATGAGAAGCTTCCAGAAGTCATGTGACTGCCAGACTTCAATTTCCCTGATATATGTTGGAAATACAATACAGTGCAGAGGAAGCAGTCCAAGGGATTACTAGAGTGCGTGGAAGATAGCTTCCTTACACAGCTGGTACGAGAGCCTACCAGGGGTGATGCCCTGCTAGAACTGCTCTTCACTAACAGAGGACTGGTGGGAGATGTGAAGGCTGGGAACCGTCTTGGGCAAAGCAACCACAAAATTGTAAAATTCTCTATTCTTGGTAATGTCAGAAGAGTGACTAGCAAAACTGATATCTTGAACTTCCAGAGGGTGGACTTTGACCTGTTCAGGAAGCTTGTTACAGGGGTCCTTTGGGAGTTGCTTCTTAATGGTAAAGGATTCCAGGAAGCCTGGAAGCTCCTCAAGATGGAAATCTTAAAAGCACAAGAACTGGCTGTTCCTGAATGCCATAAGGCGAGCCACAGGAGAATAAGACTGGTGTGGATGAGCTGAGAACTACTGTTGAGACTCTGAAGAAAAAGAGAGCCTATGTCCTCTGGAAGAAGGGACAGGATACTTAGGGGGACTAGAAGGAAGTTGTTAAGGTATGTAGAGTGGAAGTTAGGAAGGCAAAAGCCCAACTTGAACTCAGTTTGGCCACTGCAGTAAAAGAGAATAAGAAATCCTTTTACAAATATATCAGTGGTAAGAGAAGGCAAAAGTAGAATTTCCATCCTTTACTTGATGCAGCAGGAAATGTGACCACTGAGGATAAGGAGAAGGCTGAGGTCCTTAATGCCTTCTTTACATCTGCCTTTAATAGGCAGATCAGTTATCCTCAGGGCACCCTGATTGGAAGCCTGGGATGATTCATGGAGTACACCTCCGGTGATTGAGGTGGAGACGGTTAGAGACCTCCTCCTCCATCTGGACTGTCACAAGTTCATGGGACTGGACAGGCTCCATCCTGGGGTGCTGAGCTGGTGGGGGTGATAGCTAAGAGGTGCTTAGAAATCTACCTGTGCTACTCGTTCTCTGGAGAGGTCCCAGAGGATTAGAGGCTTGCCGATGTGACTCCCATCTACAAGAAAGGCTGTAAGGAGGACCTGAGGAACTACAGACCTGTCAGCCTGATGTTGATACAAGGGAAAGTTATGGAGCAAATCATCATGGGAGAGATCACATGGTACATGCATGGCATCCAGGGGATCAAGCCCAGCGAGCACAGGTTCATGAAAGGCAGGTCGTGCTTGACCAAATCTTCTACAACTGGGTGACCAGACTGGTAGATGAGGGAAAGGCTGTTGATGTAGTCTACCTAGGCTTTAGCAAAGCCTTTGACAGTCTCTCACATTATTCTCCTGGGGAAACTGGCCCATGGCCTGGACAGATATAACCTTCTTTGGGTGAGGAACTGGCTCGAAGGCCATGCCCATCAGGTAGTGGTTAATGGAGTTTAGTCCAGCTGAAGACCTGTTTCAATTGGTGTCCTCCACAGCTTGGTACTGAGGCCCATCCTGTTTAATATCTTTGATGACCTAGATGAGGGGATTGAGTGTACTCTCAGTAAGTTTGCAGATGACACCACGTTGGGAGGTGGTGTCGATCTGCCTGAGGGCAGGGAGGCCATGCAGAGGGATCTAGATAAGCTGGATTGCTGGGGTGAGGTGAATGGGATGAGGTTCAACAAGGCCAAGTGTCTGGTTCTGCATTTTGGCCACAACAACCCCATGCAGCATTACAGGCTTGGGGATGAGTGGCTGGATGAGTGTGAAGAGGAAAGGGACCTGGGGGTGTTGGTTGATGCTCGGCTGAACATGAGCCAGCAGTGTGCTCAGTGGTCAAAAGGGCCAATGCCATCCTGGCCTGCATTAGAAATAGTATGGCCAGCAGGAGAAGGGAGGTAATCATCCCCCTGTACTCAGCACTGGTGAGGCCACACCTTCAGTACTGTGTTCAGTTTTGGGCCCCTCACTACAGGAAAGACACTGAGGCCCTGGAGCATGTCCAGAGAAGGACAACGAAGCTGATGAGGAGTCTGGAGCACAAGTCTTATGAGGAGTGGCTGAGGGAGCTGGGATTGTTTAGTCTGGAGAAGAGGAGGCTCAGGGGAGACCTCATTACACTCTGCAACTTCCTGAAGGGAGGTTGTGATGAGGAGGGTTTTGTTGTCTTCTCCCAGGCAACAAACAGGACCCGAGGAAATGGCTGCAAGTTGTACCAGAGGAGGTTTAGATTAGAGATGAGGAAAAGCTTTTTCTCCCAGAGAGTGGTCAGGCACTGGAATGGCTGCCCTGGGAGGTGGTGGAGTTGCTGTCTCTAGCAGTGTTCAAGAGGCGTCTGGATGAGAAGCTACGAGATATGGTTTAATGGCTTGTGGTAGCAATGGTAATGGCAGGATGGTTGGACTAGATGATCTTGTAGGTTCATTCCAACCTTGTGATTCTATGATCCACTGCCAAGATGCTTGGCTTTGTCTGAACTCTCAAAGCAGGAGTTCATGTGCCGTCACTTCCATGTCCTTTGTGTACACAGGTATTTGTGAAGTGGTAAAGTATCTGCAAAAGTGATTTCCCATCTGAACATGCTGTGACCTGGATGCGCGTGCAGGTATATTGTTACAATTTCTGCAAACCTAGGTGCCAAGGGTTGGAAATATGCCCCTGGTGACCAGTCATTAGCGAAACTGAAATGAGGACAGCTTCATGTAAGAGGCTTTCTGAATGCCTTGAAATATACTCAGCATATTTTAAATGGCTTTAATTCAACAGTACTTTTAATATAACCCTTTAAACATGAGGGAACACAAAGGGAAGGTTAATTGGAATGGCTAATTAAACATAGTGAAGTTAAAGAACTGTAACGCTGGGATTTTGTTTTGATATTTAGCAACATCTCATAACCCTAAGGACAGTGACTTAGCCTAAGGTCTGGTATCTTTATAAATTGCAACATAGCCTGAGTCCCAAAGGAAAGACAAAAGGGTTGAGTGCTTGTGAAAAACAGATTCCCAAAGGAGCTCTAATAACAATTATAACCAACACGATTATTTGCGTTACTTAAAAATAAATCCATCTCTCAGGTTTCGATAATTTTTTTTTTTTTTTTTTTTTTTTTTTTTACTGATCAACAGTGAGACAAAATCTGCAGCAAAAGGACATCGTATCTCAGGATCCGGAGGACACAAATCCATATGCCAAGCCTATCCTTCATGAACCTGCAGACACAAGCTATGTTTTTGCTCTGGATAATTCCAGTACAATTGAAATGTTCCCCAGGTATGACAACTAATAATAAGTGGTAGTGCTTCTCTGGACTTCCTCAAGAAGAAGCCCAGAAAGTTAAACCAACTGTACAGCAGGGGAAATGAGCAACGGCTTACCCATGTATGAGAGAGAAGCAGAGAAGAGGTGAGCTGACTTGTTGTCCAGCTCTGGTCGAAATGTCTATGCTGTGGGTTCTGCTTTTAAGTGAGTCAGAGCCAGTAGAGCAGATGAATCACCACTACACTATTAGAAATTACAGAAGTTATTTCTAGATGTTTTCTTTTAGCTCTCTGAGTGATTCCTAGAAGAGAGCACAGCTCACTCAGGCAGCTTGCCTTTCAATTTCTGATACTGCTATTCAGCTGACATAGCCTCATAATGGCACATGAATGACAACGTTTGCTAAGTTCACAGAATCACAGGGTTGGAAACAACCTGCAAGATCATCTAGTCCAACCACCCTCCCATTCCTATTAGTACCGCAAGCTACTAAACCATATCTCATAGCTCCTCATCCAGCCGCCTCTTCAACACTACCAGGGACGGCGACTCCACCACCTCCCTGGGCAGCCATTCCAGTGCCTGACCACCCTTTGAGAGAAAAAGTTTCTCCTAATGTCCAACCTAAACCTCCTCTGGTATAACTTCTGGCCGTTTCCTCGGGTCCTACTATTTGCCTGGGAGAAGAGGCCAGACCCTTTGACACCACAACCTCCCTTCAGGAAGTTGCAGAGTGTAATGAGGTCTCCCCTGAGCCTCCTCTTCTCCAGACTAAACAATCCCAGCTCCTCAGCCGCTCCTCGTAAGACTTGTGCTCCAGACCCCTCACCAGTTTCGTTGCCCTTCTCTGGACATGCTCCAGGGCCTCAGTGTCTTTCCTGTAGTGAGGGGCCCAAAACTGAACACAGTACTGAAGGTGTGGCCTCACCAGTGCTGAGTACAGGGGGATGATCACCTCCCTTCTCCTGCTGGCCACACTATTTCTAATGCAGGGCAGGATGGCATTGGCCCTCTCGGCCACCTGGGCACACTGTTGGCTCATGTTCAGCCAAGCATCAACCAACACCCCCAGGTCCCTTTCCTCTTCACACTCATCCAGCCACTCATCCCCAAGCCTGTAATGCTGCATGGGGTTGTTGTGGCCAAAATGCAGAACCAGACACTTGGCCTTGTTGAACCTCATCCCATTCACCTCACCCCAGCAATCCAGCTTATCTAGATCCCTCTGCATGGCCTCCCTGCCCTCAGGCAGATTGACACCACCTCCCAATGTAGTGTCATCTGCAAACTTACTCAGGGTACACTCAATCCCTTCATCTAAGTCGTCAATGAAGATATTAAACAGGATGGGCCCCAGCACCAACCCCTGGGGGACACCACTTGAAGCAGGTCTCCAGCTAGACTTCACTCCATTGACCACCACCCGTTGAGCACGGCCCTCCAGCCAGTTCCTTATCCAACAGAGGGTAAAGCTGTCCAAGCCACGGGCAGCCAATTTCCGCAGAAGGATACTGTGGGAGACCATGTCAAAGGCTTTGCTGAAGTCAAGGTAGACTACATCAACAGCCTTTCCCTCATCTACCAATCTGGTCACCCAGTCGTAGAAGGAGATGAGGTTGGTCAAACACGACCTGCCTTTCATGAACCCATGCTGGCTGGGCCTGATCCCGTGGACATCGCACACGAGCCGTGTGATCTCTCCCATGAGGATTTGTTCCATGACCTTCCCTGGCACTGATGTCAGGCTGACAGGCCTGTAGTTCCCCGGATCCTCCTTACGGCCCTTCTTGTAGATGGAAGTCACATCAGCAAGCCTCTAATCCTCTGGAACCTCTCCAGTAAACCAGGAGCGCTGGTAGATAGCCGAGAACAGCTTAGCAATCACCCCCACCAACTCCCTCAGCACCCTAGGATGAAGCCCATCCAGTCCCATGGACTTGTGACTGTCCAGATGGAGGAGGAGCTCCCTAACGGCCTCCACCTCAATCTCTGGGGAGACATTCTGCGTGTCAGCCCAGATATCCAGATCAGGGCACAAAGTGCCCTGAAGATAGCTGGTCTGACTATTAAAGGCAGATGTAAAGAAGGCTTTGAGGACCTCAGCCATCTCCTTGTCATCTGTGATCACATTCCCCGCCACATCAATTAAAGGATAGAGATTATCCTTGTTTTTTCTCTTGCCATTGATATATTTGTAAAAGGATTTCTTATTCTCCTTCACTGCAGTGGCCAATCTAAGTTCAAGATGGGCTTTCGCCTTCCGGACTTCCTCCCTGCATACCTTAGCAACTTCCTTGTAATCTCCCCTCGTAGCCTGTCCCTTCTTCCAGAGGACATAGACTTTCTTTTTCTTCCTGAGTCAAGTTGATCCTTAGGAGAATGGGAGGGAAATCTACTTTTTACTAGGGCAGATAGCAATAGGACAAGGGAAATGGTTTTAAACTAAAGGGCAGGAGGTGATTTAGATTAGATGTCAGGAGGAAGTTTATTTACAGAGGGAGTGATGAGGCACTGGAACAAGCTGTCCAGAGGTTTAGTGGGTGCCCATCTGTGGAGGTGTTCAAGGCCAGGTTGCATGGGCCCCCTGACCATCCTGATCTAGTGCTTGATCTAGCAGTTGGCAACCCTGACAGCAGCAGGGGGTTTGAACTAGATGATCGATGAGGTTCTTTCCAACCCAAACCTCTGATTCCATGAACTCTTAAAAATGAGTGTGAGATCCTGACCAGACTTATATTACCCTGCATGCCCAGCCTGAAAAAGCATTTGTGTCTGTTACTGTTATTCATGTAGCCAATGTGAATGTGTATAATCTTCTTAGGAATGCTGACTTTTATTAATTTACAGATACAGCGATCAGATTACTCTTCTGTGTTCATGCCATTAATATTCCAGTAATGAACTTTGTATGTATGTTGCTTTAGTTTAGTAACTGGACTGATAGAAAACAAACAGGAAAAAGAAGGATTTGTATGAAGCCGCCAGTGACATCAATGCAGAAACTGATGTTTGATGTGCAGAACCTGTTTGGAGAAGAGAAGGCTCTGCAACAGCCTGGAAGGATGTTGCAGTAAGGTGGAGGTTGCTCCTAGGCAAAAGTGACAGGACAAGAGAAAATAGCCTCAAATTTTGCCAGACACGGTTCAGTTCATGTATTAGAGAAAAACTTCTTTTCCAAAACAGCAGTCGGGCACTGGCATGGGCTTCCCAGGGAGGTGGTAGAGTCACTGTCCCTGGAGGTGGTCAAGAAATACATAGATGTAGTTCTTAGGGACATGGTTAGTGAGCATGCTGGGGATTGATTGGGATTGGATGGGATGATCTTAGAGGTCTTTTCCAACCTTTACGATTGTATGATTCTCTGAAGACAGGGAGATCCTGCAGATAAAGCAGAAAAGAAGGGCCATATGCTTTTATGGACTTGGAGAATACTGGGATTTGTGTTAGCTCTATGAGGCCTGCCACCATTTCTCCAAGAAAGATTTGTTCATAATTCAGATTCAATGACTAGAGAAGCAACATTAAATAATTGTCTGCAATCCAGCCCTAAAATAGTTTGCAGCAAAAGGTATTCAGGCACCAGACTATGAATTCACTGCTTTCATTAACAGTAGCAGAATGCTTGAGAGTAAAAGAGGCCTTTATGCACTGTATGAAATATTTAACTAGAAACATATTGCCAATAATCAAATATTATGCTCAGGGAAACCTAAATGCAGTCTAAAAATTGAGAACTTACTGCTGAGATAGCAAATAACTTGCTCTTTAGTTCTAAAGGTCTTGTAATATTTCGTCGTTGCTTTGCAAAAATATCTGAGAAATGTGAAGCCTCCCTGCAAAATTCAGCACAAAAGGTCCACTTCCCAGCTGCCTTTGTTGCCCATTTAGAAAAAAAATAAAGTGGCTTTGCAATTATTATTTATTTCCACTTTATTTTTCCCCCTAATTTCATGCAGATTCTGCCCCCAAAAGGGTGGTGTAAGTCCAGAACTGCTCCACTGACTTCACAGAGGCATAAATGAGAACAGAATAATTACTTTTAAATGGATTAATCAGAGCAAGTTAAATAGTAAGGAGAAAATTCTGCTTCCATTTTATATTCAGGTCAGAATTCCAGGATTTGTTCTCCTCATTTGCCAGTGCTTCAGACCTAGGAAATAATATCTGAGAATTCTTTTTTATTTCTTGACAAAGAGCACTAGTCAAAAATTGGGAACCAGATGGCTGCTTATATATTTCTTTTTTTTATTTACTGCAATACTAAAGCCACCATAAAAAAGCAAAGTTGAACAGACAGAGCTAATAATATAATCATTCAAAACACCTGCAAACAGTGCAGATGGGCAATTTCTGTCTGCAAAATCATCAGTGAAAGCCCGCCTTCCCATATGGGCAAATCTAGCTGCCTTAGAGCTTCCTAAGCTCTGTCCCTTACCTTAAGAAAACCTGCAGTGAGCATATGCAGGCTTTTTATAGCAGAGCAGAAGTGCCGGTATCTGCTTGTTTATTTTAGTTAAATATAACTTACTGCACTTATAGCCCTCTATCAGTGTATTTGATTTGCCCATCATATGTCCCCAAAGTGCAGAAACCCTGAAGCAGGAAGGGAAACAGCTTTTACTGAGGCAGAACGCTTATAATTGTTAATGTGTATTAATGCAACTCCAGCACACAAGTTCTATTCCTTTATGTCTGCAAACAGTTACAGGAACACAATTGCTGTTGCTGGGGACTGTGGGAATGTGTCTATCAAACATGCCCATGTTACACGTGCATGCTCTTAGTATTGGGTTATGAATTAATTTTCCCCCCAATTAAAAAAAAAAAATAAAAAAAAAATCCTCCTTTGTCATCTGTTTAATGTGCAATTCCCTACTGTAAAGCACTGTGAGGGATGAGAAGCAAAGAGACCCAGGGTTTTGTGGAGATGGTGTCTGTCTCTGTATTTGCTCAGTGCAGATGGGCTGTGTGAGAACTGTGTCCCTTTCACCTTAAACTAGGGGTCCTGATTTCAGGCAGCTGGAACCCCAGCTGGAGTTGGATGGATTTGGGATGGAGTACATTGCACCAGCAGCCCCCAGCACCCTGCCTTCCCCATACCCCACTCATGTATGTGAAACATTCAGCTCCAGATCAGTGTTACTTTTGAGTCAGCATTATTAAGCATCCCTTCCTAAACTTCAGTGTTTCACATGAAAGTCTTACCCATAAATTTGTTTCCCCTCAAGGATACATGACGCTGGGAAAACAAACAAACAAACAAACAGTGTAATTAAACACTGTGAAAAAGAAAGTTCCCAGCCAAGAAGATCATCTTCAGTAGTACTTTATTCAATGAATTTACTGTTGTGTCTTTGCTCTCTGCACAATACAAAGAAACCACAGATCTGACACTTCTTTTTTTTCCCCCTTTAATAGTAGCTGTGTACAAAAATAGAAGGCTTAACTACATTTTTACACTGCTGTTCTTGTTAGGTGTGGGCACCCATACCAACTGTTATAAGAAAAAAATAATCTTTATTCCAGATTATCTACAAGATCACTTTGAAATGCCCTATTTATGGTTGCAAGCATTGTTTTTAACATATCTTCTCCCCCCAGCAGGATACAGAAGCAAGCCCAGCTGAAACACAACTAAGGAAAGAATCACAAATTAATTTTATCTAATTTTCCTCTTAAAAACCCACTCTAAAGTGACCAAATCAGCATGTGCCTGCATTCATCATGTTGTGGATTGGATGGTCAGGGCTTTCTATCCTTTTGCAGGTGCTCTCTAGTCTCCAGCTGGAGCCCATTGCTGTGGAAGAACATTAGATTTTGTGTTCTACAAATACATGTGCAAATGGAATGTTTGCCGTATGTAAATACTCTCTGGCACTGAAATGTGGCTTCTTAAAAGCAACTGAAGGGTGCAGAAGCCAGGCCAGAAGAACAAAGGATTCACAGAAAACACTGCATGTAATGGACCAGGTTCTGGGGAACATCATCATTAGGCCACCAGGATGTACAGCATTAGCAGCTCCCGTCATCAGTTTAACACAACTATTAGAAAGATAATAATGTCATAGGGAAGGAAGGAGGAGGGAGTGCAGGTACAGAAAGACCGAATGTATGTCTACGCAACCCTGCAGAAAAACTAAGTCGTCTCCCCTTAGCAAGAGCTTAGGAGACAGCAGCTTTTACAATGCCAGCCCATGTAGGAGGAAAAGAAAGATTCAAAGCCTTTGCCAGGGCTTCCAATAGTGCAGTAACTCCATTATTAAGTTTCTTCTTTCCAAAGTTTCCCAGATTTCCTAAATGTAACAATAATTCTAATAATTACACAACAGAGCATACTGCTTCCATGACGGCTTGTGTTCCCTGTTTTCCTCCAAGCTAAAGCTCTGCTTTCATGTAATACATAAAAGAGC
The DNA here is from genome assembly GCF_023343835.1 of Lagopus muta. Lineage (NCBI taxonomy): Eukaryota > Metazoa > Chordata > Aves > Galliformes > Phasianidae > Lagopus > Lagopus muta. The sequence continues at coordinate 10,780,821 of NC_064444.1, forward strand.
AATATTGCTCTGATGAACTAAGACACATGAAATATCTAATTAACATTAAAATATTGTCTCTTGTCATTAGCTTCATTTGCACTTTAAGTGTCAGTTCTTGAGAGAGAGGTTCAGAAGCAATGACCTGGCCCTTGCATAAAAAAAACCACGCAAACAGAACAAAAGAAAATCCACCACAATGTACCATATTCCAGATAAATAGAGCTGCATTTGTTTATCTCATAACAGCCCTTAGAATCACACAATCAGAATCATTAAGTTGGGAATAGACCTCTAAGATCATCTAGTCCAACCACTCACCTACCACCAATAACACCCACAAACCATGTCCCTGAGAACCACATCTCCATGTTTCTTGAACACCTTTGGGGACAGTAACTCCACCACCTCCCTGGGAAGCCTGGGCCAGTGCCTCCGATTTTTGTCAGAGAAAAATTCTCCTGGCCAAGGAGCACCCCTCTGCTGTTGGATGTACTCTGGGGCAGGCAGCACCCACAGATCGACTGCATCCACCACCTTCTCTTCTCAGGGATGGAGGAGGGATACTGCTGCTGCAACGCAGGGGAGAGCAGAGAGGGGAACCCCTTCCCAGCTGCTGGCTGTCCGTGTGCTGAGACCTCTTTTGCCTAGGCATCAGAATTAAATGCCAAAACACGTAAAGCTAATTGCATCAATGCAATTCCCTTACTCAGCATCCCCCTTGGTTGCATTGCTGTTATTCCTTGCCATTTGTAGGTCAGGATCTAATGGATGAGCTTTACAGGCCCGCATATTTCTTTTTGGAGTTCATTAAAGCCAGAAGCAATTGCACCTTAACATTTCCATGCAATTGCAAATTTGACCTCTGGCAACGGGCCCTGCAAATCGATTCATTTCCAAACTGGTTATGATTTGTCATCACTGAAAACTTTGGCCAGGGGGGAGCACCAACCGGCACTCCATACAAATCAGCCAGGGGCAGGACAACAGCCTGGAGCAAGGGCCTGCGAAAGTCTGAAGGCAGTTTTGACACTGATTAAAAACAGTTAATTATTTAAGAGTCATCAAGTTTTTAATGTGCTAAAAATTGATGGCAAAACAACCAAAAGCATCCTATGTTTGGTTAACACCTAAAACTTGACTTTGACCTTCTGGTACCAGAGCAAAGAAATTCACAGTTAAAAACTACTTGTCTAGGCAATGCTCTGTGCTTAACTCACACTATTTTTACAAGGGGTCTGTGCACAGTTTTAAGTGCCATATGTCCTGGGTAAGAAAGAAAAGCAACAACAGAAACATAGACAACTTTTTTTTTTTTTTTTTTTTTTTTTTTTTTTTAAATACAGGAATTTAAATCTTGAAGAATATAATGCAGAGGTTCTATCTGGTTGTTGGTTTCAATTTTTCCCAGAACTTCAGATAATGCTTTTTTAAACTATTGTGAGTTAAAAGTCACTGAGATTTTTATTATTTTTTTTTTAATCTGCTAAGTTATTATTATTTTTTTTTTTAGCATTTGTGGAAAACAGATGCCTAAATCAACACCGATTACACATCATGCAACTTGCACCTTTGAAGAATTTCATTGGTTACAATTTATAAAAGTAAAAACACCCTATTTTAATTAAGTGAAAAGTCCACTTCCATTAAACTCCCATTTGCATAAGTTTGTAAGTGCAAACAAGTAAACAGGATGGGAAATTGCATTTATCTTTGAGTGTAGCACGTATGAAATTCTGTCTTCACTATAGAGAAAGAGACTGGGAATAAGACCTGTAAGAGAAGATCATGAGTTTGAGAGGACTCTTGGTCTTAATAATCTTATTATTTCTCTGAATCAGTGAAGTTTCATCTTTCAGCTACAGGGAACTGCAACATTTTTGTTGGATGGACCAAAGGGACATTTAACACAATTTTACACTCCCTACGCTGGCCCCATACAAAGGTGGCCACCAAAGGTAACTTCAGCAAGCACAGAATCTGAGAGACTTTCTAAACTACAGACATAATTTGCTCAAGGTTTTATTACTTAGAATGAATGCTATAGCAGAGTCCAGCAAGCAGCCAGCTGCACATGCATCATCCGCTCTGCTGCCAAGCCCTTAGAGAAGCGCTCTGCCCCTCACTGCTTGCTGTAATCAATGCCCGTACATCATCACTTCCTCAGCACACACTGTCAGCTCCTAAGTATCATCCCACAGGAGAGTTTCAAAGACTTTGAGATGCAGTGAGCAACAACAGATAAAAACTTAATAAAGTTATATACGTATTTTTAAAACATTCTCTAAGTCTGCATTTTGCCTACACAAGAAGCTCCTCAAATGAAGTTTTTGCCCTTTTTATGTTTGGTCTGGGAGAATAAATCAAGTTTCACATGACTGAGTAAAATAGTTTATCAAGAGAAACTTCCTTTAATGTGCAGCCATGACAACATTACAATTTAGTTTTGAATGATAAAGGCAAGCCTTGGCCCATGTCAGTGAAACCACAGAGAGATCTGTCCTCCCTGATCCACAGGAAAATTATCAGCACTGTGGCTTTTGTTAAGTCTTTTCATGCAAGATGTCATTTTTCAGGAATGTACAGTAGTTATCTCATGGTGAATGCAAACAAAGTTATGAAGTCTACAAATTAAAGTAGAGATGAATATCCTGTTCTCTGACTATTGTAATGTATAATATTCTATACTTCCATATAAGAATTTTTATCTATTTTAATGTACAATAATTATACCAGATAGAATTTCCATCTCAGCCTGTGCCAAATGCTGTGGCATTGCTACACAATGGGGCACCCCTCGTGGTCACAGGTAGGAAGAGAATCACAGAATCACAGAATCACAGAATTGTAGGGGTTGGAAGGGACCTCCAGAGATCATCGAGTCCAACCCCCCTGCCAAAGCAGGTTCCCTACAGCAGGTAGCACAGGTAGGCATCCAGGCAGGTCTTGAACGTCTCCAGAGAAGGAGACTCCACCACCTCCCTGGGCAGCCTGTTCCAGTGCTCCGTCACCTCACTGTAAAGAAGTTCTTGCGCATGTTTGTTCGGAACTTCCTATGCTCCAGTTTCTGGCCGTTTCCCCTTGTCCTGTCTCCACTCACCACTGAAAAGAGTCCGGCCTCGCCATTCTGCCCCCCACACCTTAGATATTTATAGACCTAGATCAGGTCCCCTCTCAGTCTCCTTTTCTCAAGGCTGAACAGACCCAGTTCACTCAGCCTTTCCTCATAGGGGAGATGCTCCAGGCCCTTCACCATCTTCGTGGCCCTCCGCTGGACTCTTTCCAAGAGATCCCTGTCTTTTTTGTACTGGGGAGCCCAGAACTGGACGCAGTACTCCAGATGAGGTCTTACCAGGGCAGAGTAGAGCGGGAGGATCACCTCCTTTGACCTGCTGGCCACGCTCTTTTTAATGCACCCCAGGATGCCATTGGCCTTTTTGGCCACAAGGGCACACTGCTGGCTCATGGCCGACCTGTCGTCCACCAGGACACCCAGGTCCCTTTCCGCAGAGCTCCCCTCCAGCAGGTCATCCCCCAACCTGTACTGGTGCATGCAATTATTCCTCCCCAGATGCAAGACTCTACACTTGCTTTTGTTAAACCTCATCCGGTTTCTTTCTGCCCAGCTCTCCAGCCTATCCAGGTCTTGCTGAACGGCAGCACAGCCTTCAGGCGTGTCAGCCAATCCTCCCAACTTCGTATCATCGGCAAACTTGCTGAGGGTGGCCATTATCCCCTCATCAAGGTCATTGATGAAGATGTTGAACAAGACCGGACCCAGCACAGACCCCTGAGGAACACCGCTAGTTACAGGCCTCCAACCGGACTCTGCACCACCAACGACCCTCTGTGCTCTGCCAGTCAGCCAGTTCTCAACCCACCTCACTGTCCACTCATCTATCCCACACTTCCTCAGCTTTGTTATAAGGACGTCATGGGGGACAGTATCAAATGCCTTGCTGAAATCAAGGTAGACTACATCCACTGCTCTGCCCCTATCCACCCAGCCAGAGACAACATCATAGAAGGCTGCCAGGTTGGTCAAGCACGACCTCCCCCTTGTGAACCCGTGCTGACTACTCCTGATAACCTCCTCTTCTTCCAGTTGTCTGGAGATGACATCCAGTACAAGCTGTTCCATCACCTTTCCAGGGACAGAGGTGAGGCTGACTGGCCTATAATTGCCTGGGTCTTCCTTCTTGCCTTTTTTGAAGACCGGGGTGACGTTGGCTATCTTCCAGTCTTCAGCCACCATCCCCGTCTTCCAAGACTTCTCAAAGATGACAGAAAGCGGTTCAGCAATCACCTCTGCCAGCTCCTTCAGCACCCGTGGATGAATCCCATCGGGTCCCATGGATTTCTGAACATTGATGTTGCCTAGGCGCTCCTGGACCACCTCTTCCCTGACAGAAGGGAGGTCTTCCATTCCCCAGATCCTCTCACTAATCTCCAGGGTCTCAGATTCCCGAGGGGGAGCTTTTCCACTGAAGACAGAAGCAAAGAAGGCATTCAGTATCTCCGCCTTCTCAGCATCCCCCATTACCAGAACACCCCCGTCACTTAGCAGGGGAGCCACATTCTCCCTAGCCTTCCTTTTACTGTTAATGTACTTGAAAAAACCTTTTTTATTATCCTATATCCCCTTTGCCAGATTTAATTCCAGGCGGGCTTTAGCCTTCCTTGTCGCATCCCTGCAGACCCTGACAACATTCCTGTATTCTTCCCAAGTAGTCAGACCCTTTTTCCACATTTCATGGGCCTTCTTCTTTCCTTTGAGTTTGTGCACGAGCTCAAACCTGAACCTCTGCCCTGCTGGGCCCTGTTGGCTCAAAGAATGCCCCCTAAAGCTTTTAACCAAACACGAGGCGACTCAGAAGTGCAAAAATGCTGCAAAGTTGTGCTTTCCAACTTGTCTTCACATCATTGCCAACTCTCAACTGTTCCAGCCTAGTTCGCTTTCTATCCTCCTCTTGTCCCCATGTTTTTCTGATCATCCTAAAGGAGGAGCTACTGGAGAAAGATGCAGAAACATGGGATTAGGTCATTTGAGGAGCAAAGAAAATCTGCAGCCTGCACTGTCAGCTGGCTGTCTCTTGTCTAGAGGCTTCTGGCTTTGCAATGAATCGCTGGCATTGAAACAAGGGCAAGACTTCTCAGTATAATTATAATAGTAGGCCTACAAGCACTGCCCTTCCCACGCACACGTGGTGCCTGGCTGCAAACCAGCAGAGATCTAGGTGCATCCGCAGAGCACAATGCACTGCCACAAGGTCCTGGCACCACTCCCCCTGAAGCTCTGGAAGCAACTCAGCATGGCAGTCCACTTTGGCCAGCTTCCTGGATGCTGCACTGATGCTGCTCTGATTTGGGGAAGAGCCTGCCTGTTCAGAGCCGCCCTGGGATCCTTGCACAGTGCTGTCAGGCACTCATACCAGGTGTATCTTGCACAAAATCACCTTATTTTGCAAGCTCATCAATGGACATTTGGTCAAGAGAGAGCACAAATGTTTGGTAATGCTTGTGATATGAGAAAGAGGCTGGCATCCTGCAGTCCTTTCTCAATCCTTCTTGATTTAAACTGCGCCCATTGGTCAGCAGCTTAACTTCAGTCCCTCGCTCATTTATCATTCATAAAATTGACGTGTCTGTTCCCAGCTACACTGAAGGCAACATGAGGGGCAGAAGAGGGATTTAAAGTCATTTAATAACTGCAAAATGATGGCCATACAAGCATGGTGCTAGGAAAGCGCAAAATATTTCTTTGGCAGGTGAATAATTTGTGCCCTGAAGCCACCGAGAGCTGGAACTGACCTCTTGCGTCAGCTTAGTTATCTGTGTCCATTTGGCCCTAAATAACGTGAATAAATAAAGAAGTGACAGCTAGAGTCTTCTTAAATTTCAGGAAATTCTGTCTCTTTCCTCTGGAAGTAAGTTCCACAGTTCAGTCGCAGCCCAAGGGAAAAGAAACACCTACTTTTACAAGTTTGCTGCCCAAGCGGCAGGTATAGAGAAAAGCAACGGCAGATATAGCTGCTTTAAACCAGTTTAGGATCACCCACAAAAGATAAAGGTCACAATCTGATAATAAAGAAGGAATTACTTACCCTTTTCCAAAAAACAGAGCTCACCAAACACTCCAAAGGAGATGTTCTCCAAGTAGATACACTTCCCCTGTGGCTGCCAGCCCTTAAATGAGGTTGGTGAGGGGTGGAGCCAGGCTCCTCCCATTCTGGTTACACAGATGAATTGCTTCCACCTGTGTGCCTGGGGCTGGCCACAGCCCTTCACCAGGTGCTCAATCACTGGTTCAGCTGCGTCTTAGCAGTTCCTATACAGCATTTAGGGATGACATGCAGATCAGCAACTCACATCATTTTGATTACTTCCAATACGTTTTATCTCATTCTCTGCCCCTGAAATTCAAAGCCTCCAGTGCTCCACGTCAGAAGAACTCTGTCCCAAAGCAGCCGAAAGTGATGCATTCTGCAGGATGTGGCTGTGGCACTGGTCCCCCACAAGAAAGCAACAGGTCCTGATGCAAAGGCACGTCGTGGCTCCTGTCTGTAGGAAACAACTAATTCACTGTCACTGGTTGGGACTGCAGAGGCTGTGATGTAAGGGGGGAAATTTCTGAGTACCCTCCCTCCCTATTACACAACATTTCTTTCTTAATCATTAACAGCAACTAAATGAACATAAAAAATTATCTGGACTGAATGACAACGAAACAAACTAAAATTAGTAACAGCATACTCACTGCCTGGAGCAGTGCTGGATGGCTGATGTGATGGTGACAGACAAATTCTTATTCCCATTCTAAATTCTGTCTACTAAATAAATAACCAGTGCCATCAATAGCATTTCCAGCATTGCAGTCATCTCCTGCAACTTTCACTCCATTATTGTATTGCCTTTGACTAACTCTGCAGCAAGGTACTAACTTAGAAAGTGTACAGCAGACAGTGAACTCCTGATAAGAGACTGGATGGGGTGGTATGAAGTAGTGACGCCCAAAGTCTTCTACCAGTCCTTAGTAGTGATGAAGTACTTTCCAGCATGTTATACAGACAAACTGACTTGTCATATTTGGATATCTTTGTTCAGATTCCTAGTGATTGGAGACTTATTTTCTCCTCCTGATCACTAGGAATCCCAAAGCACTTTCTGTAAGAACAGGGGTTGAATCTGAAGTGCTTGTACACAGTATGTTTCCTCCATTAACATGAAAAATGCTGCTCGCCACCTGACAAGCGCTTGTACTACTGACTGGTTTCAGAACCACTTCTGAATCATCCCCTGTTGTCCCAAGATGAAAAGTGCCATAGATTATGTGGCTTGCTCTTTAGTACTTCATATTTTAAGCAACTTTTTCAGTATTTATCAGTTTAACTTCTCCTCTGGCACTCTGGCCTCATACTCATCAGTGCCAGCACTGCTCATCCAGGGAGTTGCTCAGCAAGAAATGAGGGAGAGCTAAGAAAAAGTCACAGCATGGGCTTGCTTTCCCTGCTCAACACCAGTGTCAGGATTCCATCACCAGACATATAGCGTATACACTTCTAGGAGAACTTTGATATAATTAAGTTGCAGTACAATCCCACTGAATCACTGAATCACTGACTCTTTCTCTGAGTCCCTTTCTGCAGCTGGTACTTCCCATTGAGATTTCCTGAGATTCCAGAACTGGCTTTTGAGGTAGTCTCAGGCAATGCAGAACTTCCTCTGGATGTTGAGTTTGGCACACCATCTGAGTGTTAGAAAGGGGTACTTAAAGTAAAGAATCAGGTCTTCCAGACAGTCATTTAAATCCGGAGCATGCGTTGAAGGACATTTGAAAAGACATATTGTCATGCAGATATGCAAAAGTCAGCTTTCTTTGGTGACTTTCTTTTACTTTGAAGGAGACAGTTTCCTCCTGAAACAATCTTGATATTTTCCCAGGAACAGCTCAGGCTGAAGAAGGTCATAAGTGAGACATAGCAAAAGCTGAAGTGATGTTGGGATGACGAATAGACTCTTTCTACTCCATGCATGGCTCTCGCTTGTGGATTCTGGAGATCATGGAAGTATCTATCTTCAATCACATCTGGATTACCATCTCTGTTCAAATGGAAATCTGTGGATAAAACTCACAGGATTTTTCTTTCCTAACAGAAAAAATTGGTTGAGACTACTTCTCTCTTCATTCTTGAAGAAGAAATGAAACACCCAACTTTCTTAGCTCTTATGCCATTACTGACAAATTGTGATGCAAACGGAACATTTAATGTACATCGAACAGAGGTGTGATGAGGCCATATTAGGTTCTTATGCATTTCAGTTATTTTGAGTTAGACTAATTGATGTTTATTTGCCTTGGTCCTCCCTAGCAGAGAGCACAAGTTGAGTGGGTAATGACGGACTTAGAGACAGAAATTCAAAGAATTGTCTTTCTATTGTCCAACTACTTTCTATTGTCCTACAACAAAAAGAAACTGCAGTTGTTTTGATACTTAGGATGGGTGTGCTGGTACCAAGGATACTTAAGGTGAGCTTCAAAAGATGTCTTTGTCTGTTGCTGAAATGAAAGGGTATTTTCTGTCTTGGTGTTATATTTTATTACAATGTATGGTTACCTTTCCATAACGGATCTCTTAGAAGGAAGCGAGAGCTATTGTCAGATTAACTAAAGCCATATGTCTGCAGCATAAATCCGTATAATGAAAGGAATCACACACATGGGAGGGTGAGTAGATGCCCTAAAAAAGAAACATTGAGAGAATAGCTGCAGAGCTGAAATCCAGGAGTCTCTCTACCAGCTGAAGTATGATGCTGTTTCATAACAGAAAACTTGACTTTGCATTTGGGCAGATGCAGGCTCAGTTTTGTGCTTTTGGGTCCAGATCAGGCAGAGCAATGCAACGGTCCATAGCAACAACCTATGTGGTGGCAGTTTTAATCTGTAGGGTTTCACATGCTGTCAGGAGAGCTTGTGCGCTGTACAGAACGCGTGTCAGGTCTGCACTTCTCACAGGGCTCTGATAGGAAATTGAGCGTGACCGGCGCGCACCCAGGAGAGCCTCTGGACAAGGATGGTGCCTGGGAGCCTCTGCTTGGGCTGAGGACTTCTCAGCCTACAGAGCGAGCTCCAAGGGCGGGCACTGCTCCTTGTCAAGGATCCAGTCTGTCTAAGCCAGGCTAATTATTAAGTCGTCTTCTTCCCATTAACTTGTGAGGAAAATTACCCTTCTGAGTTTGAATGGCAGAACAGCATTAAGAGTGTGCACCTAATTTTTTTCTTAAATCAACCAAACAGAAAATTCACAATGAGGATGATCTTGTAATTACACACATGTCAGAACAGAGAGCATGATAGTTTGTTCAGATTTCCTTAAACGTTTCTTTAGAAGAATTTGGGAGGAGAGAGGGAGGGGAGAGTTCATTGTAAATCAACTTTGGCATGAAACTTTTGTAAAATGTGCTCAACACACATTACATTCTTTGTTCTGTATTTTTCCAACATATAAAGACTTGACAACTTGCTATTCTATGATTGATGCACTCATTTCTTCTAAAGTATCACTAACCAAGCATATCATTTTTATACAGTAAGTGTATAGTCAATTTCCTACAGTTTGACTGCTAAACAGGCTCAGTAGTAAAACAAATATGTACTGTTGCAGTGTACTGTTAAGAGGGACCAACTGAAAACCTTGGAATACTTTTCATTTGCGTTCCTTTTGCTTATAGTGGCAATGAAATCACAGCAGGGGCAAGTGCTAAATATCCATATTTTTATAAAAGTTGTATTGTCATTGGATTCAGTCTGCAACTACTGCAGACTTTCTACAATGTTAATAGGAATATTACGATTCATATATTCTTGCACAATAAGACAGAATGACATATCAGGTTTGCAGGCTCTCCTGACAAGGTATGAGGTATTTATCTGGGTTTTTATACCATACTCTTATCAGCCTAGTATCTGAACAACTATTGACATCATTATCATTCATGTATTCATAAAACGTGCAGGGGTCTTCCAGTTACATTCTACAGAGTATGAAGCTGCTCCTTCACAATGTGAAAGAAAACAGAGACTGAAGAAAAAGAATTCAAACTCCTGTTGGCTCAGCATTGGGTCCCTGGCACTCTTGGACCAGGCAAGAGTGTAGATAATGGATCTGTGAAAATTCACGTGTGTTTATGATGTACGAGGCATTTCAGCTGACATTGAATCAGGTCAGTGGGTCCATTGGACAGGATGCAATGTCAATTGAACTGTTATGTATTATTGATGTCAGTCACAGAATAGATAAAAACATTAGCCAAATAGCTTCCATTGCCATTTCAATTTTTTTTTCCTTAAATGACAAGAAGACACCAGTCCATATTAAACACAAGAAGCCTCCAACATTTCTGATAGTCAGTTTTGACTTGGGGCAAATTTATGAAATGAGAAACTACTGAAAAAAAAAAATTACAAAGAACAAAATGGCTTAACTTGTTTCACTTGTATTTTGAATTGTGAAATGAGTTTTGCCTACAAAAGGGAAAACGTACTCATTCAAGGTCCTCTGCATAACTGTTAGGTACATGAGTATTTTTATTCAGTCAACATTTATGCCTCTCTCTGTGTTACACGCAGTTATAGCCATGAGTCTGAAGAGAGTATTTCTTATTACATGTAAAACAACTGGCAAATGCCTTGTCTGTGACATCAAAACCTGTATTAGTGCTTCTTCACATGGCCGAATATGGTAAAAGACTGTCAAGAAACCACACACAGTGTACTATGTATGTACTTAAACCATGAGGACTTGAACATTAAGCTTTGAATTCAGATTATACCCATATTGCCAAGCTTTAGGCAACTTGTACAGGTACTGTCCTGCAGATACCACTTGGACTTTTACCTCACCTGAACCACTCCTAAGCTGGAAGCCATAAGTCCCACAAAAAAAAGTGGTAAAAAAAACCAACTCACCCGCACTTGAAAGGCTATATAAAAATTAGATATATACGTATGAATACAAAAAAGAAATTTGATAAGGCCAGAGAAATGCACTCAAAAATGGTGCAATTCTTAGCTTGTTCTTTCTGAAGTATGCTTTGCCCAAACCTTTGCCAGTGAGTAGAGTTGCCCTATTACTTTTACTACGGCAACACTCAGACCATCCTGTGCCAAATTGTACATTGTGGGCACAACAAACATAGAGAGTCAGTATTAAACATCTGGTTCCTCACCAGTACGGCCACTAGAATCACCTATGATTTTTCAGGAACTAACGAAGAGTCTTTTTAACAATCTAATACAAAATCCTATTGATGCTATGTTAACTTTTTAAAAACATTTTGTTTCAATTGTCTCAATTCCCTTCAACTTATCATCACTTCCTAGTGCTGTCTTGAAGAAGGAATGCTTATAGGGTTGTTAAACTTTAATTTGTATATTGAAAGTGTTGGCTAATGTTATACATACGTGTTATCTTTAGAAGTGAAAGCTCAGTAATAATCTCTCTCTCCTTGTCTTCAGAGACATGACTAATTAGCGATTCTTTGATCCCATCAGCCTTGAGCAGAGAATACTACAAGGAAGGTCATCGGCCCCCGAGCAGAAGTAGTCAACCTCTTGCATGTAAAACCAAGGGTCACAAAGTGGACTAGGTTTCATAAAATATTGTGAACAGTGATTTCTTTGAATGATTCCTCTGCCCATCTTGGTGAAACTACACAGAACATTTGTGTTGAGTCTGCAATTTTCTGCTAGTTCAGAGATGAAAATCAATTAATAAACTTTCCTTTGATACAGTGGCCATGTGCATCAGTGCAATATGCTTGCTCATCTCAAAGCAGCCAGAGCAGCCCTTCAGGACACACACCATTCAAAGGATGCAACAGTTCCAGGGAAACTCAGGTGCAGCTTTTGTTTTTGCCTCATGCTCCCCAGAAGGCAGTAGTAGAATGAACCTTCAGTAAACGACTCATCCATATGTGTTCAAGATTATATCCCAGGAGGGAAGAAAATAACATTTTCCTCTGTCCCCATTGTGCAGCAGTTCTTGCAGCTCATCGCTGAGCCCCAGGCATCACGCTCATCCCCTGTCCCCTGCCTGCAAGCTGCGCTTTGTCCCTGAACGTACACTTCTAATGAACAAGGACTGCAAACTATCTGTTCCCTTTCCCAGGTCCTTCCTTCCCTGGCAGCAAGTGGCCAGGGTTACAGTTAATCTAAAGAAATTCCTCCTGGGCTCTCTGTTCAGTGTTTCCCCCCCTTCACAAACCAAACTATCCTGTGCTGTAAAACAGATAACTGAACATTTTTTATGAGAAGGTTCTTAACATATTTTTAAACTTCCCCTTCAGCCCTCCAAGCCTTTTGATGTGAGGAGAAAATCTCATGCAGTGCCTACCCTTATCTCCCCAAGAGAAAACAAAGAGAGTTAAAGGAAAGCGTCTTCTGCAGAGACCGCCTTTTCTGTGCTTCTCTCCCCACTGTGTGCCAAATAATGGCATCTGTTCCTGCTGTTCTTTAGTTCCCTCATCCAGCGTGTTTTCAACTTCCTGTGAAAATTTTTGCTTCTTAAATCCAAAGGTCATGTTTAACACTTAAGTTCACTTTGGAAGGATTTGGATTTGTTTCTCTATCTCTCTTTTATTTTTTTTCCTCTCTCCTGCTCTGCTTTGTAAAGTCACAAAGGGCTTTCACCCGCGCTTTGCACTGTGCGCATTTTATACTCTTCAGCATGCATCTCTGCAGTGCTGGTTAGTGCTCTGGGAAATACCCACTCCTGTATTGATAAACACTAAAGCATTGCTGTTTCCATACCTTCTGGCAAGGTTCAGCATGCTGTTGGCATCACCAGCTCCTGCACTGCTGTAGGAATCCCCTTCATCAGGCCGTAGGAAAATTCAAGCTGCATGTACACTGTGGTGTCCTTTTTGAAGCAAGACTACTAAATAGTCAAAATTCTCCTGAATTTATGGCTTTGGGTGAGAGGAGCTGAACTCAGATCATCAAATTAAATGTACTGCTTCAAGCTGGACTCAAACTGTGGTCTGGAGCTGAAATGCCAGTGCTCTGTCCAGTGAGCTGGGCAGCCCATCTGCTTGCCAGCTTTGCATTTCCCAGTAGGCAGCCTGAGATGATTTCACCATTGATCTTTTACAGTGTTGGTCAGGTGATAGGGTGCTCTGAGAGATGGCAGGGACTAATCTGAGAGAAACAACAGGCAGAGAATTAAAGGCCAATATATAACTTTTTACAAAAGTTAAATAAAATGTCAAGGCCTTTATCATTCCTTTTCCAATGGGAAGAAATGGCTATGCATGTTCTGAACATTTATTTTTGTGCTGAGAGACTGGCTGCTCCCCACGGCACAGGGTTTGGAGCGCTCCCCTTGGGGTCTCTGTAGTCTGCACCCACCACCCAGCAACCTGAGATTTGATTTTCCCTCTGTGGCAAACCATCCTGCAAACACTGCATTCAAAGGAAAAACATCCTGAGAGGGGAGGGTTTTACAGATGAGATTTTCTAAACGTTTGGTATGCTCGATTTCTGTTCATTGTAGAAAGGGAACAAACCCCATCGATGTGGCACCCATTCTGCCTCACTTTCTACCTGCCTTCTGTTCACAGCAGCAGGCAGAAACTTTCATGTCCCAACCTTCAGCCTGCCTCCTGTATACCTGGAGTGGTCTCTGGTCTGGTCTGAGAACCAGATGCTATTTCGGGCCTGAAGACATTTGTTCTCAATTGCCTCCACAGTTCAATAGGATTTTAAGGTACATTTGTTAGGGATTACAAAGCACCTAAAGATGTATCAAGTGGAAGGGTCAATACAAGATCAGTGTGTATTGTGTTACAGTGGGCCGCATTATGTGGTATGTCTCAATTCAGTATTGGAAACCAGATGTGGCAGTCCAGCCCAGCTCAGCCCAGCCTTTTCTCTGAATGTTTTTAGATATCTTTGAATTGTGTCATCAGTGTTTAAAGATTTTCACAAAGGTTTCAAGAAGGGGATTTTCTCAAGTCTTCCAAGTGTTATCACAAACTCAAATTCTGTTGGATAATGGAAACGTTCTATCCCAATCCGAAAAATAATAAGTATAAAAAGAACACTTACATCTTTCTTTAGTAATATATACGGAAGATGGTGTGATTTTGCTACCTGTAAGGTGTATTGAATTTTTAATCATCTATATATTTATGGTAAAGAGTAACACATTACTTATAGCACACAAAAGCTTATGGCATACGATTATCCTTAATTAATGGGTAAGTGCAAAGCTTTATTATTCAATGAAACTGATTTATTATCTTAATTCTTCGATGTTCTGCTTCATGTTTCCATTGAAACCATTGTTTGCACCATGGTAACCAGCAACCACCATATGTACGGGATCTTTTTTATGACCTATACGTAATTAGATTTTATTGTTTTCTTAAAGCTGAAGTATAGCCTGTGCAAACAGTCCAGCTGTAGCCTCCAGTACCTACAGATGAGGGATAGGTCACCTGCTGCTTTGTTTCTGTAACAATCAGGTCATGTTTTTGTGTATTATTATAACCCGGTGTCTATTTTTTCCCCAGCGGTCTTGCACACATCCCTCCTCATCCTTCCTGAGCGTGACGGCACACTCGCCTACCTGTCCCTTGTCTCTTCTGCTCGGCACAGCTAGTTAACTGAAAGGAAGTGAAAAGAGCTGAAAGCTAGTGGGTGTCGGAGCTGCCTAGTGGAGAGATCCCCAGCTAATTGCTAGTCCTAACAGGCACAATTAGCCGCTACAAGCCCTTTGAGATGGCCCTGGGCTTCTCTCAGGTAACAGCCATCACTAGATAAAGGCTGAAATACGCTCCATTTAGAGAGACACTTGCAGACAGGGATGTCACAGGCTGCCAATTATGCTCTGCCTGTACACAGTCACTTCCAAGAACCAGACAAGACACATACACCTGAAGTTAAAGGGACAAGATGTGTACTATTTTGAACTACACAAGTGTGGGGCATGTGAAGATACAACCCTTTTCAAATTAGGTCATGTCATCTTTTCAATTATCAGTTCTTGATCAGTTTTTCCAGTGTTTTTTACTTTTTTTTTTCCTTCTTCTAAGATTACACTAAACAGTAAGTCACGGAAACTCCATGGGAAAGCACTACATATTTCATTTGCTGTATGTGATGTTAGAGTAAGCAAAGCTTAGCCATCGCTGAACAGACATGGCTTAGCAGGCCTGTTCTCACCAAGCAGTGCTGCACTGCCCTGCTGACTGCACAATCCTATAGCCACCAGCTCCTGGCAGAGCAGGACAGACTGCAATGTCTAAGGATTCCTGGTGAAATTAGTAACTGCCCCACAAATAAATGACCTTCTATGAGCATTTCTGCTGCACACCCCCTCACTGAAGCAGTGAGCTTCTGTGCAAAATAAAACAGCACAGTAAGACAGCCTTAAATATGTGCTTTTCTCTGATTCCTTCTGTTTGCTGCACCCAGAGATCATTATCAGCACTTTGGTAGTCTCACGCCCTGTGTTGTGCTGCAGCGAATTCAGTTCTCCTTCACATGAAGTTCCCTCTGTCCCTCCTGCATCCATCACCATGCTATATCTAACCACACCACTGTTCTCTGTGATGTTACATCCAGCCTTCATGCAAACATTTCAGAGATAGAAACTTTCAGAATTTTAATATCTAGATCCAAGCAATGGTCATTGGTATTAACATACTATTACCAAGGTATGTATGAAGCACAAATTCCAGCCCAAAGGTTCACGTATGAGTAACTTAAGTTAGTCACCCTCCTCCGTAACTTCAGAGAAGAAATAGCAAAGCAATGAAAAACATCAGAACAACTGGGACATCACAGAGAGTAGGAAGCAACAGAAAACCTTTAGGAATTTAAATTAGGTTTTATAACTGGTTCTGTGTCATCACAAACACCAATGAATGGACATACCTGTGTACTGCCAACCGAGAAGCACCGAGAAAAGAGAAAACCATGGTCAGATTTGGGAAGCTGAAAACAGTCACTTCATTCACACTGGGATACAATAGCAACTTCTTCATGGAAATAAGAAGCTTCAGGTCTGACTTTTGGCTGGTGCATACCATCTGTGCTTTCTGTCAAAGAGGTTTCTATTTCATTTCTTCAGTACTATGCTGTGAAGGCAAGAAGGACATCACTCAAGTTGAAAAGGTCATGGTCCTTACTTTTTAGAATAGTTTACTTTCTTTAGAAAAACAAAACAAATCCAAGAAGGAAATTTTTAGAAATTCCTTTTTCCTTTTTATTTCCTCTTCCCGAGTAACATTCTGAAGACTCTCTTCTAAATCATATATTGTGCAGTGAAGCAGGCAGGTATTCAGAAGTCAGCTTCAGAATGATATCACATAGGAGCAGCTTTCTGTTTAGGAAGATAAATTAAAACTCAAGATCTTAAATATAAACGTCTGGTTTTAAGACAGTTTAAATTTTCCCAAGACCTTTGAAATCTCAAAACGGAAAGTACATAAAGAGTTTAATTAGTAATTATGGAGTAGTTAAATTCTGTTAAAGAATAAAAATTACTTGACACAGATGGTTTCACTTCTTCAGAGTTCATTGTGGAGCTCCAAATGAAGACTTTTAGGCTTTCTTGAGTCCTATGCCTACCTGATTACCTGCACGAAGGAAAGGAAGACCATTGGATGGGTAAACAGTGTATATTATCTGCATTTATGCTTTTCTCATAATGACCCACACGTGATCAGTCCTGTGATAAATCTGTGAAACAGGTAAAGGAATGCAGAGAACTTGTGCTTACACATTTTTTCATGTGTTCATCTTAGATTCCAGATGCTTTTCATAGTTTTTTTGTTTGCTTGCTTGTTACAAATACATTTGTTTTCCTTATTAAAGAATGGATATCTTTAAAATATATGCAAAAACAGCATGCTAATATTTGATTGCAAAACAAGTAACCATCAGAAAACTAAAAGGAAAGAACGAGTGCTCTATTATTAACCTAGGAAAATAAATAGATACACAATTTTTTCCTTTTTACAGATACATTCGCAACCAAATTAGTAACAAGATCTTCTCCAATATAAATAAAAAAGGCTTGCACTTACCTATTAATTAAGAATAATGGAATGCCATAAGCTTTTGTGTGCTAGTGGTACTGTAATTTGTTACTCCTCACTACAATAAATATATAGCTGATTAAAAATGCAGTGCAGCTTACATATATTAAATACATACTACATTGAGTATTGATTCACTTTGCTTCTCCTGGAAGTCTACTGTATTCCAGGGGAGTAAGATTTGGCCCTCCCAGGTAAAGAAGAAAAGCCTCTGGCAGAGAAGGGGAGTGGGGAGATTCAACAGATGGTTCTGCAAAAGATCTTCAAGCCCAACTCTCCCAAGCTGACCTCTATCTCATGCCAGTTCACCTGGGTACTCCCATGTTACTTGATAGGCACTCTGTAACTGGGACAGAGAAGGCAGCAGCTCCCATGGGCACAGCCTGGACAATACACTGCATAGACCTTCTGCAACTGGCGCACAATGAATGCTCTCTGGTAGCCAAGCAAATTAACAGGCACTAAACTTATGAGTTTCTCTGAGCAAAAAAGAGAAAAATATGAGAATCACAGAGCTTACTTGGTGTGAGAAACAGAGGAACAGTGCACACCACTGCATGTGCTCTTCAAGAATGCAACTACAGCACTGCAGACTTTGGGATCTATAAGAATCATGCATCACTCATTAAGGGCTTAATGCATCAGAGTAAACAGTTCAATTGTTCCTTTCATGGTGGCCACTCCTGAGCTCTGAAATAATTATTTACATGGATAATTTAAAACAGATGCAATTTAAATTCACCCTGATTTATACATCGCAGCAACCCAGAGCATTATGCCAATGGACCAAATTAGGCACATCCAATATACTCAGATCTTCAGAAATCAAATTTTTGTTTTAAAAACTCAAAGTATGTGGCAGAGAAATCTCTATACATCACCTTGCAATAGATGGTTGTGGTTGTGCTTTTGTGCCTGAAACACAAATTCTTATAGCGACACCTAAGAGAAATTAAATTTTTCACCCTTGCTGTAGATTCTTTCATCTATTTAGGGTCAATTATCACTCTCTACATGTTAGCATTGCCTATTTAATTGCTAATAATCTTTGCAGATAAGAAGGATAAGTGAAGAGCTGGTTCTCCCAAGAGGAGTCAGAATTTGCTTCCTGAGGGAAATCTAAAAGTAAAAAAGTAAAGACAAAAGGCACTAGAAACAGAAAATGCAGTTAAAGAAGAAAATAAAAGACAAACAGTGTGCAGTATTATCATACTGAGTGACACCAAGTGTAATAATCATGAAGTTTAGTAATAAATAAAGTTAATTACCAAAAGCTTATTTGGTACCTAAAACCATGTTTCTAGCTTTGATCTTTTTAAAATCTCACCATTATCTCTTGGAGTACTGCTGTGGACTGAATGTAAAGCACAGCCCTAAAACAAACCATGGATAGTCCCAGTTACCAGAATCTCTATATGCATGATAATTTGGACCATGATGTTGAGCCAAGTAACTTTCAGCAAAATGCTGTATTACAGTGTTTAATACTGAAAATTAAGGCTAATACCATATGCAACTCCAATTAACGTAGAAATGTTAGGCTGGCAAAAAATAAATAAATCACTGAAATTCAGAGGAAGTCAATATTTTAGATTAAGTTTCTCTCTTGAGTAAAATGGCCCTGTGTCTTTAAAAGTCCAAATGCCAGTTTTATGCATGAACGGTAACCAAGTACCTACAACACAGAGTGTCTAATAAGAGCATGATGGAGCATTTGCCCATTATAAACACTGAAGGAACAGTGATACTTACCTATTCTCTAACAGTATTTCCTGGGCTTGGATTTAAAGTGTTCAAGTATTGGCTCTTCTGGAGTTTTGTGTTTATTTTGTGACACCTGACAGGATCTTAAACCAAAAATTGTATGTCTGTAGCCATAAAATATCAGAAAATATCTAAGGAGATAAATTCTAAGTCCACTTGACCAATGCAGCTGAACAGAATGCTTCTTTCCTGAATCCATGGAACAGGCATGTAAAATATCTGTTTCTTGATGGGCCTGGCAGATGTGATACCAGAAATAATTTGACTCTGATTTATCTTTGTGGCTTTATCTAGTTCCCCATATTAAACCTACAATCCTAAAATAATTTTAGGGCCACTTATTTTTATGTCTACAAACAGTAGAGTTACCCAAATGCTAAAAGCCTATGCTCATAATTCCATAAAAACACTGTTGATTAGATTGCAGTATTTCAGTTTTTAGTTATCAACACTGACACTTTTGGAAAAAAAATTGAGCACAATATACTTCTGCACACATTGCAGTGTTTTTAACCATTTAGTCAGAACCATGTACATCAAATAGACACCATAATAAAATAGAAATACATTAAACATACATCTGGAAGCACTTCGTAACTGACTTCTGCTTATGAAAACGACTGTACATAATTTCATCATTCACTTTAATTCAGTCACATGCTGCAGTCAATAGAGTCAGATAACATGCTGCAATAAGATTCAGGCATACATTTCTCCTCTGTGTTAAATTACATGCTTTATCTGTCAGCCCACTCTCGTCATCACTTTGAGCCTATAATGTTGCACCAGAGTCTGCAGTAGCAGCACTGAGCACAGCAGAGACCTGGTCGGTATTGTGACAGTCAGTCACAATTTCAGCATGTCACTGCTCTACATACACAACACCGTATTTTGTGCATGGCTACAAACAGCACTTCTAGCTGTGAGGAGTAAGTTGGCCTTAGGCGGTTTGACCAGAAACTGTTAGGAGAAAGCAGATCTCAGATTATGTAATTGGTAAACACAGGATGTGTGAATGTGGGAGCTGTTCTTTTCTTCTTATCATTTCTTGCTTGGTCCAAACCTTATGCATATACTAGGATGAAAAGCTCCCAGATATGCATGGCTATTTGCATTTTGCATGTTTTTGGTTTTAGCCACAAGGAGATGTTACATTACCTACTGGTATCCCTTCAGTAACATGAACTCTATCCCATGCATGGGCCATAGAACCAGGGAGCTGGCACGCAGTGATGCACAGCTGATCTTCTTTCTACTTTTTAAGAACTAAGCTTGTTCTCTGTCAAAGCATGACTGAAATGATTAGCACAACAGACATTTTATAGCAAAAAAGAATACGGAGAACATTTGCTCTACATTCATCTACATTGTCAGCGTCAACAACAAATGCCCAGCAATATGTCATGAGTCTATATTACAGTGACACTTCTAGGGACACCATTGGTTATCCTATTTTATGGTTGGTGGCTGTGCCTCAGTAATAACATTTTCAATCTTTTCTTCAACTTGTTCAATTATAAACCAAATTAATATAGGCCAGTTCATAAGAACATAAACAAGAAGAAAAACACAAACCTCTTCCTTGTTTAAAAGATGAAGAGACATACTTTGACAGAAACTAGAAATTTAGTTAAGATTCAGTACAGGAGAAGTTTCCAAATTGTCTTCTACTCAATGATCTGAAAATACTTTATAAGTATTACATTATCTTAGTTTCAGTGCAACAATTCAGGCAACTAAATAGAGACGTACCTTTTTATAAGTTGAGGAAATCAAAGCGCAGAAAAACTGAGTTACAAGAAATTACAAGATTTCGGTTCCACAGAAATAAACAGATTTCTCAGAGTCTGAGACTGTGCTTTAAGTTGCAACTACACTGAGTTACTGCTTCGCTTTGCTTTGTTAGCAAAAACAAAATACTTAGAGTTTCATTTATAAAAGCCATCACTTTAAAAACAGTTTGGTGAGCTCCTGAACCAAAGAACATTGTCCCTTACAGACTGACTAGCTGCCCAGTGCAGCTGGCCTGGAAGAAATTCCTTTCTTGATCATTTTGTTTATAGGATATTTTTTGCTTTGGAAGTTCTGCCACCTGCTCTTATTTTCCAGTGCTTTGTGGCCACATAAGCACTTGTGTACTTCAGTCTCTGCTTACACTGAGAAAGCAAAAATATTATTTTCTCATAATATAAACTTCACATTGCTTTTTCGTTAGTCAAATTTGCTACTTCGCTTTACGGACAAATGGACATCAGTGGATCCATATAAAGGGGTGGGTCTCATATAAGGCTAACTGGGACAGAACCACGCACATTCATTCCACATCCATGAGCCCAAACATAAATCACTTGCTTTCTAAATGCCATGCTCACTAATTTGTGGCAGTGACTGGGTGGAGAGACATTAATACGCTTAGCGCTGGCAGAGTAAAACTAGTGATGTCAAGCACAGAGGAGAGTGGCATCCTTCACCCCACCCTCCCTCTCCCATCTAGCCTTTATAAGTTGCTGCCCAAGCAGCAAGCAGATGAAGCCCCATTACCTACAGTGGTGGCAGGAGAGAAATAGGACAGCCTTGCTTGCTTCTTCCCCAGGGCTCTGGGCCATGTGTCGCCGAAGGTAGATAACTGCAGAATGACTCGATGCAAATCAGCCAAGGGAGCTGCTGCCTGCTTCACAGCTGCAGCAGAACTGCAGCAGCAGCAGCAAGACTCTGCTTCAGTAAAGCCACAGATTGAGAATGATTATTCTCCACTTGGGTTTGCAGCCATCAGCAAGGTTGGAGCCAAGAGGCGACATCCTTTCACCATGCTGTCACTGCCAAGGTAGAACCAGTCACACTGCTACTCTGCATGCCAGTACAGCAAACTCATATGTTAATTTTTAGTGTGGTTTGAGGTTTCCTTATTGATGCTGGTTAAAGCCCTCTTATGCTTCAACACCAGAAGAAAAAAAACTTTTTCCCCCTCTTTAAACGCAGCTGTATTTTACTGCAAAGGAGAGGGAACTGAAAATAATTTTCTGCATCAGTATTATCAATTATCCAAAGCCCATTTGCACCATTATGACTTTAATGTTCTCCCAGTAGAAATATAATTCTCATTATTTTTATTGGTTTTTATTTTTATATTGCTATTAAATGCATATCACCAGATTTTCTGTTTTCTTAAACTACATGGGCCAAATATCCAACCCAGTATGATAACCTGACTTTGAAACTGTGCCCCTGGGCTGGGCTATGTATGAAACATGTACAGCGGTGACGCTGAGATAGCTTAGGCATGGCATCTTTTAAATAAATAAAGCTACGCAAAGAAATGTTCTGCTCTTGTAGAATGATAGTCAGGAATTTTACCACAACCATGAAAACATACCTGATAGTACTCATAGTTCCAAATAATCCTCTTTCTTGACCAAAAGACTGGGAGCAGGTAATGATGCCCTTCAGCACAATTCCCTAAAACGTGCTAAACTGTTAACAGCAGTACTCTCAAAGAACAAGAACTGTTTGAGGATATGATTTATTTGATATATTTCTACAGCTGCTTTAGAATTAAGACAATTTCAGTCCCAGTTCTCTCTTTTCCGAAGGCAGAAAGGCAGGAGGAAAATGGGTGTATTCCAGCAAGGGACAAATTACTGCTGTGATTCTGGTATAAGACCGGAATCTGTGTTTGTATTGTAGTCTTTTACAATTTCTTTCCACGTGAATTTGCTAATTTAGTAAGTAGGGACAACCTCTCTTCCATAATCCAGTTTTTATCTGTTATAGCTGTTATTAAGATGGCACTCTTTTCATGTACTACATCAAAAGAGCAGACATTACAGAAATAAAACATTTTCTTAAGAAAATAGTCCTCTGCATTCAATGAAAAATCCAAAGCAGGCATAGATGAGTATGAAAGGAAGTTTTCAGTGGGCTTGTATTGCTCTTTAAGTACACTTGCTAAAGAAATCCAGAAACAACGTGCTTTAATGCAAAACACTCCTGTTCCAGCCCCCCCAGATCTATTCCTGTGTTTCTCCAAGTATCACCTATCTCTTTGTATGGGAACTGCTGAGTCACGGCCTGAACCTCTGATTGATCACCTGAGGCGAACCATGAGTCAGCCAGAGGAGCACAGGTGAAGGCAATTCACCTGTGCTGCCGGAAGGGGTGGAGTCTGGCTGCACCCCTCCTAGCCCTATTTAAGAGCTGGCTACCAGAGGGGAAGGATCTCTCCTGGAGATCACCTCTCTTGGTGTCTTCTGATGAGCTCAGCTGAAGCTCTTCCACTTATTCTCTTTTGTGATCGTTGTTTACTTTGCCTAATTATCTTGATTATATTGTGATTATAACATCTAGATATCTATTGATTACACAGTTATATTGTGATTATAACATCTTGATTATACACTCTTACACACAGAAGTGTGTGTGAAAAGGTGGTCAAAAGACCCCTCTGGTTATTGCCTCATCCTTCATTTTCAATATTGCTTATGAACAAGCGCTCTTCCAGTATTCCAGTACATAAGAGGCCAGGCTGGACGTGTTTCTGGGAAGCCTGGTTTAGTGGTTGGTGACCTTGCACATAGCAAGAGGGTTGAAACTAGATGATTGTTGTGGTCCATTTCAACCGATGCCATTTTATGATTCTATGATAAGGTTTCATTGTTTCATGCAGTGGTAGCTGATGTATCAAAACTATTCTTTTTTGCCTTGCAATTCCAGCTTAGAGACTTCTATTAGCCTTAATGAATTTTGTTTGCAGAGTTGACTGGCATCAGGTTAAGCAGGTATTGAAAAGTGATATAACAACCTAATCAACTGTTAACAGGTATAAAGAAACCCAGACAAGGAACAGTCTGAAATCTGTTCATGATGAGATTCTTTCTGATAAAGGGAAAAAGAGAAGTGCAGGACCAATTTATGCATAAATTGGTCACATTTTCACACCTATTCCCAATTATCTAAAAAGGGTTTAACATTATATTTGTATTGATAAGCTTAACAATGTTGAACCACGACTCTGGGATGATCTGTTACAATTCACATCCAAAGCGACCAGAAGGAATAATTGGAAACCCTCCAGCATTTCAAGAAATAGAAGCAGCCTTGAAAAAGATGAAAACTGCCGTACAAGGTCTGGCTTTTGCTGAAATTACAACATAAATTCCGAATGAAGGATGGCCAAGAATAATTCAACAATTACAAATTCCCTCTAAAGACAGAGGGAACGCTACAAGATTAGAGAAATTGAGTCATCCCAAACATCTCCAAAGGAAAAAAGTGATTGTAATGACTACAGGCTTACTGGGACACTTGATAGACTGTATCACTGATTGATTGCATGGGGGGTTTTAGCTGAATGACCTGGTTTATGCTATGAATATCAATATTTGGCTATATAGATAGAGAAGGTATTTGCCAAACAATTATGGAAATCCTTATACTCATCAGCAGTGTGCAAGTTAGCCTCAAGGTATATTAGACTGTCTTTAATGGGCTACAATCATTCTGACATCTTCTCCAAGGCAAGAGCAACCATAAATGCCTAACTGATTTCCTGTACAGGCCAAGCCAGCAAGGACAGCCTGTCACATGCAAGTATCTCAAACAATCAGAAACTAAATATCCATCTTTAACCCCCGCTTCACTTCCCAGCATTAGCCAATGAGATTGTGATTCCTCCTATCTACTATTTCTGCTAACAAGAAAGCATTCAAACAGCTCTGCCCTGAGTGCTGCCTACTGGCCAAGAGAAATCGAGGTGAAGTCATACACAGGCTTTTAAAAACAAATTGTACAGGAAAGCAAATGACACCATCAGTCATGAAACAAGACTGCATCTGGAAGATGCGTGGAATGCATTTTCCCTTTCTCCAAAACTCAGCAGAGAAGTACAGTTGTCAGCAGCACGCCAGGACAACAGAGTAGGGGGGGAAGACATGGTCCCACCAGTAGCCTTCCCTTATCCACCTCCAGCCTCTGCATGGGCAGCCCATGCTGCTGCCTTCATTTTTCAGGGATCTCTCCCATCTCTCAAACCTATCCCCAGCTCCTCCCATTCCTCCCTTCAGCAGGAATAGTTGGGCCAATGCTAGCCCTGAGCTGATATCTTTATCAAGCAGAACTAAGTTTTGCATATGTGGCTGAGAAGCCTCGAGCTGTCACAGTTCAGGTCTATCCTCGTACCAGAGGTTTTTGTGGCCCACGTCATATCTAAAACAACAAAATGAACTGGAACAAAGTGAAAATGATCTTTTCTACCAAACTCTTAGTAAAGGGGAAAAGAAATCCTTTGAAAAGGAAAACATTTTTTTTGTTTCAAAATATATTTTCATTTAGACAAAAAGTAAATGATAAAATCAACACTAAACATAAAATTGAATGAAAATTCAGGGCAAAGTCAAGTGAAATAAAACAGTTTTCTGTTTCGAAAACATCAGAATGAAACTGAATAGAACCAGCGAAATGTCAAACTTGGAAAATTCTTTGTGAGTAACTTTGCTGAGACAAGAAGAATTTAAAAATATTTTACTGATCCTTTGTTTTCCACACACGTAATGATAATGAAGGATTCAAATGGAAATTTTGCTCTGCTCTTTGTACATCAGCACATAGACACTTAAGCTGATCTGGAGAGGTGATAAATACTAGCAGCTATTGGTGACAAATAAGAAATTGGAGCTCATCTTTGGAGACATGCTGATGGCAATGCTGGGTCCCATTCTGAAGCAAGTTGCAGAAGTATCTGCTATGCTACTGCACAGCATCGGAAAACAGTAAGTCCTAAACAAAGCTATGTAGTTATGTAGGTGCACATAGCAGTGGTACCACAGCCCTTTCTAGCATGCACTGATGACACAAGCAACATCTGTCATCTGTTTGCTCTCTCCTAGCTCCCCAGGGGAGTAAATGTGTGGAGTATTTAGCTGCTGTGGTCCTTGCCTAGTCTTGGAAGCCCCCCAGATTCCTGATGGGCTAATGGGACTTTGTACAGCATCCAAGAATTAGATGTTATTTCACATCACAGCCAATAATGAAGCTCAAATTTCTGATCTTTTTTTGGGCAGTTCTCCACTT
Organism: Lagopus muta; assembly: GCF_023343835.1. Lineage (NCBI taxonomy): Eukaryota > Metazoa > Chordata > Aves > Galliformes > Phasianidae > Lagopus > Lagopus muta. The sequence continues at coordinate 10,806,732 of NC_064444.1, forward strand.
CTGCCAGTCTCTAGAAGTTTGGTTTGTGATTGCCAAAATCTTCTGGCTAAGTACGCATCAAGTCAAATTTCTCATGAAAACCAGGCCACCTCTTATATAGACAGAGAGGGATCCAGGTACCCAAGTGCACAGATCGTGTCATGGCACTTTATAACCACAGTGCCAGCACCTTCTTTCTGAGGGATTTTCAGGAGTGTGCCTGAGTGCCAGAGAGTGGGACAGGAAGAGTCAGTGATTCATCACAACATTCCTTAGAGGACCTCTAAAGTACATCATTGGCATTTATTAACAGATCCATAGGAGGCTCTCCTTGAAAGGTACAAAGACAGTATTATTGTCGCATTTTATAGATGGGAAACCCAAGGTAGGAATTTAAAGATACACTCTACCTCATAGAGACACTACACAAACGAGCAGAGACAGATTCCAAACATTTCTCTCCCAGAGTAAAACTGTAATGGAGTGCATTTCTGCAGGAGCTTTTACTCATGGCCAGCAGGAGAGAACAGCAAAACTATAGGCCACGTGGTCTACATGAAGATAGCAAGAAATGCTCATTTTGTAGACTTGGCTCAGGGTTGGAGGCATATCCTTACCATAGAAAAAAGAAACACACAGATCAAACCCACCACCACAACAACAGAACTTTATAAGCACCACCCTCGTCAGACACAGACAGAAGCCTGGAGGGGTAACAGCCTGATGCTGCTCTCCTGTTGGTGTTCTCCCCTGTCTCCTGATATTTAAACATTTCTGCCAGCCTTTGAAAAACAAAATCACAGCATGGAACTGTCCGGATGTTGGCAAATCTATGATTCTATGAAAAATAAATCAGTGCGGTATGTGGTATCAAAAAATCTAAGTTTGGGAATAGGCAAAACTCAAGTCACTTTTTTTCCTCCCTTTTTCCTTTTTTTTTTTTTTTTTTTTAACCTCATAATTATCAAATACAGTATGCAACAAATTCCTGCGAGGAAAAACTTTGTCCTGGTAGTTTCTAAATGGTAATGCAGTATGTTAGTGTTTCTTACACTTGCAAAGGACTTGTTGGATCTCTGAGTACACAAAGTAGGGCAAGACATTCCCACAGTTCATCTTCACAAAACATGATGTCACTTATGTACAGACTCTTAATCCTATTCCTCCTCCTATTTCCTTTCAAATGTGTGTTTTGTATGGAGTTATCCATCAGACAGCACATTGTCAATGAGATGTGTCACTGCTGTGTGTGCATTCTGATAAAATGAACCTAATGCATATGTAAATCCGCCTTCTCAGGAAAAGTGTGCGGAAACACATTTGACTTGAAATCTCTGGCTGCGGAAAGATTTAAGAAGAGTCGAGACGAAAATTTCCCTATCTCAAGACTGAAGTGTCAATCTCTGAGTTCTGAAGAAACCCAGTCCTTGGGTTTCAACAACGGAAGCACCCACCTGGACCCGATGCTGCAAGCCCTCGTCTCCCAACCCTGGCTCCCATCGCAGAGTTGATACTGATGCTGCAGAGCAAGGGCCGGAGGCAGAGGAGCGCAGTGCCCCAGGCAGCAGTCCCACAGCTTTGGCAGGGTGCTGGGCAGCCTCGCTCATACGGTGCCGTGGGTGAACAGCACACTCTGCTCGTCAAACCATGCTGCTACGGGCTGTTGGAAATGTGGTCATGGAGGCATCACTGTGAATAAACACAATAGATCCTGATCGGGGAAACAGGGATACAGCCTTCTAATTGATTTTTTTTTCTTTTTTTTTTCTTTTTTTTTTTCTTTTTTTTTTGCAAAGGCAAAAAAACATCAGCTCTTTTGAATGGACTCTTAAATATAACCATTTACAATAATTTGTACGAAAAACAATTTGAGGAAAGGATTTAAAGATATCATCTGGCAAATTGCTTTGTTGACAAGAGATAGATATTAAGTGCAGTTTATCCCGGCCATAATTAGGCACCACTTTCCCAGCTTTGTGATTATCATGGTTTTTTTTTTTTTTATTATTATTTTAAAGAGTTTACAAAAACATCATAACACTAACAGACACCTTTTGAAAAGATTAAAAACAGGCATATAAGGACATTAATGAAAAGTTTATTTGAAATTAAAAAGTGCATTCCTCTCACAAATAAATAACACTTACTCAAAATAAAATATATATCCAATTGAAAAATAAGCCAGCAAAATTATTTCTGATGCACAAGGGCATATTTGTATGCAGTTTACCATCTGCATGAGCAAAATTTGCAGGTAGAGGTATAAGGTTCCATAATGTGGGAAGAAATTTCCTTTTTATACCATTACTTACCTGCTGCTCAAAAAAAAAAAAAAAAAAAAATAGTTCTTAGCTCCAAATCAAAGTTTACATTGCATACCTTAAATGTTATAGACTACATATACAAAGAAAGGCTTTCTGTTCCCTAACACTGTTTTTAGGACCAGCTGATGGCTTTGTGTAAATCTGCTGGCTTTGAAAGCGTGGAGGGTATCTTCTACAGAAGAAAAGTGAAAACCAAAGCTGTCTGTTTATAAAGTATTTTTATGAGAGAACAAATGTCTCTTCAGCTGGAAAGTGGAAAATATAAACATGAGGCCTTTGTGATCTGAAAATACGGTTGTTTTTAGCTGCACCTTTTAAAAGAATATCTGAAAAAATGAAAATCTTGTGCTGCGCCTTGCTGCTTAAAGTAACAAGGTGCATCCTTCTTTACAGCGAGTTATACTCTAAATCACTCGCACTGCATCTCTCTTGGAGTACGCTGTGCCTGAGTTCAGTGAAAGGCTTTGTTTTGGGCTTTAAGTGCTTTCTAGTTTATTTGAAATGGCAGTATTTACTTCTCATAGCTTATTACTTGTACCCACCCAGTTCAGTAATTAAAGAAGGCAGAGTTGTCTGCTGACATTGATCACGATACAAAAAAGCTGCGGTAAGAAGAGTCTAATACAATATTTTTTAAATTGTAAAGAAAGTGTAATTATGGGAAAAGGCTCCCCCAAAACGTATAGCTTCTTCAAATGAAATCAATAGGATATTGTTCAATTAAAGTAGCAAAGCAAAGCTGGGAGACCACAGAGTTTGCTAGGACACTGGCAAATGTATGAATGCTTTTGCAGCTTTCTCACTTCATTGGATGATACCTGAGATTAAAAAATATATATGGAGAGAAAAAGCAGTTTAAAAACCATTCAGTGTTTTAAAAAAGGAGTTGAAAAAGTAAAAGCAAAACGATCCACCTGCTGAAAATGGAGTGACACTGAAATTCATCTGCAGGAGAAGGTGAATGCTTCACTCAAAAGAAGTTCTGTTCCTTTTAGTGGTAACCATCTGTTGATGGTTTCATTGTAAGGGATATTTTTGAAATAGAAGACCGATACATTATGACTTTTCCTCCACACACAGCATTGTTCAAATTTCAAAAGACACTGCATTTGATAACTAACACTTAATACTTACTGCCCTTTACAAAATATTCTTGGCAGAGGTTTAGAAGCTGACATTTCCAGTTGAAAATAATGCACTGTCAAATAAGAAAACTGCAGGCTATAATTTTTAACACATGTATCTATTATTTTAAACATGAAACATTGCATGGGTTTGACATTAATTTATATAATAAGGACAGAAAAGGATAATGCAATTTTCAGGGGCTATCTACATTTAATTAACTAGCAGCAGTCGCCTGTAACAAAAGAAAACCGCTACAAAAAATAAAGCCTGTTTGTACACCTTCCATCATGCATTATTGAAACGCTCAGTGTCATTATGTGAAATAATAAGTGCTTAAAGAGAGGCAGCAACTAAGAAATGCAAGCACCAAACTTTCACAAAAGTTTGTAAATACAGTATTGTATGGAAATTCCGATGCATTAGCTCTCACATGCGCTGTAAAATGTTTTATTATGAAAAAAGTGGGTAAGATACTTATCTTTTAAATTGGAGTTTAATATTTTATTAGTGCCAGGCACATAATTCTCATCAAATGGCAGGAAACTCTTTTTTGTATGGATATAAATGTCTAGAGTTTAATATTTCAAAGATAAGTACCTACTACTGCATCTATCACACTGCAGCTTAATGGAATTTACTTTTTCTTAAATATTTATACTGTATGTGTGTTTGGTTGTCAAACGATTGTATAACTACTGAGGCAGAACTGATAAGCTGGGCAACGATCTCGTGAATTATTATTTTGTAAATTTCAAATGTTTGAAATCCTGAAGGCGGTAAGTACATAGAAGCTTTTGAGAATTCTCAAACAAGCAATTTTCTCAGAAAAGTAGTATTTTGTAATTGACAAACAAACAAAAAGTTCTGCTACACGAGCACTAGATTGCAGAAACCGTCTGACTTTCCTAAAACAAATTACATTTAAAGAGAAACAGAATGACATTAGTGAGAAATATTTCCTGAGAATCCAAAATACACAGTAGTGAGCAAATTAAACCGAGACCAGTCTCTGATATTTCCAGTGTAATGTACAGAGAGCATCATTCAGGCTCTGCAATACTGCAAACTATTTCATCAGTTCTGAGAAATGCTTTCTGATCCATGCTGATACAATTACCTAGCCTTTATTGGCAATTTAGACCTGCTTTTAGGGACATTTTAGAGCAAATGATGTTTTCTTGATATTTTAAAAAAGCAGCACTATTTGCTATACCTTTGGGATAAGGTAGAAATGGAGTTAGAGGCTCATTAAATATCTGATTGGTACAATGTGGTTTTTGTTACTGTGGACTAAACTACCAAAAATGAAGATATGTTCCTGGAGGTTCTGTTCCCCCTTGCAATCAAACGGTATTTTTATTTTGAATATTTCTGTCAAATATCCGCTGGCCTTCACTACTCCCGTACTACTTACAGGAGTCCTAAAATCGGCCTATTAAACGAAGGATGTGGAAACTTACCTAATGCATTTTTAATACGAGCATATGTGAAGGGCGTACTGCATCTTTCTTTGTTCCTATAAAAATGTGATGGCCAGACTATGACCAGGTGAGCCTGAATTCCTTTCGATGTTGCTGCAAATAGGAGAAAATGAAGCAGTTGTAGTTTAGGTGGAAAAACTAAAATGGGACGCTCTTAATTTTTTTTAATTTTATTTTCTTTTTGCATAGGGATTCAACTGAAATGACATCTGAAATCTGCTGAGTGACATAAAGCCCAAAAGCTCCTACCAGTCTGTCTCACAACTGGAGCAGCTTTAACCCAGAGACTTACAGACAGCTGTGATTGACTTTAATTTCAGAATTTCATTCAAAATCCTGCTTTCTTAAACTCTGGTAAAGTAGCTAAATTAAGTCCTGTTGTCCTGGTTAATTACAACGCCAATATAGTCAAAAATAGTCCCAAAATGCATATTGGTGAACATTTCTTTGATATTTTCAACTGCCTTCAATTTTCCCCCCTGCGTCTGGAAAATTCACAAGTGTTTCAGAGCTCACTATATTACACAGCTATTTTTTGCCATATTGGTCTGAGTAAACAACATAGAAGCAAGTGTGATAAATCAGGAACGTGCCATCGTGATAAATAAAAGCTGATAATTTAAAACTCTTTTAGATAGAAGTGAGATGCCTCGTGAGAATACTAGTGTGGTAAATAAAATCTGCTAATTTAAGTCTTTTAAAAATAATGCTTCCTGCTGTTAGCATCCAACACAACAATTATTAAGCAGACTTATAGAGGAGATGATAACATCACTGTCACTGTTACCGGAGGAAACTTTTGTTCTGTGAGTTTCTCAAAGGAGACGGATCGAACTCTGCAAATGCTTACATAGCTGGCACATAAACAATTTGGTATAAACAAACAGATAAACAACATTAGTTTTAGAGCAAAGTGGGTTCAGTTCTTTCAGGCTGAGTGGTTAATGGGTAGGCAGGGAAATTATGTGAAATTCACGTCTTCTGAAATCAGGCGCCAGATAAAGTCCACCAGATAAAGAAAGGTTTTGAATCCTGTTTGTATATTCATATTTCACGTTCACTAATGTTGCCAGGAATGCAATTACAGGTGCAGTCTTAAGAAATGCTAGCAGCTCTCTGGATAAAAACGTCAGCAGTTGAACAGAACAAATTATGTAGTAGAAAGAGTTCAGAATTGGGTAGTAGAGTCTGCAGGACAGACAGTTGGGCAAAAGCCAAATAAACTCTACTATTTTGAGAGAAGGGAGGTGGAGAACAGAGTTCGTACTCAGCACAGCATGTCCTGGGGCTGCTGGAGGGGAGTGGAGCAGATCCCAGTTAGAAATGTCACAGCTAAGTCAGAGAGAGGAAATCGTGCAGAGGCTGCATTGGAAGAGAAAAGTGATTTGCAAAGCCCAGTATGAGATGCGCAGTGCTCCTTTGACCATGTCACAAAAAAGCTTTTCTCCCCCCTTGTGTTTAAGTAAAAGACATTCAGAGGAACAAACTCACAGCACCTGAGATCACGAGGATTAACCATGACCCTGCAAAGCACAGAAATTCTCTTGCACTGGGCAGCAGAATGGGAGGACCTGTGAGTGCCAGAGGAACACATGAATACTGGAGCTGTATCCGAGAGCCACACGCTACCAACAGCATTCCTGCCATGATCAAGCAGCCAGTCTGCCTCTCTGCATAGATATCAGACCACTGCCACAAAAAAGTTTGACACAGTTTGGAGACAAAAGCAACAAAATAATTGCTGCAGTGCCATACGGCATCTGTATTAACATGAGCAAATTATTTTGGTAGGGATTCAATTTCATAAAAGCAGCTTCAAAGGCTGTTCCGTGAGCACTATAATGTTTTTTTTTTCCTTCTCACCAAAATGAATAAAAACTTTACGATATGTTCAGCACAGTACTTAAGTATTTGTTTTGTTAATTTCTTAAAACAAATTGGATTCCCAATAAATACAAAACTTGGACAGCTGCATTAAGCAAGCAGTGGGGAAGCAATCTCATAATGATTATCATGCAGAAGTGCACTGCTGAAGAATTCCCAGAATTTCATCCAAACTGTTATTTGCTCTATTATAAACCTTCTATAAAACCCAATATAAAAATTCCTGAAGGAAGAGAGAGCATTTCTAAATATTTGCAAATACCCTCCAATGATTAAAGAAGCGCGCAAAGGATGAGATGTTACCAAACGACAGCAGGACTAGGAGATACAGTCTTCCTATTTATTTTATTGCATGGTGGAGTATCAGGGTGTTGTAACCATTTTCCTTCCAGATGGAAGCCCGAGGCAAGGCAGCCCAGCCTGTGATAACATGGCCCAGAACACAGACCGAATGATCACGATGGGCCTTTTCAACCCACACCATTCTACAACATGATTTGGTGATAGGATATGACCTCTTCATTCTTGCAGGTTCCTGCGTGACGTGACTCCATGCACAACACTGAGTCTGCAGGGCTTGGCCCCGTGCATGTCTTGTCCACATTGTGTGGCTCTGGGACTTCAACCAGCCATGGACACTGGGTGAAAATATCATAAATCTTGTTGCTTCAGAGAAGTACTGCATGCAAAACCAATGAAACTCAGTACCACTCATCGTGCTTGGGATTCTGTGCAATGACTTTTGTGAACTTCATTTAAATTTGCTTTTCCATGGTTGCAGGGAAGCAGAAGACAGGACTGGTTAAAGAGCCTGATGTTCTCACCTCACCAGTACCACCGTACAGCCCCTACATTGCCACAGCCACAGCATGTCTCTATAGGGAACCCCTTACCCGTTGTCTCTCACCTTTTATATGGACTTTGTCTTTCAGACAGAAAATAGCTTTGCACAGCAACTTTCATAACACTTCAAGGGGACTCAGGAAGCTTTCTGCAGTGATATATGAATTTGCTCCCCTTGGTGCTGCCATAAGGGAGGTCAGCAAGGAAATATCCCATACAACCAATTGGATTAGAACATCCCCAACTCTAATTATCATTTATTTAACCTTGGGAAAAAATCCCACTGTAAAGCAGAATAATAATAAAAAAAAAGCCTTGAAAATAAAATCTGTCATCCCATGGAGCAGCCCTTTGCGGATTTCACAGCTAAGGCAGATTCCCAGGAAGCAGGGGTTTGGGATCCTTCCAAACGAAAAGATTCAGCCAAAAAATTGAATTCTCTCTTCTGTGAGTAACTAATTAGACTTTGACAAGTCTTATAGCCATTAACATCCCTCCACAGGCCTCCTCAGGACACGTTTGCACATGGAATGTGATTCTGCAGAGCCCTGCAGCCTCTGGGAAGAAAGAGTTGGGCTCTGCGAGGCAGCAGTGCCTGGTCAGCCCGTTGGCCACACTATCTGGCAGAGCTGCTTGGTATGGTGCGACGCTGTGCTGACCTTTCCCCATGACCAAAGGCGGAATGTGGGATAGCTCAATGGTTTTTGCACCTTGCTCCTTTTACTTTTTGCTCTCTGCTCTGGCTAAACTGGACCCATCTAGTCACAGCCACAGGTTGGAAAATCTCATTTCTACCATCATAGTAAGACATGGTCTGTTCTATACAGAAGGCTACCAGCCAATGCGTTCTCACACCTCCTACAGTCTAGGAGACCAAAGAGACCCTCCTGAGGGTCAAGCCACCCCTCCTCTATGCTGACAGGGACACAGGAGATGGGCAAAGCCTGGCCAAAGACCACAGAGAAAACGTGGAGTGTCACCATCAAAGTAATAACCAGCCCATATTATGCAAGCAGTACACTAATTTACCCACAGGTTACAAGTGTCTACTGCTGTTTCATTAAATAGTAATTCCTGTAAATTTGAGAGCACAACTGTAATCAACCCTAAGGGCACAATGTTTCCATTGTCACTGTTGCTAAACCCCCCACACTTACTCCTGCATTGCATGAGGTGTATTTAATTTTCTCTCACCTGCAACCTACTTTACAGACAGAGAAGAGCAGCTGAGGGCTGCATGCATGCTCTGCCACGTGCTGCTCTGCTCCTACCCGCACACCTCCAGGCCGGAGGGACCCACAGGTCTTCAAGCAGGGGCACGCCTTGAGGGAAAGCTTGTTTTGCAAACATTAATGTCCCTGAAGAGGGCTACCATGAGCAAAAGGCACCCATCAGGTCCAAGAGATTCAATCACAGCTTTTAAAACAGCCAGGTTCTACACCCTGTACAAGCAGATGCAACCTTCTTCATTTCAGCAACAAAAATTGCACCACAGTAATACAGAAATACCGGGCAGATTAATCCAAACCAGAACTCAGTAAATTCTTGAAAGTAGTAGGATTTACCTATTTGGTGCTTTATTTTTAAGTTAATTAGAAATTCCTTTAAAAACTGTAATTTTCACTCCTGGATGTCTAAGTACCACCTGTCTTCTGCACATCTATTTTTCAGACAGTAAATGCTGCAGACTGAAACTCTCCGCATTGTTTGTAACGCGCAGCACTGAGTCAATTGTCAAGACTAACCAAATAAATGAACAAACAATAATGACCTTAGTGATACTAGCTCATATCTACGCAGAACTATTATTTCAAATGATGTTTGATGTTTGCTCCTATACCGCTATGGATTTATACACATTATAACATGCAATAAAAACTAATGTCAAAGAATAAAGGGAAATACAGTAGAGATGATACATTTTTCCACCCGAGTAAAATGTCTGCAGACTTGCTACTGGTAAAGAGGAAGCTGTGTAAAGTAATACAATAAATGAAAATGAAATGGGGAAATCTCTTTCATTTGTGCCTTCTCTCTATCAATGAAGTTTTCTTGCTGTTTGGGGATATATTAGCCACGAGGGAAAACCGATCTTTTGTTTGAAATAGAAATGAAGGAAAAATTGCCATTAACACAAAATGACAACAGTTTTAATCTCCAAAATATATTGAAAATACAAACAAATATTTTGCATGATTTATAAGAAATACGTATCTGGCAGAAGAAGGTATAAAAGAGATGAATACTACACGAAGCACTGCTTTGCTGTGGAAACACAGTGCCGGATTCCTCTCTCCATCTAGACTGCTTGCTTTCTGTGGAGTTGTAGCTACCGAGTATTTTAAATTCCTCACACTGCATCAGGGTTATGGTACTATGTTACAAAGTTATTCAGAAACCTGATTGGCCATGTTCCTGCAATACATTTTCCTAACCCCAAGATAAAGATCCATGCATCTCTTTACCCTTTAAACAAAAAAGCTATTGTAATAGCATGTAGTGTGATGCATGGCATGAATACCAAAACATGTACATGCACTGCTAAACTGTTTAAGTATGGAAGAAGTAGTGTCTAATAGCATCAGGAAATTGAAATTTAAAAATTTTTCTCACTCACTTATTTGATGAGAACTGGGCTGCTGACAGGTGAAGCAGAAAGTCATTTTTCAAGTTAAATGCCAAGTGGTTATATAGCATAATATTCAGTCAAAATTAACCACCTCACTGCTGCATTGACATACAGCATATTTAATGGCAACAGTTTCTGCAAAGAAAACTATAGACCTTGGGGAGTTCTAAGAAAATGGAAAGAAATTCTTGTGAATACTTCAGTTACTGGCTTGAAACAAAGCACGATGGTATGCCCTAACTCATGGCAGATAGAACAAAACAGAACAATTCCTCAAAATTATAAATACAGTTTTTTAGGATATTTAACTTGCAGATTCCCTTTTTAAGTTATCAGATGTGCCAAACTAATGTGCTAAAGGGCTTTTTGGTGCATTTCCAAAAGATCTTCTCCATATCTCAGGCACAGACTCAGGGCCCTGCTTTTGCAAAATGCCATGCATGAGCTTTTGGGACTCGTTGTTACCTTTGAGGACTTCACAAAACTCAGTTTCAAGAATACAGTAAATCTCTCTCTGGTTGGATCTTTGCTTCAATCTGGTGGATTTAATCTAGGCTTAATCTTTACAGCACAAGCCAGTAAAATATATTTTCTTTTCCAAAATACCTTCCAAAGATATTATTTTCTTTAATGCTAGTAACTATTCCTAAAATGCAAAAACTTCTTACTAGGATAGGCTACAAGGAATTACATTTCTTCTCACTGTGCCCCAAAAACCCAACCCATACAAGGAAAGCTTTATTGTCCAAGTAATCAGAGTGTATAAAAAATGATTCAGAAATCAAGGGGGCATACTCTTTCAAACAGAGAACTCTAAATAGAATATTAAAATGGGAATAGACTCTTAACTGCAACAGCAAAACAGAGGGAATAGCAGGCAGTGGTACACTAAGAAATGTACTTACTTTTGCTAGCCTTTCCTCATAAAAATTTACACTACAGGTGTTAAAATTAGAAAAGAGCAGTACAGAAAAGAAACCAAGAAAATGAGCTTCAGTGACTTACCAGTTTTTTCAAGAACACTTAGACTGGACTTGGAAGAATTTTTCTCCCCAGTGCCACAAAAGGGCAGGCACAGACCTGGCTACTGCTGCTCTGAACCATGGCCATGGGCAAGATCCCTGTGCAGGAATCAATAGGAAACATCATAGGATAGGAAGGAAACAGCACATGGGTTTGGGGCATTGCTTCTCTCCTGACAGAAGGATTGAGAAACTCACGGTAGGAGGGCTGCTGGGAGGCTGAGGAAGCAACGGGAATTTCTTGAGGATAACAGAGCAGGAAAAATCAGCAATCTAACCCAAAGAAAGACTTCAAGTTATCTGCAGCAAAGGCAGAGAAACTCTTAAGGCCAAAGATCTGCCTGTCCCTTCTCATCAGTAAAGTCAGGCTTCATAAATGAGTATATTGTGAAGGGGGATTATTAAAGAGAAAAGCATAGATGGCTTTTTGTTTACATCAAAATTCTTTCTTCTGCCTTGACAGGATCAAGCAAATAATTCCTCAGAAAGTCACAGAGCTATTCAACAGGTGAACAGCTGCCAAGACAATTTCAAAACTCTACATTATGGTCCATCATGTAACTCATGTTTGCTCAGTAAATATTATTCTCCCGGGACATCTCACGCAGAGAAACAGATGCCAGTTGATGACCCAACCTTTTCCTGGTCTTTCACTCTTGTTTATGTAAAAGAAATACAGGCAGATATTTATAAATAGATATTACTCAAATCTCACCTAAGTGATGTTTCCTTATGTTCCAGTCCTGTTCTGCGCAATATATCTGAGGTTTTGCTGGTAGAACTCCTGGGAGGGGTGGTAAGAAGAAAAATTGTATTTAACATGTATGAAACCATCTCAAGGATTTATTGGTTATGGGAAGAGTAAAAACCATAGATTTGTATAATTTTTACTAGAAAAAGATGTATTGAGCTGGCAGCAGCAGTGAGACGAAGGAAAATCATGAAATTCTTCATAGTATTATATGAAAATTGTCAAAGATTTGGGATGCCCTAATCATCCATGAGCCAGCTGAAAATAAAGTGTATTTATACTGGAATTTTTCAGCATCTTTGGACAGTAGCTTAGCTTTGTTATATGCTGTAATGTTTCACAAAATACTGTTTATTTTATCTTGTCATATTATATAGCAATAAAAGAATTGTAAATGTATCATATTTATCAGCATGTCTGCACGTCTGGGTTATCACAGGAGACATAGGCTGTTTTTCCTTGAAGGAACTGAAATGTCTGGTGGTTACTTTAGATGAAAACAGGAGCAACAAAAAGCACTACAGAGATATTCTTCCTGGTCGTTGAATGTGAAGCTTCTCACCAATTATATGTTATACACAGTTATTAGAATATGGTTTAAGGGCTTTTATGACAAAAAGAGAACACATCTGAAACGCGCACCATTATTAGCAATACCCAGTAACGTTGTATTGCATGCTGGAATTTATGCAATAAAAATGTTAAACAGCCAGTGATTGGATTTGTTTACAGGATCTAAAGAGGAAAATTGGGATGAACCCATGAGTAACTTGCCTTGGAGGAGTCTGCTCTAACTGGATACGGATGGATTAGGGCTGGAAGAAGAGACTGATTCAAAGTGACTGTAAAACATTATTCACTTATATTATTACTTGGAGTATACTGACTATCATGAGTAGGTTTCTTCATGGTCAATCAATATCACCCTAGTATTAAAATATTTTTAATGTGAATCATGGAACCTGGTCTTGCAGAAAAAATGAAAGAAAAGGAAAAAAAAGCACATAAAAAATATCCTGTGGCAATCTCTCTCTCTGCAGAGCAGGAGTGGAGTCAAGAACCACCAGGCACACAGCATAGGATCTATCTAAATGGGGCCAGTGCTGCACAAAAGGGCTTCCCAGCCCCATACCACTGGGTCCTAGGGGCAGCAAGGAGGCATTTGTAGGTACACTGCACATGGTAGAGGTATTGCCCTCAGGAGGACAGACTATAGACCCCTCCAGCTCTAGTTCTGAGCACTGCCAGTGGCCTATTCTCCTTCCCCTGCACCTTATCCACAACAGATACATAACTGTGGTCCTAAAATTATTAAACTTCAACTGTATATTAATGATCTTGGTGTACACACATTTCCACTGCTGTATTTGTAAGCAAGAACTCTCAGGATTTGTGTATCATTGTTATTTCGGTTAAGCAGCTCAAAGTTATTTTGCTGGAATTTGTATTAAATTCTGTAGCACGAATGCCTGTGTGAGTGGATATACGGACGCACGAGCATACAAAGCATTTCTGAAGAATATTTAGGCACTTTTTAAAATCAGTTATCTCTTAAAATAAAATAACTCCAGAGATTAAATAAGATGGGGAAAGATTCTAAAGTGACAAAAACTGAAAACTCAATCAGAGAGTTATGTGATGGCAATGTCTTGGTTCAGAGGCAACACAGCTACCCACAGTTCTCCTCCTAGAAAGGAGGGATCAAACTTTTGGATGCAAGGAAACATTTAGTAGCACGTTCTGAAAAACGTACTCATTCAGCAATGCTTAATGTTTTAATTTACTTTCGATGTACTTTGAGACAATGAAATCTGTATCTTAAGATTTGATAAAAAACTGGAACGAACAGAATTTTTGTTATAGCTGTAGAAAATGGCAAGAAACGTTAGCGCTATCACTAGGCGAGCGGCACATCTCAAAATAAGTTTGGAATGATCATTTCATTATTTCAGAATAAATATGTGCTTTGTGCTACCTGGCTATAGACGTGAAGGTTGATATTAATTCCTGACCATTTATTTAGTCTTTGAAATGTTCTTGTCTGGTTATTTCCCTGTGCTAATTATATCATTATCTATAAATAATTTAAATCAATACAAGACTAACAGTACATAAAAAGTTGTGCTACTGGGCCTTCAATACCACATTTTTTCTCCTGTCATTAAAGCCTATAGATATGGAAGTAGTAAGTTACTCTCGAGATTTTGTAAATGTAAATGCCGAAGTTGAATTCACTATCGTAGCTGTGTCCCTCATGCTGTCATACATCACAGATGTACAAGACCATCAATATATATGATTATTACTCCTATTTTAGTGGGTTGCTTTAAAGATATAGAGGACCTTTATATATCAATCACTTCTTCAAAAATCAGACTTTCCGTGCTGTAGGTCTTGTGCTGACCTTTCAAAAGAGTGATTATTACCCATAAGGAAGTTGATCAAGAAAACTCCATAACAGTGCTATTTTTTCTTCTTTTTCAAACTTTAACTTAAAAAAGCAACTCGCCAGCAAAAATCTACTGATTAGCTTCTCTCCTCCTCCTTCTACCATGAAAATATACTGATTAGCTCCACCACACATCCTACTCCAAATAATGCTACTGTCAGCTTTGATATAAGACTTCAACTTCATTAACATGCAAGGTGTGCTCTTACTTTTTTTTTTTTTTTAAACCATGATGTGTGGATGGCTTCATAAAAATATGAAACATTAAAAAGAAATGAAAAAAGAAATCAAAAAAACCTTACTACCAAACTGGGTAATATTAAGGGGTTTTCTGCTCTGTGGGAAGTACTTCCATGTTGTTCCTGGTTTATACTTAAATGAAAAGAACTGGTCAGGGATAACACAAAGTAATTTAAAAGACTTACACTGCAATACATAAGTATTGCCCACAGCTACACCTTGCAATCACCCAGTTCATATTTTAGGTCCTGACATAAGAGTTCATAGTATTTTACAATTCTATGTTCCATGTCAGTGGCTGACTGTGGAGTTGAATATCAGTCCTATTTAAATCTGCAAGAAAATAGCTGCAGGTGACATAACCTTTCATGTAGTACCACTGTGTACATATACAAATAATTGAGGCTCTTGACCCTGTCTGCGCACATACAACTGTAAGTACAAACTTGACATTTTGATACTGCTTGTAGCCTTTCCCGTTGTTATTTTCTGTTTCAATAATCCATTGCAGGTAGAAAAATGAAAGAAGGAAGCATGAATGATTAATGCTGTCAAGGTAAAATAATGTATTTAGAAAAATCTATAAATCTGTTATTTGTGGCATTTTAAAACTAAACACGACACTTTGGTGCCATTCATCCTATTTTACAGCAGACAAATGTAAACGTTTTGCAGCAACAATGGCAGCATAACCCTTTGAACACTGAGTTTGGCACCAGAAGTCAAAGGGATCGGCTGTAAACTTCCATGTACAAATGAATATTAAACATATATGAATATTCATACACTGTTATTAATATTTGATATATATGCATGATGCAAAGAGAATGTGAATAAACCCTACTTCTTATACAGCCTTCCTGCCTTTCTCTTCCTGGCTGTGTCCACATGTGCACTATGCCCTTACGTCTGTTATTTTTTCAACTTGCCTCTGTAAGAGAAGGATGCCTGGATCTGGCTATATATTTAGTGTACAGACCTTCCTGCCAAACAGGGGACGCTGCCACTTCAGGCCAATCGTGTTCCAGCAGACATAAATATTTTGCTGTGTATTTAGTAGTTGCCATTAAAATTTCAGCCACTGATGGCAGTGCTGAAAGCGTGATGACTGATCCTGGATAGTTACAATTTTTAGTTTTCCTCAGGGAATTTTAATATAAATACATATATTTTTAATTACAATGGAAGGACAGGTGTCTCGCTTTGCCCTCCTTCCCACGAGCAGCCTGCAGCCCAGCAAGGCAGCCCAATGCCTGCTCTCCTGGTCCCAAAGCCCCGCCATGTGCCAGCTCTCCTGGGGCTGGAGCTGGCATGGACCCACACGCGGAGCTGGTTCCCTGCGGATGTCCCGAGCACATGATCAGCTATCAGTGTCATGTGTTGGAACCAGATCTTTGCAGAACAGAATACATGTTAACGTTACATCAGCGCCCCAATCAGCACTTCTGTTGTTTTCTTTCACCTCCAACATAACAGTCAGGCAATCAAGGCAAATGTTAATGCATAAACAAGATTTCTCTTTTAAAGCAGTAAGGGGCTGTTCAGGCTAACAAGATGTTTTCTCACTCTAAAGACAAGAGTGTACAACAAAGCTGCAGCTATCTGCTAAAACGTCTTGGAGATGTTGCATTTGTTAGGTGCTCTAGCAAGTAATTTGAAATTAAAGTTAATTAAATTAATGTGATATTAGCCCAATTGTTTCACTTGATAAATCTGTAAAACTCAAACTGCGCAGCTCAAGTTCCAGGAGATAAGTGAATTAGCAACACATGTAAATGATCATAGCTGTTCACAGATTCAAAAAATAATTAAAGCAGATCTCTAGCTCGCAGCAAGTTTCACCTGAAGTCTCAACAACCAAAGCGCTTTCAGATGCAGCCTGTCGCTGGATATCCAAACTGCCTGCAAAGTACAACTTCACAGTTTGAAGACAAAAGTAACTACTTTGCAGTATGTCCTGTCTCATCTTCCATGCATTATTTTCCATCTCTACTGTGCCCCTTTGCAGTCAGAAAGTCTTTCTCAATTTCATTTCCCAAATTACTATAGTCTATCAATGCAGACTGTACTTACTAGGTGCTGCTCTCTAGGATAAGTAGCTTTGCTACTGTTTCTCCAGTCAAATGTCTGAAGAAATGTCCATTACCAGCACACTGTTTTCATGCAAAAGTTAGACCCCTACCTAAGTCATGCCAGGTAACCACTGACTGGAAGCATTAGTCTTTGAACATCAAAATAGAATTAATTTATTTTGCAGGAAAAAAAAAGAGGAAACTAATATAAAAATACAAAGTAATTACATATTGTTGATAGAAGAAATTAGTTATACCATGAGCTTTCTAATTTTTTCCTTCAGAAAAAAAAAAAAAAAGCCTTGCAATTGCTAGTGATTCTCATTGTCTTCAGTTGGAAAAGCTGCATAGCCCAGCACAGGTTGCTCTCCATACTGAGAGAAAGCTTCTCTTAGGAAGTTCAACTGCTGTATAACTTCCCAGGCCAGCAAGCGAAACCTTCCAAAACAGCTGTCACATGTAGGGACAAAAGCAACACAGGCAAAGTGTTTTAAGTTTGCAGTGGTAGTCTGTAGGAATGTACCTGAACTGCAGAAACTTCCCTAAAGATGCTCACATCATGCAGCCAATGGGGTTTAATAATTTAAAATTAACTAAACTCTTTTAGTATAAAATGTAATGGCTCTGTCAGAACCAAAGTGCAGAATGCTAATTTAAGATTTTAAATAATAATTCTGAATAAATGGAAATGTCATTAAAAGGAAGGGTTTTTTTTTTTTCTTTAAGTGCATAAAGGGACACCTTGAATTAATATAAGCCATTAAAGACAATCCTAGAGTGAGCAAAGACTTACAAATGTCAAAACCTTGACTTACGTAGAAAGAATTTAGCTCACAATTGAAATATTCTGGGTCATAAACACGAGCACATTCATATTGAAAATACTGCAAAATTCATATGTATATTTTGCAAATCGTGGAGTTCACAGGGAAGAATCCATATTTCTACAGGCAGTGTTTTTGGAAGCTCAGCCCCCTTCTGGAAATTCATCCATATGCGTATCACTAATTGCCATCACTGCCAGCCACCCTCTATCTCTTCTCCACACTCATGCTTTTGGATTTGTGTTGTGAATCTCACATGTAACTCACCCCCATCCTCACCAGCACCAGTGACCACAGGCACTGGAAGGATTTTTGGCCAAACCAAATTGTATCTTGTCATCAGGAACAAAATGCAAACCCTACATGCTCAGTGGGTTGGGGAGTCCCCATGCAGCACTGCTGGCAGCACCACACACCCATCTCTGATTTCTGCTAATGCACCCAGCATACCTGACAAGCAGACTGCTGCACACACTGCTCCAGCCATTGCCCTTCCCACAGGTTCCCTTGCAGGTCATCATAATCTTTGTTACCGTAGGGAACGGATCTGGGAATGCCAAACCTACAGTATCATACACAAACATTTTTAATCATCTTAGCATATGTCTACGTACACGCAGTTTCAGACTACAGATTGCTTTCCCCACTGCAAACATCTATGAAAACCCTTTATTTCTGGCATCAGCTAACGAGCTTCTTCACATTATGCAGTGATAGAAAATGTGAAGGCATTTGAAGCAAGAGCTTGGAGGACATGAAGAGGGCCTCCTTCTGTCACACCAAAGTTTTCCTATTAAAACCGAAAGGAATGGTTTCTTCATCAAATGAGAGATAAGCACTCAACTTGCGCCATGTCCAAAGGATTCACTTCTGAACCCTGCCCATTCCAAAGAGGGAATGATATTCAATATTTATGTACAACGGTGCATATTAAGTGCAAGTTCAAGCCCATAGTACTGCACAGCATGCATGGATTCTGCTGGACTGAAAGACAGCAGGAAACAAATGCACCCATCTGGCCACATAAATCAATCACTGAACTCTGAAGATACACCCACAGAAGGGAAGAAATGATTAATAGATCTGTGATGTGTAAATTTTTATTTAACTCTAAAAACACACTAGAAATTGCTATTTTAGAGAACAACGTGTCAAGGACATGAGGACTTTGCAATAGAGAGTCTTCTAAATCTGTCAGAAGAGGCAGGTTGGTTAAAGGCACGCAGTGAACACAGAGGAACCAGCTGGAAGGTGGCTGCCACCACGTATCACTGCCACCTGTGCCCTTTGGGCGTGTGCCACCCATCTGGGGATACTGGGGCACGCAACCCCCACCTGCAGGCCATGAAGCATTTTGCTTTAGCAGCTCCTTGGCACGATACACGATATGACTTGCTCTCTATCAGGTTCTCTCCAGGTCCAGCCATACTGCTGCTGCTGCTGCTGGACCATTCACATGGTGCAGCAAGCGGGGCAAATCCAATGGACATCTTCCTGCCAACAACGTACCGATAGCTTTACAAGCATCTCTGTCAACCGCTTGGGAAGAAACATGACCATGTACCAGAACACTGATGCAGCTGAATCCTTTGATATTTAACAAGTTTTGTCACGTCACAAAATAGTAATTTTCTCCCTGAAGTTTCAGGCCCAGAAACTTCTTAATCACAAAAGCCCATCTTACTGCAGGAAAGCCTTGAAAACACTGTCCTTTTGAATCAGCCAACATAAAGCTCACCCCTATCTCTATCAACATTGCAATGAATGAACGATTACAGTCAAAGTAGAGCCACTGTCATTATTAGCAGACTGTGAGACAAAGCTGAGTCAGAGGAACACTGAAGAGTGAAGAACTCTATTTCAAGTCAGTCTAATCCCACTCAAGAACACTTTACATACTCACCAGCACAACGACTCCAGCCTAGGGCTCCTATCACTGTGGGCATCCTATTTACAACCACTGCATCTTTTTATTTATTTATTTATTTGTCTTCCTTCGTTCACTGACTTCTGCAAACCTTTGGGAGGAGAAATGAAAACTACGATAGCAGCTTTTAAATTGACTCTTATATTAAGAATGTTATGTTTTTTATATCTGCTCTGAAAGGGTAATATGAAACTTATGAAATATTTACCAAGTGTGATGCATAAACAACAAATCACCTCTTTTCCATTAAATATTTTTACGAAATATATTTTTAATAAAATACTGCAGCTTGCAATTTAATTACAATGAGTAATTAAAACTTAGAGGATAATCATTTTTGGCAAAAAGTCAGTTTTTGTTAAAATTTTAAGATAGAAAAAAGATGCATATTACGACCATAATACTGTTAGTAATTAAGATAAATGCATCAATTATTAAAGATGCAAACATGTCAAGCAAGCATAACTAATTATTTGAGCATGTTAACAGTTGTTTAATGTTAACAAGCAGTGAATTATTAAAGACCCCATGTGTCACATTTTGGACTGCATAAAATATAATGTTCTAGAAGGGTTTATGATTTTCAGGTTTTGCTTAGATCTTTCCAGTCAGATAAGCAATAAATTTAAGATAACTTGCATTTAAACTGTATTTCTAAAATAATTAGCTGCAATTGTGTAATGAAATGTTGTATTTCTCCCTTTATGAAGACTTCCAAATTCCATTAAAATGACCAAAATATATCAATAGGTGTTCTAAGTAGTAAATACATGATTTTTGCAAGCGTGCAGTTTCTTCATTAAAAAGAGATACAGCATTTGGGAGGTTTAAACTGTCAGAGTACCAAGTAAACTGAGATGAAAGGAAACATTTTATGAGAGCTAATGCTTATGCTGGTACCTAGCTTTTTGTCTCACTGTCTGCACGTCAGCCTTCCAAAGGAGCGCAGGTTCTTGCATGCCATAACCCAGTGTCCATCGAATCGAGGTCCAGGTGCCAGCCACTGTGAGGTCCATCCTGGTATCTCTGACCTTTCATTGTAGACTCTGAAAATCAATATTTATTTATTTATTTGTTTCTTTCAGACAAGGATAAAACTAGGTCTATTTTATGTGAGATGTCGTCTTTGATCTGGTTGCTCCTTCAGCAGACTGAAGAGTAAAATCTTTACACCCAAGCATTAATTGTTAAAATCTGAATACTGGTGAATTTCTAAAGGATTTATTGAAGCTGTGAACTTTTGAATTCCTTTACTTTTGCCTAGCAGAGTTAGCAGCAGACTGACAGCTGTTTGCCCACCCTACACCCAGAGCCCCGCACTGCCCAGGGGCTCAGCTTGCTCACGGCTTACACGGCTGCTGCAGCCCTGCGGGCACAGGCCTCCTGCCCTCACACACAAAGCAGTCTGTATTCACTCTCGTGCTGTTGGTAACAGCAGTTCTTAATCCAGACTAACAGGAGCAGGGAGGAGCTGCACAAAGTTCAGGACAGGTGCTCCTGTCCACTCTGGGAATCCCTGCTTTGAATTGGTGCCAACGTAGGAGAGCCCTGGAAGCACCAAGGAAACATTTGTTTGATTGTTTTCGGCAATATATTAATATGAATGAACGTTTGCAAAGCTCTTTGACATCTTTAGATGAAAGACGCTCTACACAAATATTAGGCTGTTAATTGGGTGGCTGGGGGGTATGCAAACATTGCAGGTCCAGTGTAATGCTCATAGTTATTCACGCCAATGCTTAAAACCCCCTCTGTCTTGCAACTAGGCATAAGCTCCAGCCACGCAGCAGAAGACAAGTCCAATCCACAAGCATCCTAAAACACAGGTGTCCTGCACCAACCTGCCCACAGCAGCCAGCAGGAGCCATCGCAGCAACGAAGGCTGGCTGCACCACCAGTCCCACTGCCTGCCAGGGGCCCACAGGAAGCCACAGTGCAGGGAGGGGAGCAAAGCCCTTCTGCCACCTTCTTTTTTCTAATGACAACCATCTGATACATCCACTTCTCCCAAGAATATTCAAAAGGCTACTGCCTGAAAATTTATTTGGAGTTCATAAATCCAAGCCATCATGAAAGCACAGAAGTCAAAGCAGAGAGACGGGTGGGCAGATGTTGATACCAATGTAACATGGAGTTAGAAGAGCAGCACCTCGGGCCCAAGACAACAGTGGAATTTAGGTGCTGGAGGACAAGCACGTCTTTTGTGGATAATTTACTGCTCTCAAACATACACAAAGGAAGTTTGGGGACCCTACTGGTCTTCTTTTTAGTTTATCTTATTTAGTATTTTTCCCCCAATTTTTCTTCCTGTTTCTAGGTGACCTCCCTCCTGTGACAAGGTCTCCCCATTACGACAGTGAGCTCTGATGATAATGTAGGTAACATTCAGACTGAGACCAAGTGCAGCAGAAAGCTATATTTCACTCCTGACCTTCAGCTCCCCCTCTAGTGCAATGCACACATTATATTTCCCTTCACTCATAGCAGGACCAGTGAAACAGCACCAGATGAAATAAGTGACATTTCTTTAGCTAGATAGCAGGGAAGAATAAAACAGTTCTGCCATTTCCACTGCACACGCGACACTTGTCACACAACTTTGCCCAGCCACATTAGCAGCTGGGCTGGCTGCTTAGGAGAGCAGGAGAAGGAGGAAGAAGAGGCAGGTGCACCCACAGCATACCTGAGATGCTCTGGGGAAGCTTCCAACCCCACCCCACCCCACCAGGTTTCCATCCATCCCTGCCCATCCCAGCCAAAATGACAAACCCAAAGTTCATGAGATTCTCCTACGGGTTCGCTCCTTTCCAGCACCAAGAGCTGCACTGCACAGTAGCTCTGGCAGAGCTCCAGGCACATCCCTTTATGTGTCAGGCCTGAATCTCTTCATATGCTAGGGTAGAGCTGCATGTACAGTACTTTCTTTACTTCCAAGGCGTTTTTGCCATCTGTTTCTATTATGGGAGTTTATGGCACAGAATACCTCAGACAGTACAGTATCTGTTTCTTTTCTCTGCTGCAGTTATGGTTGCTGTACTGCTTTATGAACAGAATGATAAAACTTAGAGCCTTCTTAATTCTTTCCTTTCCACCCCCATTTTTTTCATAGCATGTTGCAGAAATTGAAGGATTTTTTTTTTTTTTTTTAACAGTTCATATTATTATGATGAGAAGTGATTTGAAAGAAAGTACGGAATTTATCAGGAAATGGAAATGTGACTACAAGGCAGCTTTTAAAAATCCTTTAATCATATCATGATTAAGAAGGTTTTTATATTGTTACTTCTATGTGCTCAGGTATATCGAAGTATATAGAATTTTGTTATAGCCTGAAATTTGCTGTTTACTTTTTTTTTTGCTAAGAAAAAAGATCATTCTCAGTATACGTAGTCCCTCATTCACATCCATTAAGCTTCTACACTAAAGCAGAGACCCCACAAGGAAAATGGCTCTCTGGATTTTCATGAGTAATACTTCACAATTCTTTGCACCCCCAAATCAACACATTCACATGAAACAGTGCTGTGTCAATGCACTTCTGTCCCCCACCATGCAGTCTCTGAGAATCCCTCATTCTTGCAGAGAATAATTACTTTTCTGCTGTAAAGTGTTGTGTTTTTTTTGTTGTTTGGTTTGTGGTTTTTTTTTTTTTTCTTGTGACAAGGAGAGCTATCATTCGTATGCAACAGCATTTTATTTTAACAGCATGTAGATGGTGGATGTTTGCAATCATCCTCATTGTCCCTAACCCACGAGGAGGCGGAGCTGTTGCACTCTTCTTGAAGAGTGAATGAATGCAGACTTATGGGCAGATTAGATAGGTATGAATTTGGCAAAGAAATCAAACATAGACACAAAGAAATATCCTATTTGCCCATGGCTGGTTTGATCACATGGTGACCATCTGGAATTTAGATCAAGCCTCCAATAAAATACAAGGGACCACACTTCTGCAGCAATGATAAATTAATATCTGAGCTGGAAGTACTACAAGAAAACAGTGATAAAGAAGACAAAAGCCACATCTCACATACTCCAATTGCACTCCATTTCCTGGTGTTTCTTCACTTCCCCTCCTCCCCCCACCCATTAATATAAACATTATATGAGAAGTATAGTGAGAGCAATAAAAAATAAATGGCAATTAGAGCCAAGATCCAGAGCTAAGACAGGAGGAAAAAAGGAACAGAAACATTGGTCCTGATGGCCTTTTCCTGTTCCAATTTTTTTTAATGTTCTTCTGACCTTGATTAGATCTGCAGCTTCTCATGTGAGGCTTTGAGATGAGTCCTATATTTAGATTTAAAAAAAAGTAGTACCACAAATGAACTGCAGAGCATGCAGGGATCCATACATATTTTACCACATTTTCTGAATCACACTATTACCACTTATTTGCCCTCTTGCTGGAAACTGATTTACCACATTACTTTTCCAAGACAACCCGCAAAACCCCAACCTTGGGCCCTCTGAGTCCCTTCAAGAGGGATTGCGTCCATGGGCTAATTGCTTTCTGGCACATCCCCATTTCCTGCAGCACCTGGTCAGAGCAGCATCTGCAGTGGGAATCTCAACA
The DNA here is from genome assembly GCF_023343835.1 of Lagopus muta. Taxonomy (NCBI): domain Eukaryota; kingdom Metazoa; phylum Chordata; class Aves; order Galliformes; family Phasianidae; genus Lagopus; species Lagopus muta. The sequence goes on from NC_064444.1 coordinate 10,830,861, forward strand.
AGTCTTTTGTCAAGGCCAAAGCATAAAACTGTCCCCAAAACACAGTCTGGTGGTGCTGGCAAAGGTGATAATCACCCTCTTCCCACATGCTTGGTCCTCCATCACTGAAATGCCACACATGGCCAATGGCTTCACTTGTGTGTAGCACCACATAGGCAAATGCCTCCTCAGTCAGACTCCCATGTTGGTTCAGCTGGAAACCAACTTAGGAGAGTGAACACATTCATTTTCAGCTTACTCTGCAGCTGCACAAAGGTGGCACAAAGGATGCCCCAGGTCTAAGCAATCCCAACCTCTATTGACTTAACAAAATGACTGCATCACACCCCAGTCCTCCCTCCTCCTATGATGTGCATGGTTTCTACTTAACTCACAGGTCCCCTTCCTGTTCTCAGCCCATTAACTCACACCTCATGGCAAATTCTCACCTCCCAGACAGAGATATTTCTGTGGCCTTGAGAACATGGGAGTCATCTCCCTCCTTTGCCTTCTTCCCAAGGTATGAAAAACCATGGCATGCTCTGCACACGCATAGTGAAAGCTATTATAAAGGCAGTGGAAACACAGAATTCACTGCCACAGCACCTGAGGGCTCAGTGCCAGTTTTGGACTGCCCCAAGAGCCCTGGCAGAGGCACCACATCTTCATAATGCACGCTAAAATCTCCAGCATTACCATTCTTGCCATCTTTCAGTTCTTGGTGAGAAAGGCAGAAGAGAAACACAGTAATTACAATTGCCATTTCCAGCAATACGGATCAGAATATGTTTCATTACTCCTTCTTGCAAATCCACTCACAAGCATGGGGCTGGCATCCCACCATCAGCCATGACTATGTCTGTTCAGAATTACAGATACCCTATTGTAAGTCTTCTCCAACTGAAAATGAAAATACCTCGTTTTTCATGGACAGTATGGATGCATGTCAGTTTGACGCACAGAAGTAAACACTTGTGATGGATAAGAAGAAATATAATACTACTGGGGTAAAGGGTAAAAAAAACCCAAACAAACAACCAACAACATAATTCGAGAAAAAAACAGGGTACTTTGTGTCCCTCCTCTCAACAAATAAAGTGCTCAAACTATGTTTTAATTCAGAGGTAATATTCACCTTTCCTGTGGTTTCCTTTCAGTCCTATCAGAGAACATTAGCAAACTCCTCTGTGGCCGTCAGCGCCTCCATGTTGTCGGAGAACAGATTTTAAGAACTAAACAAAAAACTAAAGGTTAGAAAAAATCCAACAACCTTTCAGTTTCATTTGTATTTTAGGTTTAAAGGAATGACTTTTTTTTTTTTTTTTTTGCTTGCTGCTTACAGATCAATACATTATTTCAGTAATAGAAATACTAATGTCCTTAAATCCATATTTTTTCTGCAAATCGCCAAAAAGTCTCTCCCAGATTAGGCCTCCCAAACAACTGATTTAGTAATGTGTCACAGGAGCCTCAGTCTGTCGTTTTTCTCTTTTCCAGGGCTGAACGAAATGCTTACTGGGACTGTACTTTAAATCCCAGCCAATGGAATGCAATGATTCACCATTTACCTGCCCCTGACACGTTTTTATGTAAACTGTTGCAAAGGGAAGGGATTCACATATGTTGTACAAACTCCACTGAAATATGAATAAAAGGCATCCAAGGTTCAAAGAGTAAAATTACCCGATGGTTTCCCTTGCTGTGTTCGCCCCCAGCCAGAGCCCCTCTTCCCTCTCCAGGCTGTGCTTGATTTATGGTGTGATCCATCCCTGTTGGGAGTTGACAGTCACTTTCATTTTCTAGTATTTTTTTTCCTTTCACTGCCAAGGTCACAAGAGAGAGGGCCCTCCAAGTTTTCTGCATTCGTCCTCCTTCACCCTTCCACTGGCTTGGCCTCATGAATCATCCCGTCTTCACATTGAACTCCTGATGCTTCTCTTCCACCAAACTGCCCGACTTCCGCAATTTTTCTTCATTCTCACTAACAATTTGGTAATGAAATATTGATTTTTAGTTAGATTCAAATAGATGTTATTAAGTTTGCATTGATAAATCGTTCCCTTTCTCAGGCTGGAAGTACCTCAGTCAAATTCTAACTGCGCTTTCATACCTGGTGATGTATTAATTTGACATATTTGTCACCCAAGCTGCCTGGCTCAGAGTTAGAGGAGGGCGCCTGTCCTAATTGCTGCTATTTCACACAGAAGGTGTAATTCTCACTGATTTCTTCCAAGGGTTTTACCCCTAAAAGATCTATGTCATTGATTTCCATGTTTTGTTTTTGTTGTTTTTTCTTAAAAAAAAAAAAAAAAAAAAAATTAGGAAAATAAGAAAACCAACATTGTTTTCCAGAATGGAGGGGCAGGCATATATTAAAAAAAAAAAAAAAAAAAAAAAAAAAAAAAAAAAAAAAGTAGTACTGGACAATTCATCTAAAATGTTTTCTGTTGTTTTCTGTTAAATTTACTAGTTAAGATGTATTAAATACCAGCAAATCTGCCAAGGTTTCAAAGTACTTTTAATACGTTTCAGTGAGAGCTGCTGAAGTATAAGATTCCCATACTATCGGCTAAAAAGTAACCACTCCCATAACTGGTTAAACCAAGTGACCAGTGCCTGCTGCAGTAACCCCTCAGTCAGAGTTGAAGGTGCTCCACAGAAACAGGAGGCAGCAGAATCCATGTCAGCATTGCATCATCTTTCACCTACGCAGGGGATAAGGTTCCTGAGAGTCTGCTGAGGGCAAAAATTGATAGAAACACAAATAAATTACTTTGAAGAGACATGCACTTGTCCCCTCTGAAATACCCAGGCCTTGTTCTCTACTTCTGGGCTGCTTCAAAAATAGCTGCTTCCCAGCCCTCCACCCTCTGCAGCTGGCGGCGGACAGAGGTGCCCGATGGCATCGCTCCTTCTGCTGCTCAGGGCAGAGGTCGCAGAAATCCAGCTCAAGCCCAGCTGACAGATAGGGCAGCAATGGCACACACACATTTTTGTTCCTGTTCCATGTACATCTCAAGTAACAATTAGTTTTAAATTACACACAGATCAGTTAAAAGTTTGAACTGAGGTTTGCAGTTGCAGGCTTGTGTTTCAATCAGACTGCAGCTTGAGCTGCCTTTTGCATACAAGTGCCTGAACCTGTGAAAATTCCTCCTGCCCAGAATTCCTGCAGCAGGGACCAAGGTACATCCTTTGTGCCACAGATACAAAATGAGCTCCACGCTGATTGTGAATGAAAAAGCACAAGTGTGGTTTCTTAACCACTGTAGCCAAAGCTAAGAAGGCAACCTCCAAATCAGAAAAAAATCACCAGCAATATGCTACTACCTGTCCTCTCAGAGGAGTATCGAGCTCTGTTTGCTGACTGATTTCAAGAGACAGGCATTGATGAATAAAGCCCAATTGCTTCCTATGCTCCTGTGTCACACCTTTTTATTTACAAGATAATTTAGCATATAAGAGGAGGTTATTCTTGGAAACTAGCTTTCAAAATGTCAAATGCATTTAGTTGGTGCCAGCAGAAAGCTTAATTTAAACAAAAAAAAAATTATAAAAGGAAATGTTTTTCAACACAACAAAACTCTAATTCTGAGCAGTGGAAATATTTACTGTGCAAGAATTTAAGTTTAGGGTCATGTTTTTCACATTTCCTATGCTACCTGAAGTGAGGCAAGCGCAACGTTTCAGCATCTGCGATAGCTGCTAACTCCACCCATAGCTATCACTGCATTTCTTAAAATAAAACAAACTGGAAAAAAAAGATATAGCAGCATAAAGCAGCCTTCATTACCTCCTCTCCACATAGATACAGTAATAAGACTGTTTAAATGATTCAGACAGCAGAAGGGATGCATAGATTCCTCTGCTTATGTAAGTTCATTCGTTCTTCTCACATTCCTCCTTTAACATACTTCCAGGATTATTTAGTGCAATAAGTAATTATCAATCCACTTTGGAAAGCCATTACGCATTCACATACTCTTTGAAGCTGCTGTTACTTTTATGGTTTCTAATGCCAAAACAGCAATGTGAGGCAAGAGCCTCTCTAAGAGCAGGTTATAGTGAGTTCAGCATTCGGAATACAATTTGTAGGATGCATATGGGAATGAGTCATTTCTGAGCAACATAAAACTCTGAGTTATCAAACCTTTCTCTAGTCAATTATTTTTCTTTACTATGCTTACTACTAATGACAACTGTTATGAGAAACACACTCTGCAGCGTTTTTCCACTAACTATTATTAATCTGATGGAAAAAAAATATATAGCTGGACCAATGCACCCCGTTAAGAATACAAGAATAAAGCAAGACAATTTAGAAGGCAAAGCTAAAACTCGGACATTTTCTGCAGCCTATATATCCTTCCTTCCACTGATGGGCAGGTATTGCAGAACACAAAGTGAAATGATCCACCAGAAAGCCCCAGTGAATTAAAAAGCTGAGCATAAGTGTGACTGACACCCTGCCAGAGCAGCCTACCAGCTCTATCGGGTAAATACACACTTTGGGAATTAAGACACATACACGTACAAGCAGTATTGACTGTAGAGGCCTCTTGGGACCATCAGGTACTAACAATATATGCTAAATAAGCAAAAATGGTAGGAAAAAAAAAAAAAAAAGCCAGAGTTCCTAGTTTGGAAAGTTTGGACCACATTCAGAGCCCAACGTGAGTACTTGGCCACAACGTCACTTCAAGGACAGCAGCAGCAGGCTGGCCATGCCTGCTTTCCTGCACACAGAGGCATAGTGCATAGATAACAAACCCCAGGTATAGGCACCTCAAAATCACATTCATGGATTTGACAAGTCTATATGATAAAAGTACAATTTGCAGTTTGTCACTTGCTCCTAGCTATGCATTTGTAACATAGTACATGTGCAGGTGATGCTGTAATTCACCTTAGCAGCACAATTTACGTGTCTAATGCTGAAGCACCAGTCCAGACATCTCAGATAATGCAGTAGGAATTGAAATACTTACAGTGAAAATTATTCCCTTGGGGTTGCTTTCCTGGCTTGGGCTTCTCATGGACTGCAACCAAGATGGGAGGAAGACACTGCTGTTTGCAAGGCTCTGCCCCTTCCCTGCAGAGCACACACGTGCCCAGGAAGGCTTCTAGGAGAAATTCCTCTGAATTCTGCTAGGACCAAGTGCCACATCGATAGAACCACTGGGTTTCTTGATGTCATGCCTCAGGGCTGGAGAACAGACTGAGCACACAGTGTACAACGTGGTCTGCAGCAGATCTCTGGGGGGTCTCTGCAGACCAGGTAGAAAGGTCATCCCCGCAAGGTTTCTACAACTGAAAATACTTTTAAAACAGGCCGCTGGTCAGACTGCCTTCCACTCCATTCTTCATCTTAAAATAATTTGTTTGTTTCAGAAATTAATTAACAATTGCTTACCATAATTTGCTGGAGAAATATTGACTTAAGGATGCAGCTGCTGAATGAACCAGAGGTGAAGTAGATAATGAAGCTGATAGCAGCATTATCCTTTTCTCAGCAACAAGTAACAATGGCAGGGCTATTTCGTAGTAAAAGGACACTTTTTTTTTTAATTTATTTTCCTGGCGCGCACTTCAGCTTGGATTCTTCAAGACAGGAGTTGAAAATTCCCACATCTTGCATCTTCCTTCCCATAAACCTGGGCAATCATTGTGTGATTTCCTACACACACAGAAAAAAAATATTTTCTTCTCTTACTGCACTGCCCCCTTTTCTTCCCCAGGGAGCTTTTCTTCTTCCTGCATTTCCTCCATCTAGCCATGGTCCTCTACCCTAATAAGAAGCAACCATGTTGAAAATAACCCTTAAGAATTAGAACCATTTCTGAACCTTGAGCATTGACCAGACCTGGGGAAAAGAAGACCCATTAAAATTCCCTTCAACAAAGGTGGGCAAAACTCAAAGTCCCCACAGCCTCTGGCAGAATAGACAGTTAAGCTATTTGGTAAAATGTGTCATCTTTTGCAATGCTGTTCCCGTTCAATTTGCCCTGCATGCCAAGGAAGCTCCAGATATAAAGGTCCATCTTTTAATTTCACTCAGGGCATATATTCATATTCTTTTCTCCTTCTCCATAGTGTTCAGCAGAGAAGAAAATACAAGATTTGTTTTCCTTAGGATAACATTGGAGATCAAGTCATTAACGACAGCTTTTCTATGTGAGATTGTGTTTTGGTATGGATTGTCTTCACCAATAGAGAATGCAAAGTGACCCATAAGGAACCTGGGTTCATTACATCACTGTCTTTCAGAAGCTCTGAACTGGGGATTTGGTAGTAACAGAATTAGGCACAGAAGAATACCTTGCACATATAAACAAAATATATGAACAAATATGGCCTTAAGACTAAGCACTAAATCACCTACAGAAGCAATTAACAGCTGCTCTGAATACAAAATCAAAACCTACCAAAAGGACTTGAGTACTCTAAGATTTTCTTTCCTTCATTCAGCTTCTCTGCTATTCCTTGTTTCTGGAGACCTTTTTTTGTCTGGTGCATTTTCTTTATATTATTAGCTCAGCCCATAAAATTTGGATCCAAATTCCATAATCATCATAAAAATCATAAAATTCTATGCCCACCATGAAAATATTACATATTAAATATAATTTATTTTTGAAGTACATATTAAATCCAAGTATTGCAATGGAGATTCGCCTCCTTGACATCAACCTTAAGACACTGAATTTCTTCTCAACTGCTATCATGTTAGGTTTCTTTCTTTATTTTAAAACATTATTTCAGAAGCTATTTATAGATTGAGGTTAATATTCATATTCCCATATGCTGTATGGTATTTGCTCATATACCCTCTTCGTTTTTATTTTATATGACATATGGTGGCTGCATTATACACAGCACATTACATACATTCTCCAAATGCACTGCGTATGTATATTGCATTTAATATAATTATATGTATATATACACACCACATTTTAAACTAAAATATCTTGGACCAACAGAGAAGGTATATTCTCAAAACTGTATTCATTGAGGCTGGTACACACCCATACCCAAAACACACTGCAGGGACAAAGAAATGCTGGACAGAGAAGGAGAAGTAACCTCACCAGTGTCTGAGGATCTCTCCACACTCTTAGATGGCTGCAGCATCCTTTGGTGGCTTAATCTGAGTGCTGTCTACATGGGAGCCTTAAACTTTTCATTGGCCTCAAGCATTCCACTGGTATAACCTGAGGGACACGTTAATGAGGGGCAGAATTTTTCCCTTCTCATGGACACCAGAAGTTTAAAATTGATTTTATTGCCTTCAGTTAATCTCACATTCCTAAGGATTCCCACATGCAAGGCACTGTGACTAGATCTAAGCAAAATTATTCCACCAAAAGCTTTCTCTCCAGTTTAAAAATATATGTATATACATTAAAAATATGAAAACAGGAAAACAGCTAGCAAATTCACTTCCACTTCACTGCACCATTTGCATTGGTAAAGTGTAGGCATACTAAAACTTAAAAATCTAATAATATTAGAATGTCTGAAACAACAAATTTCAAACATTGCAGTTTTCCTTGATGTCTTCTTCCCTTCTATTTTGAAAGCTAAAACAAAGAGAAATAAAAATCAGCTATCAAGCAAAGGAAACAAAAAAAAAAAAATCGTTTGACAGAACTATTTATCTACATTTAGTATTGCCAAGGAATGGAAATATCAGTTATTCACACAGCTCTAGTCATCGTAGCACTCTATAAAGATCAGTGGTCACAGAGCACTCAAGAACTAATAATTAGTTTTTCTTCTTAAGCAGAAAAAAGTTCTCATGCTAATCATCAACAAGTACATATAATGTTTTCCATGAAAGATTTTGATATTCAACACATCTACAGCTTCCTAATGCCCAGAGACATGACTTATTGGGCACTTTTTTTGCAGTTGCTTAACAGGACAGGGCTTCCACCACCACTGCCTACTCCCGGCTCTCTGCCACTTGGTGCTCATTTGCCAGGCAAAGACAGAGCTGGTGCTTGCAACAGAAGACTTTGGTCTGCGTTTCTGAGAGGTTAATTATAGGATCACAAAGTCAGCAGGGAGAAAGGTGTGGGGGAAGCTTGGCTTGCACAGAATGCTTCCTTGGAACTTGGTCTGTCAGCATTTCATGGGAAATGAAATTCACTGTTGCCATGCTCCATTCTCTGATGGGAACCTGCCACTACCCTTTCAACCCCACTACCGTCCACTAATTATTATTAATAAATAATATTTTTATTTATAAATAACAAACAAGAGGACCTCATGCTGCTTTCGACAGACACACACAACAAATACAAACACCAGCTTCAGAGAAACAAAAGCCTCCCACTTTGCCAAGATCATAAGGGCAGCTGTTTTGGGATGTGTTCATGGTTTCCCAGTGATTCTGGTAGCAAAAATGAGCCTCAGGGGTGCAATACAGCACAACATAGCTCAGTAGTCTTGTGTGTGTCAACTGATAAAAGCTTTGAGAAAGTGGAAAAAAGAAAGTTTTTTTCTACAAAAATTTGAATTTGTATTTGAAAGGTATGTAAAAGTCTATTGACCTCAGTGGACTATGTCTTCCAGTCCTAGGACAAACTTGATTCTTTTCTAAATAGACAATTGTAACATTACACAACCATAAAGTACTTTCAATATCTCAAATGCCTCCCCCAGAAATCCAGTGACAGATAATACAGCCATTTGGTCCTCAAATGCATTTTGTTGTCTGACAGAAGCAGCGACTTCTTCAAGAGTTCTAGGCTCTAAGTACTGTAGAACAAACAGGGAACAGAAAGAAAAGTCTGAGCAAGATGCAGAAGCCACAAAGAATTTTTAAAGAGAGAGGAAACAGAAGAATCCATCAAGGAGAATAAATATGATTAGAAAAGAAAAGGCTGTGCTTTTATATACGTATACATGCACACACACACACACACACACACACACACACAGGCATGTGAACAGGTGCCATCCTAAGATAATAGAAAATAGTCACATTTCCTTTGAGTTCCTCTTCTACCATCTACAAAACTGGAAAGCTCTTTGACTATCAATACAAACAAAGAGCTGAAAATATTTTTGCAGTTAAATTCCTCCTTTTTCCACCAGTTCCTGAAGCCATGAGACAAATTCACTTGCCAGAAACTGATTGAGTACAGAGGATTTTTCCAAGTCCCTTTTCTGACCCAGATTTGTGTCTTTGTGCTTTTTGAACAGATGGATAAGATGATCATTCTTTAAAAATCCTAACTTCAATGAAAACATGTTTAGTGGTTCAAGTGCAGGGAAATACAGAGAGACATTAAACCACGACAAATTTGACACACACATCAACCTAAGAGAAAAGAGACAAAAAAAAAAAAAATAAAAAAAATAGCAGAGGAGAGAAGAGAACGTTTTCTATAGCAAATAAGTCATTTAATCAACCCAGTGATTAAAGAAAAAAACAGAAAAAAAAAATTAAGCAAGGGAGGGAGAGAAGAGCACTGCCTCCCCCACTGCACACCTGCCCCATCTTAGCAGCCACTCCCCTCTAAATCCCAGCTCCCAGCATTACCAAAACAAGCACAGAAACATGAAGATCCCTATTAAAAAAAATCACAAAGCTCCATGGAAAAGGTAATGAGACACATTCTGCTAACTACCTGCCCGCAATTCACAAATGAATATGGCCAGCCTCAGACCCAGCTTAAGTATATAAAAAAACAACAACAACAAAATCAAGACAACAAAACCCAACTGAATTGTGATTTATAGTAAATCTCTGACATTTTTATGGTCCTCAAACCAATAATGCAAGAAGAAACAGCAGACAGTAAGCTCTTGGCACTGGTATTGACTTCAAGGTCAGTGGAGCACAGCAACCTATTGGTTACTGATAAAATGGCCTCTCCTCCACCCAGCTGCTTCTGGTTTTCAGCAGAGAACTTCTTGGAAACCTGCAGGTGTTTGATATTTTGTGGTACTCAGCTCCCCTACCGCAGCTGATAGAATAATTACTTTGTTTAAACTTTTCAATCAACAGAATTTCTTCTTCCCTTGAGCCCGGAGTTGCCCTATTTAGTATCAAGACTAAAGAAAGCAGGTTAACACCCTTTAGTTATTTGCATCTACACAGAAGCCTTTTATTCTTGAATCAAAAACAGTATTTCTGTTATTATTCTTTTAACTCATACATAAGGTAACACGATTGTGTCTGTAAGTAAGTGCCACATTGAATTTAATCAAGCTATTTATTTGCTTTGAATTATCCTGTATTCATTTTTTTTTTCTGTACTCTTAGGCATCGATAAAGTGGCTCTTAGTATTACAGTAAATTAAATGCACTTTAAAAGATTATCTTTTACATTTGTCATAACAAGAATTTACATGATGTTTTTCTCTCTTTAAGTGGGTATAAAGAACTTGTATACAATTTCTAATTTATTGTGTAGTATTTATTACACGAAGAACGATTTCTTCACTAATCATAACTCATTAAATCACAGATTATTCACAATAACCCACGGAAAAAGACCTCTTGCATCAGGAAGGGGAAAACTATCAAAAGATTTTGGCTAAGACAAGTAACTTGTTTTTTAATGCTTTTCCTGGGTGAAGCTATGTATCCCGTTATTCAAAAACTCAGTGGGAAGCAATAATCCTTCCAGGAGGAGGAACAGAGGAGAAGCCAGCTGGCTACGACCAGCACATCATAGGGCAGGCAAGAGGAGGGGGGAATAAAGGGAGGTGCAGGAGATGTGCCCTGCCCACATCCCTCTCCCGATGCAGTGCCCACTGTCCATTGCTGCCGGCCATGTCGCATGGCCACTGCACCAGCCTTGTGTTTCCTGAAGCAGGCAGAGCCCCCAACAGAACACACAAACTGCACAAGAGAGCTCTTCATGCAGATCTACATAAAGAGCCATTTAAATCTTAGCTGTTAAATACTGCATTCAGCCTGCCAGTTACTTGCCTTTTTTTGCTTCAGATATGTGGCGTTCTCCACATGTTTAGCACTGAAGCAGACATTTGTTTGGACTATACGCCTCTGTGTACTTTTTTAATGCAATAAAATTGACAGATGACTTCTTTTTGCAACAGGTTTGGTGGAAGAAAATGTTTTTTTTCTTGATGGCTGTTTAGACAGCAGTCTTAAAAAATGACTAGTCACTAAAATTCCTCATGCTCATTTCATATTGTGTTGATTCATATTAAATTCATGACAACAAAAAAGCAACTTGCGGCACTTTTGGAAATGACCACTCTTTAGTGCTTCTCTCCTCCAGGCTCGATAGGCCCAGAGTCCATAAAGCTGCCTGCTGTCTTGTGTCATGAAAAGAAACAGCTTTGCCTGGGAATGCCATTACTGTGTAATGAGGCATGCAGCAAAATATACCTTCAGCAGCCACTTGATGAAGGCTTGCTGACACACCAGACCAGACAGAAATGTTTTTTTGTGTGTTCTTCCTTATTTTGTCCATCAATCACATCATTAGTCAAAGCAGACAGCCCTGTCAGCTGGGCACAGATGCAGACTGGCAGGCGATCAGTGGACAGGTGTTAGAGCTCTCCCAAAACAAGATCTTGAAATGAGAAAAGAAGTGAAGACCTTGTTCCAAGGGCTGGAATGTCGATATATTAAAAGAAAAAAAAAAAAAAAAAAAAGCAACACACACACAAAAAAAAAACACCCATGAGGGGAAAAGTTCAGAGGGGGTGCTCAGAGCCACTGCACAGATACTTGGGGAAAAGTTAAAAAGAGCTGCCACTTTGCATTACATTCTCATCCCTGCCTATATCAGCTGGTGTTGGTGGATAACAACAACGTCCAGCATTTGCTGTTTTGAATAAAGTCTAAAGGACATTATGTAAACAGTATTGTACTTCAGTTTCATTAGGAAAATCCTCCATGGCACATGGATTTATTTGTCCGAAGCTTCTGTCATTAAGCTGAGACACTAATACCCACACCGAGCATATATACTTTCGCTTTGACATGCAAAATGGCAGAGGGCTACACGAGGGAGCTCATTTTCATTATAAGAGCCAAAAACATAAACAGAGCGAGGTACATCCAAAGTGCCCCTGGTTACAAGGAGCACTAATCACACGGAGGCACACTCATGCTCCCCATCACCTCGCACAGCCAAACCCCACAGCCAGCCCCACAGAACACATTGCCTTGCACCTTTACTTTTCTACCGGCTCCTTGTAGCCTTGGTGCGCAGCACCCAGGAGACAAAGGTGAAACCTCTCCCTGAGCAACCCACCCCACAGACCCCATCAAGGGCTTCTTGGCTGCGCTCTGCTGCATGCTCTGATCAGTGCCACCTCCATCAGATCTCCTGGCTGCTTTTTTTTTTTTTTTTTTTTTTTTTTTAATATTTTTGCAGATTTTTGTTTTTATATTTTTGTAGCTGGTGCCCTCCTGCAATGTTTTTCTGCAGGTATTTTCGAGCAAAGGGTGTTTCATTTCCTTCCCCTCCCCTCCAGCTAGGATTTTGTCTGCTGTCACACTTTGAATTCTAGAAGGTTTTTAATAATGAGTCTAGCTAATATTGTCTCTGAACAGCTTTGCGTACATCATGTGCTTTTTTTCTTTTGAGTAGTATTTGAGATAATTCTCCACCTCCTTGTCACCAGCCACATGATTAATCTCCAGAAGAATCTCATTGTTCTGCGTCACATCATTCTTTCAGACCTGAGCAAAATGGCGCTCTTGTGAGGTCCAAAACAAAATCCTGGGAAAATAATTTTATCCATAATGTGCTTCTCACAAGCTTGCTATGACTGATTTGGCCGAACGGCATAAAAAGGCCTTTTTATTAATCCCAGCTGAGCCCAACTCCATTGAAGGATGCAACAAATCCTTTGCTAAGATGAGTGGGAGAGAATGGTCCTTCGGGAAGAGAACTGTCAAGCAAAAAGTGCCATAAGAACTGTAAAAAAGGGCAAAAACATTCAATATAAAGCGTACAAAGCGATACCACCTCCAAATGTAGTTTGGTTTAGGCTTGTTTTAGCAAGAAAGACAGGCCCCTCGAGTGCAGTGATTTTGAACAAGAAATCAATTAGTGCTAATTCCCAGGGAAGTGGAACCAACCAAAGAACTAACCAGCTTCTCACTGACAGAAAACGCATTTGCCAAAACCGTGTCACTTTTCAATTAAAAGAAATACAACTGATAAACTAGAAAGCTTCCCCTATAGAAACAGAGGTAAAGTGGTTTGGGGAAAGGGACAGCAAGTCAATTGAGCAGGAGACTTGTACAATCCACAGCTGGAAAGCCACAGTGATAATTAAGGGCTATAAATGGGGTCACAGGTTTTGTTTCTTCTTTTGCCTCCTGCCCATTGCAGCTCCCTTTAACATTCCGCAATTACTTGAGCCTTTGCTGTTTTCTCTAGGTCTTTGCTGTCCCCTTTCTCACATAGCCCTGTTGCTCGTATTCACACTTCACTTCCTCTTCCGTATCTCAACACCCAGTTTTCTATTATTCAGCCTTAACTCTTCCTCTGGGCTTTATTCTTTCTTCTTCCCATCTTTAACCATCACAACTCCCAATCAAACTCCACCATCTTGTCACTAGCATCTGCAAAACGTGCTTTAATTAAGTGCAAACCAACACCATGCTATCTCACATTTAAATACACTGTGCTATAAAAATAACACAGGAAGCATGTCCAAAGGCTGTGGGTTCAGCACACTGACCTGTGTTTTAAGTCTGCTTAAACTTCAGGAGCACTCGAGGAAGGCTCATAGCCTGTGCATTCTGTTTGACATCAAAGAGACGTACCACACAAATACAAAAACTATGCATGAATCTCCATTCTTGCAGAAAAGCCGAGGTTCTGTGCAGGGTGTTGGGGCCCCTAGATCCAGTGGTGTGGTAGGTACTAGCTGCAGAGGTTGATATGTATGGTAACAGGCTTTCAAGAGTGAGCCTATTTCATTAGCTGGATTATCATTATATAACTTATCCCAGCACAAGCTGAAGCATGACAACTGACATAGCTCAAAGTTTTACACAGTTTTTCTGAAAAGAGATGGCTCCTGGTGAAATACAGATGGAGCCTGGATTTTAATTTGCATCATTGATGCCTTTGGTCAATTATTTTAGAAATTACTTTGAAAGAGGGGGAGAAAAAGGTCCATTCCACTCCAATGAATAATAGTTGGGGGGAAGGAGGAAGAAAGGAAGAGAAATTAGGATCATCAAAAGGTCAGGTGCCTCCATACAGCAAGGGAAAAGGAGCAAACTAGCAGACTTTCAGATCTTTCCAAGAGCTGACCTTTCTAAAGATGTGTTCAGCATGAAGGGGGCAATACCTGATACAGAGACACACTTCTTCCTTTAAATAAGAATTAAATCCAGCTAACTCTCAGGAGATACTGCTAATCTAACCAGCCGTCAGAAATCTTTGGGCCAAGCAGGTCTAGGTGGGTACATTTCTCTAGAAAAAAAAATAAATAAATGGGGTGCTTCAAGGAAGAGGCATTGCTCTACTGATCTTTTACGAAGCAGCATAGTACACTGGCTTCAAACCTTGTGAAAGGTCCATTAAAATGGAAGGAATGAAGAAAAGGGAATGTGACCTCTGTACCTACCCCTGCTGATGGCCAGGGGTCTTGTTCCTGTGGGCGAACTCCAGGCAAAGTCATTCCAATGGCATAGTGTTGACTCAGGTGATGTAGATTTCAATTTTATACCAGATTTCTTTTACAAAAGAATTAGTTTCTCCCTCAGATGGAAAGCAAAAATAATTTTGGGCTGGTTTGTGGCTGAACAGATGCGATTATAGATGCTCCTATATAGTGGCAACAGGAATCTTTCAAAGGCTTGTAGTGAATTCCTTGCACAACCGTTGGATTTGCTGAAATGTCAAAGTGTGCTTGGAGTTTCCAGGCTCATGCAACACATACTTGAAGCAAGTACCCACTGGGTTATAATCTTTGTTGACTGCAACACTTGCCACTTCTTCCAGACATTAGGACAAACCCAGGCCTCACTGAGGGAAGGCACCACACGAAGTTTTTCTGCAGACAGGAACATGAAAAAAGTCCACTCAAGCCAGGCATAATTCCAGCCATATTTCTGCTGCAGCAACAACATATAAAAATCTTATGACATCCCCCATTTTTGTGGTCTGGATTCTGTCTTTGCAGCATTGTCATCGATCTTTTGTTCTACATTAGGCTCTTGGGCAGCCCATTGGGGCTGATCTGTCAATAATTTCAAAGGTTATTCAAACGTTCAAGCTTCATTGTGATTCGTAATGGGTCATCTCCATAGAGCAATTTAGAAGTGTGAGAGAAAGAAGGGTGTGCAGCAATGGAGAAGAGACAGTGCCCAGCTGGTGTCAGTGTTGCTGGAAGACTGTGTGCTACCACAATTACACCTCATATACCAGAGACATCATGACAGATCCATGCACATGTTAGACATATCAATGCTTTCAAGAAAGGCACCAATAGTTATTAAGATCCAGGCAGACAGAGCACAGAACTAGTCAGAAATAAAAGCGTAGAAAGAAAGACACAACCAATTCCATACTGACACTCAAGCGTGTTGTGTTCTCAGTAATCTAGAGAATGGAGTTTGGCATTCTCAAATCTGTCTGTTAAATGAAAAGCACAAGATTCAGGAAAAAAATCCTGCAGTCAGTTCTTTAGCATGAACTTAGCATTGCCTTCTTGAAGGGTGGAAAAAACATTCATGCCAAACAGCAAATCCCTGGTGAACCCATCTCTCTGAGAGCCCTACCTTTTAAAAGCACATACAAATACCTACACCTGTCTGGTACTAAAAATTCCACGGGAATTTGACTTACTTATTATGTCAACTCATCTGTTAGAAATCAGAAATAACCATAGTAAAGTTAATGGAATTAAGTCAACATAAATGAAAGGTGACTTTGGCCCAACGGGACCCAAACCACCAAATGAAAAGACATTTGGCTTAAAGAAGCATCTCTGGAAGGGGCTGGAGAAGAGATGAGAGTACAGCCTGGCTGTATTCAGGAGCAAGGTGAAGTGTCAATTCTGTCTACCAAAGACTGCTCAAAGCAGGAATTTTGCCATAGCTCCTGGCCACACTAAAGGCAATGACAGTACTGTCACGGAGTTTATCAGGCCTGATGTTTCATCTGAAGTGTCTTTCTTTTTTTTTTTTAAAACACAGTCTTAAGCTAGAACATTTCATCATTTGAAAACTGCTGGATATAAAAGTTATGTTGTGAGGAACTGAAGATTTTATCTAAGCCATACAATTAGTTTTAGAAATAACTCTTAAGAAATTTATTTTTAAAATCTTTATCTGCTGTGTAAACTCAACAAACATGTCAACCAGACTGGCTACACATCAAAGTTATTACTGAATGACAAGGAGCTGTCCAGGAAAAAAGTCTTTAGTAAGTATGAACTTCTGTAACAAAAAGAATGAAAAAACCTATGTGATTGGTGCACAAAAGTGTACCTTCTTAATGCATTTCTCATATTCTATTAAATCACTTTTAAAATAATAATTTCTGAAGTGCAAATATCAGCTGTACATAACGATCTGCCTAATGTTCCCCTTCCAAGTAGGTGCATACAACAAAACTCACATTCAAGGCAGCAGCATTCCACTGGTCAGAACAGTTTTGATGGGAGAGAGGAGCAGGTCAGTATCTTGTGCAGTGAATGTGCCAACAGTGACTTCAAGTTTGCACTCCTCATAACACATATCCCTTAACCATGAATGGCTTTTACCTTTCTTTGGGTAAGGACCACTCATGTGAGTAAAGACACCAGAACAAAAGGGGACTGTCATAGGTAGAGAATGAAATTCTCATAATATAGAACTGCTGTTTTGTATTTTGCCGTGAGATACATTTTTATACTTTGCATTAGTAGTGCTAGGAGAAAAGTCCTTATCTCTACAGATTTGAGATGCAAGGAATGTCTCAGCCATCATGGAAATCTCAATTGCCAGATGTATTCACAGACCAAAGTGGGGAAAAAAGGGAAAAATAGTGCAGTATAAAACAGATGAACAATTCAGTCTGAAACATTTCAATTCTCTTTTAGTTAAAGTTTTTAAAGAAAATCCTTTTCATCTGAACTACAGTCTTACAGGTTGTCACCTGAGCAGATTTTGAAAGTTTTCCCCCAGTATTTCAGAGACAAATAAATGCACATTTATCTATAAGTTGGCCTGTTTTGATTAATCAGCATTTTCTGATGAAAAACATTTCATCAGCAAATACCAAATCAGCTCTACAGTTTAATTGGTACTTCACAACTTGAAGAAATTTGTGATAGATCTTTTTGTCATTAGAACTAATCAGTGAAATTCAGCTTGATTTGAAGCGGATGCTGTAAAAGTAGAAATCATAATATTTGTAAAAACTAACTTTACATCTCAAAGTTGCTTTTTTCTTTTTAATGTCACTCTTCTCCTTCCAAGCAGAAGGAGAAAGACTAAAGAAATCTTAAAAATGCAATAAATAATAATCAAAATATTCTTTAATTACGTTCTTCAGCAAGAGACTCAAACCAGCTGACTGAATTTTCATGCTTTTTCCTCTGAAGATTTGATTCCCAAAACTGATTTCTGGATTAAATATTAAGAACTGGATATCCTTGGAAGAAAACTTAGATGAAATATGTGCAGTGACACTGATAGGCCCTTAGCACAGGTGCCAAAGCTCATTCTCCATCCCATGTAGGTGACTTTTTGATTCCTCTAGTCCAGAAGGAGTGAATTTTTATCAAAACGACTTAGCACAGTCCATTTACTTACTAATGTCAATACTGCTTTTTACCTCACTCTGTTCTTCTAATTTACAGAGACAACGTACTCGGGGTAGTTGTACTTAGACTTTTAAGGGTTTTAAAAACACTGGGACAGCAAAGTGAGATCTATTACAGTTGTGGGAAAATACTATGAGTTACAGCACAATTACCACCATTGCTAGCAGCATCGTCATGTAGTTAGGATGTAGCTTACATTAGGTAAAAAGGCTCAAATGCTGAATAGAAATATGTACCACCTATAAATCTCCACACATCTTCTATTATTAGGAAAACTCCTTAAAATTCATACTTGATAAAGTAATAAACTTGGTTGATGTATAAGACCTCACATACCAACTGCTGAAATACAATGAGGGTTGTTAAAAGAATAAACCTGTTGAATAAATCTGCTGTGTAAAAATTTATCTCAATGTTATATATAATGAAACCCTTCTTAAACAAAAACCTGATAAAACAATAAACCTGTTCAAAGATTAAATTTGTGGCACTCCGGGGCTATACTTCTCTGCTGTATTTGGAGCTGCCAGACAACTTTCAACCTGTTTAATTTCAGCAGTCCTCCTCTTACACCATTCTTTGGCTATTCTGTTTCTACCAGTCCTCCCCTTGTAAAATCTAGGGATTGTCCTACAGTCTGCGTGCAATTTGCTATAAGTTTCGGCAACAAAAGTTTACAGATTAACTTTTTCATGTTTTTGGTTTTGTTTTGTTTTTTAATACATATAAAATGCTTCTCCACACGAGTAACAGTCACTTGTTAGTTCATTATAAAGAAAAGAAAGAGTAGAGATGCAAAAAGATCTATGTTGCAGAAACACCAGAGTGCCCAGAGCAACTGCTTGTCCCACCCTGGACTGACAGAGAATATCTGCACAATCTGTCCCTGCTAGTAATGACATCCCAGTGGAATAAGGGAATGTGGAAAAAAAAAAATCTTAGTATTTTGAACTGGCAACCACTATGCTGCAACGTTAACCAGTAAGATTGGCTCTTACTCATGAGATTGATGGTCTATTTGTTTGAACAAAAGCTCATGGGTTTTCGCCCTGACTTCATAAAACAACATTGTAGGCAGGCAAGAAGCTTTCAAAAAAAAAAAAAAATTCAGAACATCTATGACTATATCAAGCATCTGGAGTGTTCTTTAATAGTGAGTAATGATATTTCTTTTGTCAGGCAGCTGGCACCTTCTGCCTCCTGGCACCCTCTCACATCACTCTTACTTTGAAGGCCTTTGCTAGCTCCCAGCACCCTCCCAAACCTCTCTGACTTACCTCTGCACTCATCACCTGAGAAATTAAAGTGAGTTGCCACCACCAGGACCTGCGGTCTGTAAGGTGATTTTAGCTTGGTTTTGCACTAAGAAACCCCTTTCCAGCTAAACTGGAAAGAGTGCTGGAACAGAAGTTACAGATGTATTGGTTATTTAATTTACTAAATTACTTCGTAGCTAAAGCACAAAGATGCTCCATGCTGCCAGACACCTCTCTTGGTGTTGCAGCCTTTCAAGGCCAGGCATCAAAGAAATTCCCTCTGCTGCTGCTAATCCAAGGTTGCAAGCAGCCTCCATGGCATCTGAGCTCTGCATAGGGCTATCCCTGCCTTGAGTATGAAGCCTAACTGGGTCTGCAGTTGCCTGCTCTCACTCTCCATGTGTGGATGGACATGTTATGCTGCTATAAGAATGAGGCTATCCTGATTAACATTATAGACTCATTTTTAAATGATACTCCCATTAGATGTGATTGTAGGGGAAAATGCTCAAGTAGCATTTCACCTTTGCTGCATGTTCCCATAAGCTTTTTTTTTTTTTTTAAAAAAAAAAAAAAGCAACAACAACAACAAAAAACCAGGATCCATCCTCAATCTCAGGGTTGCAAACAGCAGATGTAACTTTAGTTCTGATAGTGCAGTGGGTTTCTGCTTCACTCCCAATTGAGACCTAGGGGAACACAGGGCTACAAGTAGGGGAATAGCACTGACAACTGGGCATTAAGCTCCCCCCATGCCTGCAACGGAGGTGCAGATAAAATAAGCTGCTTGAAAATTGGCATCAGGTGCTGCCAGTAATATTCAGGATTCATCATTTTATTTTGGCAGGGATTTGTTTCACTGTAGGAAAGTACTTCCAGAGTCATCTTCCACTGAAAAATGTAAGGTACTTCCAGAAACAGCAGCGAACAAACCAATTAATCCTCTCTCAGCTCCTTAAACAGAACTCTAACACAAGGCCTGCTTCCCAGAGACAAGGTCACTCCCCAGGAGCAATTGGGCTGGCAAAAACCCTGAAGTACAGCAGAGACATGCTTGGAGCTGCCTTTACTCCAGCTCCGGAGCTATGAGCCTACCCACAAGACCTGATCTGGAAGGAGCTACAGGGACTACCTCACTGACAGCAATCACTAGGCTCTGGATCTGATGGGAACTAAGCATCCAAGATCAGCCCACACACAGACAAGCTTAGGTCCAAGACCTTATCAATTCCTGACTCCTATTTTTAACAAAATCCCCTTTCAGAGGTACAGAGGATGTCTGCCACATGCCAGCTGCTGCTGTTGTCATTAGCAGTGCTGGAGCACACAGGGACAGCTCAACTCCTACTTGCAGGAGTTTGGTCACTCCCCTCCCACCACCAGACTCCTGTCAGCATCAGTTTGCTCTATCCTCTCTAAGCAGTCTTTCTCACACATTTTAATGCCCCTAAAAAACCCTCTTTCAATCGCCATTTTTCTTCTTTCTACTCTCCACCCCTTGAAATCTACAGCATCCACTTTGACCAGTGCATGCAATTCTCACACAGGGATGCAGAAATGGATGGCTGGGCAGTAGGTGTGACTCTGCATGGGCAGCACAGGCCCAGCTCCACAGGCCTGCTGGTGCCCAGCACCTCGCTTCACTCAGCCACAGCCCTTCTACTGCCTCTTGGTGCTATTAACGCACTGCTCAACCACTCTTCTTTCCAAATAACTTAAAAACATGCACAGGAAGGAGTGGATGCCAACAAGTCCCAGGCTTTCTGTGCTCAGAAGCAAGCCTGAGTGCTGCTGTGTAGTGGGCAATTGAACCAAGAGAATAAACCCAGAGTGTTTGTGCAAGAAACAGGAAAAGCTGTGAGACACTGGAATTTGCACAGAAATTGCTTAATGCTCATTGGCATGGCTGAAGAGACAGTGCTGAGGACACTAGAAAATAGAAGATGCAGCATGACGTTGCCAGTGATGTGATGCGTGTTACACCTTTTGGTCTCTCTCAATCCTCTTACTGCTAATGAGAAATAAACGTTAAGACGTAACACTAAAATTATCAAGAGCAATTAACAGTGATAGTATCGTGTGTCTCCATAGCAATTAGGAAATGGATCAGGCTGCCGCATCACCGCGCAGGGCTTTCCTTCACCTTTCTCTCCCTGCACTGCCCTGGGCAGGCAATGGCTCTGCAGGGCTGCTCACCTCCACCCATGTGCTCTGCTCTCCCCTCTGCAGCCACCGGACTCAGCTCAGGCACAGTGATCTGTAATCTAGCAGCCATTTTTCTGAACATAAGCAGCTTGCATTTAAAACTCTCCTGCTCATCTGTCTTCATTTGAAGACTGGGTTAAAAAATAAAATTAATGATTGCTATCAGAGAGAAGATGAGCAGCATCACCAGTGAAAAGTAGCACTGCCACATTTTACCAAGGCTAACATTTTTCACTGGCTGGAAATGGCTGGATATACTTGTAAACATTATTAAAAATAATAACTTAATGTTTCCTTCCTGTGACTAGCTAGCATTAGCAAGGTATTTTCAATTAGCATTTCCTCCAAGCAATGTAGGTCTTTTACTTCATTTTATTTAAAAAGGGATTTGTTTTCTAATTTTTTGCTTCTGCTGTTGTCAATAATAGAATTCAGTGGAATGGCTGTGGCTTTTTCCTCCCATCACTTACAGTTTGTAAGCCACTGGAAGGGAATGTATGCGTTTGATTTTATTTGCTTTAGCATAGCTGTCCAAAGAGAAAAGGAGACATAAGTATGCATTTCAATCTACTGTATAATATTATGCGTGGCTTTAAAATACGAGTAAATAGCATCATGCACTTAAATCAAGTAGTTTCATTTTTAAGGAAAATAAACAAATAAAATGGTAAAATAATACAGATATCTTTGTATTAAAAAAATGTGTTATGAGCGATAACATTCTAAAATCCTTCAGTCAATGTTTAGCTCTCCTGTATAGAGGAGATTGTTGCATTTCCAGCTCTTGCAAGCGCTTTCTTGATGGACTAATTAAAAAAACCTGTACATATATGTTTTTGAATACTAAATAGGCAAATATTATTGCAAATGCAAAGTTGTATCAGGGGTTTGGCAGCCTCAAGGTGATAATTTCCTTCAAGTTCAGCACAAAGTGGTTGAATATTTCAATTGATTGCATCGGGCAATTCTCTATTCATTTAATCAGATTAACATATAACTTGCATATTCAACACCAATTTTACATGCTCTAATTGTATAGTGTATAAAGGCTGCAATGCAATACAAAAACATGCACAAAATACTGTATATATTGGTAAGCTTTTAAGTAACACATACATATACACACAGATTCAACTAGCATAACCAATTATCTGCTTGTATTGATAGAAAACAAGATTTGAATAGAAGAATGCATCAATTCCCCATTTGGAAGCAAAGATGCATGCTCTACATATAACGTATTCATCAATTCCAGAAGAAAAAATGATTTTCTCTATTAATATATCTGCTAATTAAAAATTTACTTTTTAAGTACAGAATGGAACCTTCAGTGTCCTTAAATATTTTATAAACCTCAAATACTAAAACTCAGTGACCCATGTAGTAGTTTACAACTGCTCTTAACACAGGGCCTGATTCATGAAGCCCTTAAGTGCTGACATTTCATTGACTAGTCACAATTTCTAATGTGCTAGCAACAAAACAATCCTGGAATGTAAGAATCATAAACTTAGCTTATCAGTCCTTCATTCAGAATTGCTTTCATAAAAGAATTATCAATGCTTCACTCACCTACACACAATGGTAGCATCAAACAGCCTCTTACACAGCTACAAACAGCCTGAGAAGTCAAAGGGTGTTTAACCATGATTAAACATATTTCATACAATAGCAATCTCTTCCCAGGAAACAAAAGCTTGGTATGCCACCATAATTAGACAAATGTTGTTAGTTACAAAATGAATGTCTAAACACAAGCTAAAATTAACTCAGCACAACATCCTAAATCCATAGTTATTCCATGGAAATGGAATTATTGGCATATTAAACCTTCACATTTACTACACACAACAAATATCAGCCTTCTCCTGCAATCCCAGGAGGAAAATCTATCGCACCAATGCTGAGGTCCATTTAAAGTGCATATGTACATAAAGGATTGGGCCCTAAATCTGTACAGACACTTACTTTTATATTCAGATAATGTGTTATATGGAGCCGGTACAATGAAGTCTTAAAGTGAGACAGAGCATAATAAAAATAGTACAAGAAGAATGGCAGTATGTTGGCACAAGCAGTACTCGGTGTGCAAACACACTCTAGTTGTTGCATCAGAATGTAACACGATTTGGGGCTGAAATTAAGGTTGTTTAGCAGCTGATCAGCAAGATGGCTCCTGAGTTGTGCAATGAATGTGTGACACTGTGCACCGTGAGCCGGACTCGCTCAGGAGTCAGCGAGGCTCTGGCTCCTACGGGCTCTGTTTCTACCCCTCTTGGAGTTAATCCTGCATTTCTCTAGTTCTAACAGCAAACAAACAAATTTTTGTTTGAAAATATGTTTAAAATATATGTGTATATACTGTGCATACACACATTTGTTTCCACACTTGCCATAGAGAGAAAACCATTTTATGGCAGGTATCCAACCCTTCACATTATTTCTCTGGCAAACGTTAAAATGTCTGTCAACATCCTGTAAACAGGCTGGCAGGGAATTTTGAAGAAAGAAAATGAAAGCTGCCATTTATTCTGTGCATGACACCATTTCAACATTTTTCAAAACATTAAATGTTGAATTGCCATTTAAAATTTTGAATCATTCATCAATATGACATAAGGTGGCATGCATGTCCTTATAAATTCAAACAGATCAATCCCAGAATGACCTACTAAAAAGCAATCAAGAACCTCAAAGCATGTAAAGGTGCTATAAACCATAGCAGATAGCACAGGGACAGGATAATGCTAAGCAACACATCTGGTCTTGATCCTCCATGCAGAGACAAAGGTGGTTTAGTTTTGCAGAAGCATAAGCAGTTAAAAAGAGACAGTAATTTCTCACACTAGCTATGGAGGTTC
Source organism: Lagopus muta (assembly GCF_023343835.1). Lineage (NCBI taxonomy): Eukaryota > Metazoa > Chordata > Aves > Galliformes > Phasianidae > Lagopus > Lagopus muta. Next base: position 10,854,934 of record NC_064444.1, read on the forward strand.
ACCAAAAAACTCTTCCACTCAGGGAACCTGTTTGCAAAATCAAATGGCTTTGCAGGGTAACAGTTAAGAGCAACCAAAAATACAGAGAAGCAGCTGATGGAGACAGCACTTGCACAAAGCAGAAGTCCCAGCTGGCCCTTCTGAAGTGCCTGCCCTGAGCCGTACCATGGAAACCCGTGAGTGCTTGGGTCTTGCTCTAATTTCATTCCAACACTTGTGATTCTCAAAGTTTTATTAAGAACTTCAGCAAGGAATAACATCATTTAAAAATTCCTCTGAATCCATCCTGCTGATCCTAGTGATTTGTTGGACACCTCACTGTTTGTTGTGTGACAAGTTGGACTTTGGACAAGGTCAGCTCTTGAATCTTGATTATGGTTTTTTTTCCCCTTGAGCCAGAAGACATTGATTTGTACATCTAGTTTACCTTGTTTTCTTAGCCATTTGTGACACACTACAACAGTTCCCATCGAAAAAAGTGTCATGTAAATAAATTACAACTTAGGACGTATACATTAAATAATTTTATAAATGAACTTTAAAAATGAAGGAATAAAAAATGCCAGTCCAAGCTTCTATGGCTGCAGTGATTATTCTGATCATGTTGTCATGTGTAATGAAGCACAGTCCCGTCATTAATCAAAAGAACCAATCAGATAACTAATTTAGGCAATATTCTTTACCACAGGACATGTCGGTCAGTAAAAATGCATTAAAATAGCAAAAGATCAATAGCAGACACTAGGGACTCTGTTTACAAACTAGTCTTAAACTTTAGGGTATTATATTCTCAGTCATACTGGGCACCTGTGCGGGATTGTTTTCTGTTTATTTAAAGAAAAATATGTAGAATAAATACTGATACTTTGTTTTCAGATAATAATGTACATTAGAAGTGGTATTAATGCCTGTGCTATTTGATTTTTTCCATAAAAGCATCTTTAGCTGCTTTCTAAATACACTAAACAGACTGATACTGCACAGGAAAGAGTTGCAGGATCAAGATTTACTGACGTGTGTCTTCAGTACCCTGTGTGGAAGCCCACATCAAACACAATACCTGGTAGACACTATTTATGTCCTGCCCTGGGCAGCCTTCTGTTTTACATAGCCAATACCCTTATTTAAATGCAGATTGAAAGGACTTGTCACTAGCAGGGATATACTTTTTTTTTTTTTTTTTAATTTTAAATAATGAGGTTTTTTTTTTTTTTTTTTGCAAATTATTGTAATCACAAAGGGTACATTAAACTAGAAATCTCTCAACAGTATTGAATCCTTTCAAGATGGGAAAGAGAAAAAGCGAACAGAGTCTTGAACAGCCTAAGCCTGATGTCTCATTGTGCCCTACCCAGCAGCAGTTAGCCTAGAGAGCCACTTATGTGCTGATCACAGCATAAAGCCAGAGTGGAATTATAAGCTCCATAAGTAGTCCTAACACTTAACCAAAACTATAACAAGTCACATTATTCAACTTCTACACGCAACATATGTGAACAGAGGGAGCACTAAAATACCTATACGACATCTTCATGAATACGAACAGTATATTAAGCAGATGCAACATTTATGTAATATCTGGGAACGCACAACTTATTTCAGAAATACTCAGAAATTTCCCAATCTGCTTTCAGAAAAGCAGGCTTGTAAACATCACTGCAAAGGAGAAGGCATTTGAGCACCTCCATTAAAGGTGCCACCAGGTGGCTGATATAAGCTGATGTTTCCTTCCATTTTGCCACTAGCCATGGCTTTCTGACTTCTCAAGCTAAAGGCCATATCTGCATTTGTACATCCAACCACACTTAGCGGACTAAGCGTGTCTGAAATTCTTGAATTCTTTCTCAAATTACACCTATGGCCTTCACAGCATTCTACACACTGGGGTTGGTTTTGTAACATGTAGAAAAACACTTCCACATTAAATTTTAAACCTTCAAGCCAGTAGGTTCGTGCAATGTCTCCTAGATCTTGAACAGGGTCTCCCACCTCTCCTCCCTATGTTGCACATCTCCTGTGCCACATCATCTGACAGCCATCTCTTTCTTGATTAAAAGAGCACTAGTCTACCTAATCTCTCATCAACCCAGGCAGCAACTGCACATCTTGTGGGCTTCCTCAGCACCTTCTCCAGTTCAATAGCACAGCAAGTCCTTCCAAGAGCTTTGGGGGCCTATAAAAATAAAATCTGTTGGACCACCACCAGCAAAACAACAACGTACGTGACTGGCATGAAGACCAGATAACAGCTAGGAATGAGCCCCTCTTTCTTCAAAACACTGGAAGTAGTCTTATTGAAATGGCTGTAACACTCATGCTTAACAATAAACATATTCTTAAGCATTTCAACTGTGACATTTAACAAATGAACTGACAGAAGATTACTACTATTGTCTAAAATACACACAGTAATAATTGCTTTCGGAGGAGCATGGAAGCAGTTAAGAGCTTTTTGATCTGATGAAGATCCTTGTACTCTTCTGCTGTTTCAAAAGATTCCGCAAGATAATACTTGATTTTTTTTTCCTCAAAAATTCAGGGCTTTATTTTACAGTACATAATTCAATTACTTCCTTCCATCCAATAAAATAATCTCATTCAAACAAAATCAGAATTACTTCCTTTTTTTGGCTTGGGTACAGCATCTTTTGTACCCAGCTAAGCAATCTTCACAGTGCTTGGCAATAATCCTGCTTAGAAGGGCAGGATTTAGAACAGATGCAGACTTTTCCATGTCGGGGTGCTACCAAGTTCTCTGTTGATTAGTAGGGTGCATAATTGGGTATGACAGAATATAGATTTCTGGCAGAAAATCATTTCTAATGGGAGAAGCCACTTGCTGTGGACACCCACTTCAATTAAAGGTAGACCAAACCTCTACGTTAGCACGTTAACCCTGTGACTTCTCCCATGCCCACTCTTCTGCTTTTAGGACCCAGGAGTGGTAATGTCTAATCATACATTAAATTTAGAAGTGAAAACAAAGCTTTGCCAGAGAAGAGTGCACTGAAGCTAACTTACATGCAGTGATAACTTTGTTCATAGAGCATTATCCACACACTCTATGCTCTGATATATGTACTAAATTTCAGCTATGTGAAAAAATTCAAAAAAATTAATTCATAAATAAATTCATTGCTGTGGATGTGCAATGTTGGGGTGAAAAAAGTCAAATCTTTCTGATTTACCACTGAATTTAATAGCCTATTCAGGCATCTCAGTATGATCTCTATTGAAAAGCCCACTGTTTCTGTTGGTTTAAAGAACATCTGCTCTTTAGCTTAAATAAAATCTACGTAATTAATATAAAGACTAGTTTTAGAGTAAAACTAAGCTAGGTAAGACTTGCTTGCTTTAATATATTCATTTACTTATTTTTTTATTAGACAGCACTTTCATCTCACCTTTAACCAAACAGAAGGGTGTAACATAGTGTGTCTTACATACAGACTTGGAGATACAAGGTTTTCAGATATGAGGCCCTGTTCTAGCATGTGGTTATCTCCTTGAAATCAGCAATAATCCTTATGTACTTAAGGTAAGGCACAGCACAAGTGTTTCATTTGATTAAAGCCTAATTGATTGTACTAACGCTTTTGATCTTGGCCTCTTCTTTTGAGAGAAAATAAAACAGGTAGGTGCTAGACAGTTATATTTACAGCACGATGTATGCCACTGTTGCTACTTTGCAGGAGGGATGAGATTATCTGTGATGAGAGCCATATGCACTATGTATTGCACAGTTGCACTGAACTTCTGGAGTCTGCAGACAGCAGCCTCCAACTTTTACTCCCGTTACTTCTGTAGCACCTTTTCCTTGCACAACCGGTTGCACTTCAAATCTGTCCATGAGTGCCTGGACTACAACCACCTACAAGACCTAAGATTTTGCAGTTCACAGAGTGAAAAAGAATGTCATCTGCTTAACTCTACAAAGGAATAGTACAAACCAAGATGTGAAACCTATTGAGCTGAAACTACAGGGGAATTTCAGGCTCAAAATGTAACTGCTCAAACTGGAATTTAGCCAGCACATTGGGATTCACACCCGTCTTGCCAAAATAACAGAGTGAGGTGTGTGTGAACCACAAATAATCATGACCTCAAATTTACAACTTATAGGCATCCTAGTGTGCCACTCCCAGCAGTACTGTCTTCCCTCAGCACCACACTGGGCCATTTAGCCTGTATTAAGCCCAAGAGGCAAACTATGGCCACTTTTTTCTTTTTTATACCAGCACCACTACAGGAAGTGCAATGGGCCTCCTCAGAAGTCCTGTACTGAAGTAATGATGCCTCATAGCTTGTGAGAAAAGGCAACGTCACTGCATTAATTGGCATCACTGCAACTACAGCATGAAGACTATACCTTCTAAAATTATTTTTAAAAGACTGATTATTTTATCTAAGGCTTTTAATAGGCAATGCAATATATTTTTGCTGTACTCTTAAAGACAACAAGAGCACACACAGATAATACAGAGAATATTAAGAGTGATGTAGGGTACTATTTAATTCTTCACTACATTTACAGTTAAATTTATGCCCTAAAAAAAAAAAAAAAGTAACTGCTGTGATCTTTCATATTAAAAGCATTTCATGATAACACAAGTCTAACATTTGCCATCAAAATATTTTTAGATAAATTCAAATCTGCTCCATTAAAAAAAAAAAATGGAACATCAAGGAAATATTTGCTTTCCTTTTAAAAAACTATTGGGAAATTAAAGAATCAAAAGTGTACCACAATAAAAGAAAGTACTTTTTTTAGGAAGAGTCTTGGGGAAAAACAACAAAGCATAACACTGATGCTTTCAAGAGATGACAGAAGCTCTCCTTCCTCCACAGCACATCCTACATTTCCATCAGAAAGCAAGCAGAGGACACACTGGGGTTAGGAAATGCTGACCCAACCCCTCGGGCTGGTTTGGCTCTTTGGGGTGTTCATAGTTTGCTTGCTCACACTTTTCACATATTTTTTGGACTACAAAAACCAAGCAAAGACTGTGAAAGCCTAAGTAAGTCTTTCAGTTGTATTTTTGGACAAGTTTTGGTATCTAGCCAACAGACTGAAGATATGTATTTTCAAATACAACACAAATGCTGCAGCTCACTGACCTGTGAAACAGTGGGAATATGAAGAACAGTGAGGATTAAACCACTTTGAATCCCTCCAGCTCTCACTCACACTGCACACTGAAGGAAAATACAAGCAGTTTTGTTCGCACCAAGTTCTGCCGTTGCTTAGAGAGCTGTTCCATGACACATACAAGCTGCAGCATACTGGATGGTTATTTTGAACTGTGCTATATCTTAAACACAACACTTTTTAAAGTTAAAGGAGTCTGGTTAACTCAGAGTTCCAACTGACAGAAAAGTGACAAGGTCCAGCAGAAACAGATGTTCCCTGCAAGTTGCTTCTTCCATCCCACGCATCCTTCAATTCCATTTGGCACATCTCCCAATATTTTTTCCTTCATCTTTCATGCAATCATAGGAAAATGTGATCCTTATCTCACAACTATAAATTTAATAGTAATATTAAGGAATGTCACTCATTAAACCTAAGAAAGCGAGACCATGATAATGGTATGTAGTTTTATGTTAATCCATTTCTAATACTCTTAGTCTGTGCACCCTCTGTTGCTTAATACTCTGCTCAAGGTAGATTAGCATGCAAAAAACCTACTGCACTCTGTTAGAGACCCTTCCTCTGTAGGCAGTCTAGATTCTCAGAGACAGAAGGTATTTTTGTAACAGGAAAGGGCTAATGGTTTGTTCCCATAAACCCAACAGCTAGGATCAACCAAAACCACAAGTCCCTGCAAGAACTCATCTTTTAGGAGAGTATTAGCGTACAGAAGTATCAATGCCTTGTGGAGGAATCCTAAATTAATGTTCCTTAGTGCTTCAGTATGGAAAGTTTAGATGGAAAGATCCCAACCAAGCCATCATGCCTGCTTAACTTTAAAGCTTTAAAAACAAAAGAAGGGAAAATACATGTATATATATTATAACAGTTTAATAACTCTACCCTAACTACAAATTAATTCAAATCTTGTACTTGCATTAAAAATGAACTCTATCTATTTTATGTTGATCATTAACTAGGAATATTTCACACTAGAGATTTGTCATATTAAGGAGAATTGAAACCACTTATATCAATTAATTGTGTTATACATAATCTTTACATAGATTACCAAAAATAATTTTAGAAAATATTAAATACAAATTCTGCAAGGAGTCATGACCCAAACTCCTAAGTAATATTTTAGGATAAGGAAAGGAATGATGGAAAAAAAAAAAAACAACAACTATTAGTCAAGAACTGATGGTGAATTCTTCAGTGAATATTCTCCAGCGAAAAATGCAGTTGAACACTACTTATATGCTCCATGCAAACATGTCAGTGTGCTCAGGGACATGTCGGAAATGGAAGGGCTGCTGTCAAGTGTGCCAGCAAGTGCAGGAAACAGGAGGTTCTACATGTGGCAGGGTGGGAAGCTGAAGCTAATTCTCCTTCATGCCAAAAACACTTGCCTGGGGGTTTCCTTTCTCCATTCATGCTGTTTTTGAATAAAATTGAAAAAAAGTTTATTTCCCTTGAGTATTAAAAACCTCACACAAGACCTTGATACTGGATTACATCTCATACATCTCACTTTTCACTTTCTTTTCTAAGCCCACAGAAGACCACACCACAGTCAAGACAGGAGACACAACATGTGGCACAGCTGATGGTAGGCACAGCCTCCCATTTGACATCTGCCCTAAAAGATCATTTACATTTTTTATACAACTGTTATGACATTTCCACAGAAATGCCTATCTTCTACATGTAAAAACAGAGCTATAAGATTTTGTCTTTTGTACAAGAAAGCATAAGCTTCAGCCACAGCAGTCTGCTTGGGTACGTGTGTCTCCATTACGGTGCTTTGACACAATACAATGCCCACCCTTCACGTACTCCTCAAATAGCTCAAATACTTCCTCAAAGGAGGTCTCAACACAGAATTCCTCAGAACATTATAGGAGACGCACACAACTTTTGAGTATAAACTTGGTACAACTGATAAGAAGGATTTTGATACATTAGCTACCACATTTGCAACCAGTAAGTAGGCCCACAGATCCACTTCTGATAACATTATACTCCTGTCAAAAAGGGATGAATATTTCTGACTTTGAGCTCCACAATCACCAAGCAGCCCATACAAAGAATACCTTAAAGAAACCCATATCATTTCTTTACCCTGAATAATTCTCTGCCTCAGTGTTGTATCATCCTCACATCCATCATTACCCCCTGCCTTTTCCATGCAGGAGAGATTAGCAATAGGGGAAAGCTTGAGACATTCCACAAAACCCTGAAAGTCAGACCCATGTGTGCTGCCAGAGATATCTCAGCATGCTGCAAAGGCAATTTGAAAATTTGGGTTCAGAGATGGGGCTGTTAAGCTCCAAAGTGATGCAGAGAATCAATTAATTACCAAGCAATGCAAGGCCTCCCCATCTCTTGCTGTCACTGTCCCAGTGGGAAGCAGGAGGACAAAGCTCCTGCGAGGGCGCAGCTCCCACTTCTAGCAGAGATGAGCCCACATCATTGCTCACTGCTGTCACATCAGCAGCATCTGAACTGCAGAAAGGAAGGGATGGCAGTCATGCCGTGGAGAGGGAAGGGCTGTCTGTAGCACCACCAAGAACAGGGAGCTCAGAGATGGGGCACACTGAGTCAGAGTGTTGTTCCTTTATTGAGAAAAGCGGCAAACACTGAAAACGTTCATTAACCATTCTGATAGGATTTTAATTGTTGCCTTGTGGTCAAAACTGAAAACAAAACAAAACCTGAAACATCCTGGAAAACTTATTTCTTTAACTCCTCTACATAGTAAGCATCCCTTGTGCTGTCTGCCCAAGAGCAGGCCTCACAGTCATGGAGCCTGAACTCAGTGTGGCACCAGAGGCCAGCTCTCTGCCCCCTCTTCACCAGTTTCAGCAAAACTAGGGGAAGATTACAGGTGTTTTATACTACAGTTCTGAGCACCAAACGGCAGAATAAAGGCACAAAATAATAGGGACAGTCTGTGTAAATCATACTTCCTATGTGCATTATAGACCAAAATCTTTAAATCTTTGTGTTTTTTTTTTAAAAAAAAAAAAAAAAAAAAAAACACTACACCAGCAGCCAGTGTCTTTTGTGTTTTTGTAAGCAATTGCAAAATTGCACCTGCAGCCTTTTCATCTAAAAGCTAAAGACTATTCTAATGGCCTGACCACCACACTTCTTATCAACCTCAGCTAAAACAGGAACTTTGTTAACAAGCTTCCAGCCTCAGTGATGTAGCTGCTGGATGGCTGCATGTGTATCATGAATGTTAACCAAACTAATTTCATTCACAGAAAGCAGAATGAACATATCCACAGGACATACAGAGAAGTTATATGCAGATAATATCCCATTCTGCTTAGTTTCTACCATCAGCACAGCCAATAATCATGTGGCTCTATAAATGCCTGCAAACTGACTTCCAGAAACTAAGTGCAAGCTGCAAAAAAGGGTGCTAAAAGGACTGACCACCAAGGAAGAAAACACACCACAGCCATGCACAGCAGTGCTGAAAGAAACCTGAGGGCTAGACACTGAGCTTTATCCAGTTTTATACATTATGAAAAGAGGAAAAAAAGAGGTATTGAAGAACAGAGCAAAGAGGATACAAAGAATGACTATTCATCCGGAAGTGGGCATCAGTGAGCCCCAGCTCAGCCTTCGGTCCTCAACTTCCCTTCAATCTGTCTGCTCGAAGCAGATAGATAAAACCTGAAGAGTACATAACAGAAGTCTTCATTCAAACCACTGCTTGTTTACTTTCTGCCATCTACTTTGTCTACAGTTTTCTTTCAAGTAAATCATACAATTACTCTTTTCCACCCACTCTACATTTTAAGTGACATTTGATTAACAAATAAAGTAACTCCTAATAAGAAAACTATTGTCTGAATAAGTACTATTACTTTAAGTACATCTAATTATGTATTTAATCAGGATTTAACAGGATATCCATTGTATGATAACAAACACAAAAATTAGTTTACTTAAAAGGTATTTATTGAGGTTTAACTTGCTACAAGCTAGCATATCTGGTAAGTTCAATTTCCTTCAAATAAAGTTAATGAAACAAGTGTTTTGGTGCAGGTATATCACCTGCAGTCTTCCTGTGAAAGACCATACACGTCACACAGACAGGACTGTTCTCATGTGATGTGCCTCAGTGCCTTTTACCTGGAAGCGTGACAAGTGAGGGGTGCCAAACTCAGAATTTGTGGTCTGCAGGAAGCGTCAACATTAACAAAACAGTTCTTACTCAGATTCAGATTAACTTTTTGTCCTTTTCCCTAATCTTTTCAGAGGATAGAAATCCACCCAAGCTGCCCCAGAGCCCGTTGGGAAGCCAAGAGTCTGCCTGGGAAGGGTCCCTATGCCCAAGTCTATTCCTACACAGATGTAAAAGCAGAAAACCAAGGTCTCAGATCAGGGCAGGCGTTCTAGCGTGGCTACCTTAGAGCTGCAAGCACTGGCAGGCAGCCAAGAAGCCACGCAGGTGACCTGGCAGGAAACCAGACAGATTTACAATGAAAATCTGCTTAGCAGGCTAGGTTCTCCGGGAAGATTCATTGAAAGCCAGATGTTTTCATGAAATGTTTTGCTTTTGACGAATCGGCATTTTCTGATTTAAAAAAAAAAAAAAAAAAAAAAAAAAAAAAAACACACCTTTCTTCTATCAGAAAACTTCCCCTGAGCTCTGCTGGCAGCCACTGCCGAGAGCGATCCCCAGGGCCCTGCAACCTCCTGGGCCTCCTCCATCGCACTGCTGGGAGGATCTTCTGTGAGCAGATGCTCCCAGGCACCAGCAGCCCGCCATGTCCGCAGCCATCTCAGTTGATGCACTGTGCCCAGCCCTGACAACAGGCCCACCGGGCTGCGGGTTTTCCTGCCACGTTCTGCTGCCCAACCGCCCTCATGAGAGCCAGAAAGCAGCTCAGACAGCTGCTCCTGTCTAAGAAAGCCACGCCTCACAAAAATGGACAAAAGCAGAGGCCTGAAGCACCAGTTGAGTGCCCAGAGCTTCGTTCAGAAGTTATCTCAGAGTGGCGCAGAAGACAAGTGCATGAGAAGTGCTACTGAACACCGACTTAAAGACAACTTCAAGGCAAGAATTGCCATATGACTTTCTCTCAGCATCAGGCCAGGCTCACTACTTTATTCCTGGTACTACAGTAAAATGTTTATATTAAATAAACACCAGGACTTCAGAAACTTCATCTCTGATATTATTCTAAAGGAGCTCAGGCTTTGAAAAGCAAAGTCATTTTATTCTCCAGACATAGCTATCTTACAAATCAAAGGTAATTCTTTTTTAATACACAAAGCATTAAAAAAAAAAACAAAAAAACTCTTGAATCCATCACATTTAGAACATCTGTCCATCCCAGAACATTAACACATATATCCTAAATCCATTGGAATACCCAAATAATTCTGTCTCAAATGTAACACTTTCTTGTGCTGGTGAAATCCAGATGAAATCCATCAACTTCAGTAGATTGCAGTTAAGAGGTCTGTAAGTAAGGGAAAAATTTGGCCCTGTGCTTTAATTAATATTTTAAATCAAATCTGCATTTGAAAATGTTCCAAAATGGAAAGAGGTCATAAATAACCTTGGTTTGCAATATTAAGCTACAACATACTTCCGCATTCTTTGCTTTAAAAAGATTTGGTTTTTATAAAATAACGATTATGCCCATGCTTAAAGCGATTCCCTTAAATTCGTCAGGAAGGTTAAATGACTACTGAATATTAATATTTCCCTTTAGTCAGGGCTGCACAACAATTCCCAACAAAATGTTGGGGACAGCGGATTTGGAGGGGTATGTCATTAAAAGCCACTGTTGTTATTCTGCTTACACGCTTGTTCTGCGGAGACCATACTTTCAGTAATAAATAATGTTTTGAAACAAACAGGTGATTTCTGTAAGAAGAATCGACAGTATTTTTTGAAGGCAGCGGTTTCTGTAGAAACCTTTCCTCTTTGTCCTCTCCTATCTGCAGGGTATTGACAGCTCTGACAAGACTTTGATTATCTAGTCAGCAGGAGCCTGAGACTTGTCACTTGTCAGGTGCGAGCCGGCAGTCACGCAGCTGATGAAACAATTGAAAGGAGATAGGCTGAGCATGAGGAGGATCAGGGTCATCAAACCCAAAATGTACGGCTGTCTGCTAAGGGGATGGCTTACACCCTCATTAACGACTCCAATAAGGCAGGAGAGGGAAGCAGGGAGGAGTTGAAATGGAAAAATAACAAATGCGCATGACGCAGGAGATGTAGTTGCCAGCATCTTTCTTGCCCAGAGGTGGTGAAGAAGCACCCAGCACAGGCAGCACCTGCAGTGGCAGAAGCCCCACAGTCCCAGTGCCTGTTCCCAACACCCTGGGCTGCCCCTGCTGCCACCAGGCATGCGAGTTACAGTTAGACAAAGCTTTCACCTGAGACTGAATTTCAGGTACAGCCAAAAGAAGATAAGGATTTCATGATGGAGCGGGATTTGGACAAATGAAAAGATTTCAGAGGGCTCCCTTTTCAGCTGGAACAGTTAACACCAACTCACACAGTCGCCTCTCAACTGCTTCAAACGTTAGGAGGAAATCCCGGCTGTGACAGATGCCTTCTGTTCTAGAGCTGAGTACACAGGGGTGAATTCCACTCCTCATGGCCATTGCTGTCCGCACCATGAGGGACATCTGCCCAACAACCTGCACTTCGAAACTCAACTTTGCAACAGGAAATCAAAGAGGGGCAATTGCTAATCCAGGCTTAGTCAAAGAGGGCAATACAGAATAATAGTGCTTGTCTTGCAATTGGCAGGACTTAACAAAAAGCTTTGTGGAGAAACGTCTGTAATCCATAACTAATATCCTCTCCGCAGATATTGCACATAACTAGTGGGTCAGTTGATAGGAGCTTATCCTAAGAACATTTCACACAAAACTGGATTAGCACAAAATGCTTTGCACTGGAAAATCATTCACAAACTTCAGCTAGTGTAAAACCCAGGATGATTTTTTTGGTTGGTTCTCACATTATACACTGCCTGTTTTTCAGTGATCTGCATTAGTTAACTATTCATATTAAAATGTAGTTCAAGGTGTGCTTCGCAAGATTTAACAGGAAAAATAGTGCTGCCCAGAAAGTCTCTTTTAAATTTAAATGACAACATAAATTATTATACACATTTAGTTAATGCCACAGGAAAGATCATGAACATCGAGGATGAAATCTGTCAGCTACACGCATGCAAGCCTGCAATCATTCCACTGATTTCCAAGCCTGTGCTGACACAAGGCCACTGACAGCAAAGTTCGGGCTGCCACCACTGAAAAGTTGTGAACTGCAGACTTGCTCGTCTGAGCTCTTGAGAAAAAACATTGAAGCCTATAAGTTCAGGATTTGTCCGCTCTTTCTTAGAAGACTGATCATCAGTGTTCATTAAATCTTTGGGATATTTAGGCACATGGACAATTTAATGGAACACCCTGTTCCTAAAGGCACTCCATATCATGCTGGACTCTGAGCACCTGATAGAGCTGTAGGTGTCCCTGCTCATTACAAGGGACTTGGACTAGATGACCTTTAAAGGTCCCTTCCAACTCAAATGATTCCATTATTTTGTTCTGAGATAAATAGGCAATGAAAATCCACTAGGAAGAATGAATATAGACATGGAAAAGAAAAGGCTGAGTTCTTGAAGACGTGTAAAATCAATAAGTATACAGATGCCATAAAGTACCGGATGATCAATAAGTTAGGCTTAGAAAGATTATCACACTGGAAAAGATAGTTGGAATTAAAAAAATAAATGGAAAGTACTCACCGGTGTTGTAGGCACACAATAAACTTCACAAGGAGTGATCTCCAGAGAAAGATCCTTCCTCAGAGGAAGTCAGCCCTTAAATGGGGTCTAGGAGAGGTGCAGCCAGGCTCCACCCCTTCTGATCACACAGGTGAATTGCCTCCACCTGTGCTCCCACAGCTGACTCAGTGCTCGCCTCAGGTGGTCAATCAGAGGTCCAGGCCGTGATCCAACAGTTCCCCTACACAACACCTGCACACCATGGGACTCTATGACAGAGAAGAGGCTGTTTAACTGAGAAGGAACAAGAAAAAACAGCTCTAACATTCAATTTGTATAACAACAGAAGTTTAGGAAGTTCCCTGTATGGTTCAAAACCAGAATATGTTTCAGGAAATACCGCATATAGGGTTACTTATCCTGTAGCTTTTAGGGGTACTGATCACAGTGAAATAATTGAATTTCTTCATAAGAAAGCTGGTTCCAGACTTATAAACACAGATCCAGTATGGAATGGATACTTGATATGAGGATGACAGCATGATAAATAAAACGTTCACCAAGAATACCAGAGAGCAATGGATGGCAGGCACAGATCAATGGACTATCAAGTGTGTTTACAGCCATCAGTTTATTGTTATTAATACTTTAACTTAATCTTCAGCTTTAAAGTAAATGATAACACATTCACTGCTGTCTTTCAGATTTGATTTCTCATCCAGAGCATTGCATCAGAAATATAACCTGAGAGTGATAAATGCACATCGGCATAATAAACTCACTGGAATAAAGTGTTTATGCCATTCTTGAAGAGGGATACATTTGGATAAGTGCATGGAAAACCCTGTGCCCAACAATGCGTCTCGACTCCCTGTGCTTGGCCACAGCAACCTTCAGAGATCTGGGGCATATGGCCACCACTGCTCCCTGAGGAACCAGCACAGTCCTATTGCTCCTATTTCTGGGGGCAGCAGAGCTGGGCTGAATCCTCTTACTTACACCTTGGGATGTGAGCAGGCTGCCCAGCAGAGCTACAGCATTCCTGCTCCTCACCACGTAGACAAAAGGCTTTCAGTTCCCCTATTCATTTAGCAGCGAGAAAACTACACATCTAAGTTTTTCTTTATGCTCTAAAAGTAAACAGAGGCCTCTGGAGAGTAATGCTTACTATATAGTTAAGAGTTTGTTTATTTGAAGGAAAAACTGAGGAGCAGATCTGGTTATAGGTGGTGCTTAGACTTTTCTGTACTGATTTCTAACTCACCAGCCTCCCAGTACAGGGGGGTATCGTGGGCTTGCTCACATCCAGAATTACCTAAAATAATGTACAAGGTTTTGGCTGCTCTAGGCTGCACAAGAAGAGGGATTCAATGAAGCGTAGAAGGGTACTGAATTATTCTGATATTGCCAGTAATTTCATGAGTAATACCAAGGGCTCTCCAGCACTAGCAATAAGAGTTCAGCTCCTCCATTATTGGAGAAAAGTCTATATCGCAATATATGGCTCTGTGCCTCGATTGTGATTTTCCCCATTCACCAGACTCCTGCTGTTGTTGTTTTTGTTTATTTGTTTGTTTTTAACTAAGGACACAGCTTAACTACATTGAAACCTGAGAAATATTATCTCCAAGTAAAGCAATGTTTCCTTCAGCTCCAGCAAAAATACAGGAACATTCCACCCATGGAAGAGAGTCCTATCACCATCTACTGTCAATCGTAATAATTCATAAAGGATGCCACAGAGATTTGAATGTATTATTTGATCACTATTTCAGCTCTTGTAATTTTCTTACGAGAGCAGAATTTGTGAGAAGATCAAGCCAGAAAGCTATCAATATACATATTTTCTGGAATACAAGATCCTCCAGCTAATATAAAATAATTGTGGAAATGGTTGGCAAATTAAAGATGGTTGTTATAGATTCCAAAAATACTTTTGCTTTCAGCAAAATACATTTTTAATTACTTTCCTACTAGCTGTCATTTTTCATAAACCAGTCTAGACAACTCATGCCAAATCATGCAAAAACTTATTTCAATGACATGCTTTCCTCTAATACCAAAGATCAGAAAATGTTATCTTTTTAAAAAGCACGTATGGAGTTTAACAAAACAGTTCTAGGTAAACCTGGCTCTTCCTGGTTTTAAAAAAATCATAACTTTCCTTTTGGAAAAACAGATATATTAAAAGACAAAGAAATCCTTCTTCCAGAATTAAAATAAGCCTGAAAATATACATACGTGTCCACACTGTTTATTTTTGTTATCCTCTGAATTCAAACTCATTTTCCCAAAGCATTTTACTACAACATACACTAGCAAAAATCTGTCATCTTAGTTACATACATGTATGTACTATGCCTTTTATCTTATTTATATTGACCATATTGAAAAGGAGAGGAAAAGCATGAAAAATAATCTGAATTGTTTTTTTTTTTTTTTTTGCACTTTCGAATTTGAATTATTAAGCTGAGTTATAGTACACAGAAGTAAGGAATTATGTATAGTAAAGAATGTAGATTTTGCTTTTAGCGTCATAATCAATGTCCAAATCTAAAATTGATATAATTGACTGTTAATTAATTCCCTTGATATTTTCATTAGCACATCCAAGCAACAAGTCTTCTGTTTGGCACTTCTGAATTATTCAGGAAGTACTCGGATTGCTATAATGAAGGCGTTACTGCCTGATACTATGCTTGCTAATACAGTTGAATGCAAGGCATGCTTTTATTTTTCTATTCTGATTGGATAATCAAAGATTTCCCTTAAGATATGCGAAATGAAGTTTCAGAGTTGCACAAAAAAAGAAAGTCCAAATGTATTTTTGTGAAAAAAATCCATTTCTATACTTTCAATAACAGTGGCTTTCCTTTAAGCCCTACAACGCTGCAACAAGAAGGGCTGCTATGGGTGAAACTTGATAGTGCTTTGAACACCCATTTGGTTTTCTGAGCTAATATTGCCCATGTTATTTGGTCGCATTTTCCCAGAAAATGCACAAGACCACTTGTGGAGATCACCCGACAGCACCATTGCCTTGTCTCAATATCCAGAGACCCACTTCTGGCCCAGCCAAAGGACAACCAGAGATTTATCGTACAGTTGTAGCAGTCTGTCCGTTAGCAGTGTTACTTGGCATGCTCCCAAACACACCTACCAGCACCCAAGCACCTACCTGAGCAAGTGTTGGTGCCCTTACTGAGGTAAACCCTCTCTGAACTCCAGAGTGATTTTGCTAGGGGAAGGACTTCAGGACTAACCATGTGGACAAGCAGAGTGCTCTGCCTGGATGTTTTCATTCATTGCTATGTTGAAAGCCATGACACTTGGTAGACTTTTTACCAAACTTGGCAGCTTTGTGTCATTTTTTAATACTGCTTTTTTCTTATAAGGTACTAAATGGCAGAAATCCCATAAATCTTGCCATTCCAAAAGAAGAAGCTCAAGGGGACTGGGTGGTACATTTGATGGATGCACTGTCCTTAATGCACTAGCCTCTTCCCTAAGGGATTATGGTTTTGAATTTAGTGTGAAGAAAGAACTGTTCCTCAAATGATGGCAGTAAAAGTTTATCAGCAGAGGATAGCTTTACCTTTCAGATCGTCACAGTGTTCTCTGACATGATCCTACTCTATACAGATCCTTCAGTGCCACTCACAAAACCAATAAATAGCCACTACAAATGCAATTCAAGGTGTTGTTGGTGGTGGTTTTTTGTTTTTTTTTTTTAATTTTTTTTTCTTTTTTAAAAACAGAATGCAGCTACTCCTAATTAATTTAATATTTGTCACTTGGACACCATCTCCCATATGACAACCTCCAAAGACTTTACAAAGATTAATGACACCCCATTATATCAATGAAGCAGAAAGAATAAGAATTAGTTCACCCATCACTGAAAAGCACTCTCTTCTGGGGTGGAACACGACAGCTCCTTAACAGCGTATAACATGGAGGAATGGGGCCTTGGGGAATCAAGAACCCAGCAGTTCCTTCAAGTGAAATACTGGTCCCTTAGCAAGAAGCTGTTCTTCTCAACATTTGGTCAATGAATGGATGTGTTCTTCCCAAGCCTACTTGGGACACCATGGCTGTATGAAGACACTGCGCAACTGAAATGGAGGAAGATACTCCTGAGGTAAAAGATTACAGTAGCACAGACTAACATAAGCAGGGTAGAGTGTAAGTGTAGACACCTGTAATGCAATGGAAAGCGTAGCAAACAGAAGGGTAACAAGGTCTTAAGCAACAGAGAGCGAGGATCTGCTTAGATATATAGAAAGAAGGTGCAGAAGTGGACACAGTATTTGAGATGTGCTCTCAGCAGGGCAGAGCAGAGGGGGAAGATCACCACCCTTGCCTTACTGGCCATGCTCCTTTTACTGCGTTCCAGGATCCCATTGGCCTTCTTGCCCACCAGGGCACACTGCTGGCTCATGGACGACCTGCTGTCCACCAGGACCCCTAGGTCCATTTTTGCAGAGCTCCTCTCCAGCAGGTCATCCCCTAACCTGTACTGTTGTACTGAAGCATGTTGTTATTTCTCCCCAGGTACGGGACTCTACACTTGCTTTTATTGAACCTCATCAGATTCTTCACTGTCCAGCTCTGAATGGCAGCACGGCCTTCGTGTATGTCAGCCAGTCCTCAGCTTTGCATCATCAGCAAACTTGCTGAGGGTGGACTCTGTCCCTTCACCCATTCATGAAGATATTGAACAAAACCAGACCCAGCACCGATCTTTGGGGATTAGTTATAGCCTCCAACAAGGCTCTGTGCTGCTGACAACCCTCTGAGCTCTGCCAGTCATCCAATTCTCACTTTGCTTTATCATCCACTCATCTATCTCACACTTTCTCAGCTTCCTTACAAGGATGCTGTGAGAGACAGTGCCAAACGCCATCCTGAAGTCAAGATACACAACATCAACCACTGTCCCCACATGTACCCAGCCGGTGATGATATCAGAGAAGGCTACCAGGTTGGTAATGCAAACATTTAGCAGATTTGTTTAACTACTTGCAAGTATAATGAAATCTTATTGCGATAGAATGGGTTAACAAATGGAAAGGTTCCTAATGAGTCTTCAGAACATTCAGAAAATTAAAAATATGCATGTTTCCAGTCGTTTATACCCACTTACTGAACAGGCTACTGTAAACAGCTCTATTTACATTCAGAAAAGTTGAAAACAAATATTTCAAGGTAGTTAGTGGCAAAATTCCACTTAATCAGAGGACCAGCATGAGACCTTTTCACCTTTCCTTCCCAATATGATTTAATGGAGACTTTGTGGAAGCTTTCTGTGGTCCAGCAAAGCAGGACAAGCAAAAGGGAATTTCCATGGGTCTTAGTAGTGCTCTGCAGGAATCTGTGATCTGGTCAGGGTATTACTCTGCATGGACCACAGACGTCTTTCAGTCTAAATCTGTGAACACAGAAATGATAGAAAGACGCCAGAAAGCTGCAGCACTGTAACTCTGCCACCACTGAAGTCAGTGAGTTCAACCCAGAGCTCACAGGTAGCAGCAACAGGGCAACCTTAGACCTTTTGAGAATTCAATCCTAAATGACTAGTGTCTTCAAGAAAAAAGGGAATTAATTTAGTTTAAACCAACAAGGTTATACAGTGTTCCCATTAAATTGAAAATCATTTTGCAAAATAATACGTTTCTTTTCCAAAATATATTGCAATATGTAATTCAATATCCTGAAATTACAGTTCAGGTTTCACAGGCTTATATACACTAAGAGCTAAAATGTAGCACATTTCCCCCTTCTTTTAATTAACAGTTGAAAAAAAAAGTGCTGACCTAGAAAATTTTGTCTCAGTAGTATTCAAGATATCATGAATGGATTCATTGAAAACCTAAAGGACATTTACTGACACTTGTTGTCTAGCACTATATGGCATGAAGGACATATTGCACAATGAAAGCCATCCAGATCTTTCTTTCTGAAACTCACAAAGTTGAGATGTGTTTTGAAAATACATCTTTGACTTCATTTCTTCAAAGAAATACTGAGAAGAGGTGAAAACGGAGAGACTGTTCGAAACACTCCAAAAGGCCTGTGTTCTTACAGGAACTGTTTAATTACCACCTGAACTGCCAATCCTTTCAGAAATGGATCAAAAAGCCAACGAAGCCAGTGACTTAGCAGAAAGAAACAACTTCCTATGTGTTGTTTCATTTAGAGATAAACTTTTTCTTTTTTTCTTTGCATTTCCAGGAATTTTACAACTACTGGCAAACATTCTTTGTTGAATGGCTCTTTCTCTTTAATAGAGAAGGCACATAGCATTCAATAATGCATAGGAATGTCATATCTTCTAGGCTTTACCTCACTTCTGTCAGGTCACTAGCCTTTTGATATTTTTGAATTTAATCTCACTTGAGAGTAATCAATCACAATTAAAAAAAAAAAATCTCTTTCCAAAACTCTTAGAATATCTGTATTATTGGTTTGATATCGTTTCATCTGGTTCCTGCATTCATGCCAGGAGGGGCATTAAAGGGGGGTAAAGCATTGACTCTAAGGCTTAGGTCAGCTGTGGGCTTTGGTATTTCAAGCTGAGGACAGCCAAAGTCCTGCTTGTTTGGCTGAACATTGGTTGACTTGCAGAAGTATGAGCATGCCTGTGGGGGAGGGAGGCTACCAGAAAGGGAGGAATTTGCTACTAGCCTTTAAATTGAAAGCTTTATACTCTCTGCTTTTATAAGTGATGTTTTATAGATGTAAAGTGTTCACTGCCTTGGTGACAGCATCCAGTATACCTTTCTGAAATGAACAGACACCTGACCTCAGCTGGGCCTTTGATGTGGCTTCAGCTCTCAGTATGTAAATATGTTTATTTGCTACAGAAGCCAGTAGCTTAGCATGACTGACTATAATTGCTCTCATGAAGAGATGCAACTGTGGGGCACCTTTCAGAAGCAGAACACTGTGACCACTCATATTTTGTTTATCTTAGAAAGGAAACACCCTCCGAAGCACTGCTGATCTTCACATATCAGAGTTAATTTCTATCTGCTTCCTTGCAGGTATTGTTTTCCCAAGTTCAGAAACTCAGATAAGATTCTCCTTTATAGTTACCTGCAAGAATGACTTGGAAAAAGTCACTGGAAA
Organism: Lagopus muta; assembly: GCF_023343835.1. Lineage (NCBI taxonomy): Eukaryota > Metazoa > Chordata > Aves > Galliformes > Phasianidae > Lagopus > Lagopus muta. The sequence goes on from NC_064444.1 coordinate 10,874,974, forward strand.
AATAATGGGAAGAATAAAAACCACTTCATTTTAAACCCATTTGTATCACTAGTGCCTGCAATGTCATTCACAAGACCAGTGTTACTTTCCAGTGAGTGCTGTTACCAGAAATCAATTCTACCTAAACATGCCCAGTACTATCTTCCACTCAGAATGTAGGCCAGATTCCCACAATGAACCATTTGTAGGGTAAGAGCAAAAGCTACAAAATGATCTGCTTGTGACACTGTGGAAGCAGTGCAGGTGCACAAAGCACTTGGGATGTCATACAGGGAATCAACGAGTTAAATGGATCTTTTTTCTGATTTGGGATTTGTATGAGGAAATGATGTACATGTCGCAGAGATGCCTAGCAAGGACACAGCACGCACACTGACAATGGCTTTCCTCCTTATCTAGGATCTTTTAATAAAGTGTTAATTATAAAGGCTTCTCAACTCATTATTTAAAGTCCTAAAGAGGAGCACACTATTCCTGTCAAACACGAAGGGTCTGCAGCGAGTGGATTTGCTTGTACTACCAAGCTGTATTTTCCTGTAAAGTGATTAATTTAAGTGGGTTGGGGCTGCTCTGATGTCCTGCAGGCTCATGTGCTCCCCAGCTGGATGATAAACCAGAATGAGCCGTGCCAGTGCTGCTGCTTCTGCCCATAAAGCAGTGAGTCAGGAAGGAAAGGAAGGAAACAACCACCAATGGGTCCTGTGGTTTGTACGATGCCAAGATGCACAGCACATCTCCGCCCTCGTGTTTTGGTGAAGGATGAAAAGCAGCGTGCAACAGCCTCCCCCAAGCCATCCAGCCCTGGAGGTACACCTTGCACGTCTTCTGCTGTCACTCACTGAAAGAGTAAACAGATTGGCAGATGAAATACAAAAAGGCCAGTAATAGAAGTATTAACATAGAGTTCCATTAACTTTAGCCAAGAAGCAATGGAAAGTGTGGGAGAAAAAAAAACCAAAACATAATATCTGAAAGCAGCACTGTCTCCAGTATGACATGCTGTATAAAGTGAGTCTTCAAAGGAAAAATAATATCACTTTGTAATGCTGATATTTTGCTGAGTTATTTATTTTATGACAAGAAAGCATTGTGCTATGTGAACGAATATGAATTTACTACTCTTAAGAAAGCAAATAAGGAAACAGAAGTACATCGCTATAGAAATTTCCTGTAATACTTTGCAAAAATGATCACAATTAGTAATTAACTGGGAAAGTCAGGCTTATCCTGTTATTTTTTTGTGGCCTGCCAGGGTATCATCTTAACTCCATGGTCAGTGTTTACCTGGCTAAGTAAAGAGCTAATACAGGCTGTGAACATGAACCAGTTCCAGCAGGAGAAGACTCAACTGCCCCAACACAACACAGTCACAGAGAGCTCCGGCTGAGCCAGCCCAGCACCCACATCAAGCACAGCTGTGCCCAAGCTTCAAAGCATGGAGCCATCAGCTCCAAATATCTGCACAAATAATGTGCTCATTTCAGTCTCTTCTTCCATATAGGAGGAGTTAATAATATAACCAAAACTAGGTTTGCAGAACAGGCTGAATTCACACAATGGCTGATGGGCATAAATATGTGCACCCTATTTAGACAAGCATTCAAATGTGCCAAAAAATGATTTTCTGACCTGCAGGATGGCTCACCAAGATCACTCAGCTAAGTAAGTGCAAATGTCTCTCTTGAGCCATACTCCAGCTCTCCTAACTTATTCAAACAAAGAAGGGCTACCTTCATCTCCTCATCCACCACTCTCTCACCAATACAAGGAATCAGAAAAGAAGTTTGCAAACAGTCTAATCTAAATTGAGGAGCCCTGAGGAGCCCCAGAGCCCTCTATTTGAAATAAACCATTTTCTTAAAAAACATTTGCTGCTAATGATCCTTGCTATTAAAATACACGCATTTTGGCATGGTAACTCACTGCATGCTTAGGAAGCTTGTGCCTCCACCACTACGTTTTTTACATGCCGCGTGTTTTCTCCATGATTACTGATGTTGCAACCAACATATATAGAGATCATATATTCTTGAACCTTTAGGACAAGATATCGTATCTATTTGCCCTACAGGTCACTCAGAATGGTCTTGTCCTCCAAGATAAAGCTTCACAAAACAGAAGATGACACTTTACATTCCCTAACAGTTGCTACTGCAAAGGATCTGCAAAATAGCAACTCAGAACATGTCCTTCAGCATACTGCAGCAACTGTCCTAACTGGTGGCTTGCAACTGCAGTTCTTGAGTATTTTTGCAATTGCTACATATAAGGCACATATTAAAATTGAGATGAAAAACTGCCATATACATTATGTTCACATGTGGATGGTATGTAGCATTGTGATTCCACCCTTTGCTTTTTATTGAGCAATGCTATGAAAAGATTAACCAATTTGCATACAATATAAATCCACATTCATCTTTTGTTATTGCACAATCAGGGAGTTTTAATGTAACATAAATTCAAGTGCTACATGCTTTGATTGCACTTTGTAAAAATACTTAAATACTGTTCATTTAGAAGGATTCTTATAGAAAATTTTCTAAATGATGTATGTGGTATTTGGGTAAAGTTTTCTGATACAATCTCTGTAATGCCCTGGGATTGCTGGCCTTCCCCAAGATAGGTGCTGAGTATCTTAATGAGTAGAGTGTTCATAAATGTTTTCATTTAAAAAGACCAAACTAAACCATAGAGGAAAATATGAAAAAGCAGCTGATGCTAGAAATTTATGCTATCTAATGAACAGAGAATGTAAGCAATATTTTAAAAAATACTACTCTATTAATTTAAATGTGAATTTAAATGATTACGAGTCTACATAATACTGACAAGGTTTAGGATTATTATTCGGGGCCTGATTTTCCATAACAACCAACCCTCCTTTGGTCCCTTTGAAAAATCCCAAGTCAGAAGAGTTTAGTAGATGAAGTTTACAGAAGTAATTAAGGAATTATTAGTAGGCAATTAAAAAAGGCTGGAGAAATGTGATCTAAGTCATAAGCATGTTACATGACAAAAAAAAATCTGACACGTTCATAATACAACGCACTGGCAAGGTCTCTTGCTTTTGAAGCCTTTCCAAATGTTTGAAGTTTTCTTCCAATACAATAAACTTTCCTTCTACACACTTTCTATTGGGCTCTTGCAAGCACAACAAAACACCGACAAAGTGTTTCTAGAAAGGAGCTGGATCACCACTTTGTCTGAAATTTCCAAACCAGTTTTACAACTTCAAGGAGTTCAGAAGGGGTCTGGATAACCACAGACATTCTGAGTGATTATCTGAAGATCACTGAAATATCTTAATTACTTACTGGTTGCAGAGTATTAGTAACTGCGACTTAGTAAAGAAAGGGGGAGATAAAATCCTCTCTTAAGCACATATGTGATTCTATGTAAATCTGAACTGCTGCCTGAAATGTTTGCCAATAAAGATGAAAGTCCCACAACATAGTCACAACATGATATCTATCATATGGCTTCCTGGCTGTGGTGTATGTTTTTGCTGTGTGTAATTGACTGTGTTGGTGTTTGCACTACCTAGAATTTGCATATTAGCTGGGATGCTGTACCCTTGGTGGGCCTGATCCTGCGAGCGCCCGGAGCTGGCTGCCCTGCAGCCCAGGAACAGTGGTGTGGGGCTCCCAGAAGGTGCCAAATGCTGCAGACTGCTTTGTGCCTGTTTGTCATCCTGTGAGCACAGCTTGGCAGAGTAAAATACACCACTTCAAGAGATGAGAAAGTGCATTCTCCACCACAGCCGACACCTGGATTAGTCCAGAGGCAAACTTGTGATGGACACAAAAGTGCAGTTCTGAGATTTAGTTTAGCTTGAATATACCTCCGCAGAGGTGAGCTTTCCCCCTCCATTTTCTTTTTCCTAATCTATGCAAAATACACAAACATGTGCTTCTGGCAATCACACTGGAAATTTCTGAGAAGCGATTCTTGTCAAAGCAACCCAGTGAGAACAGAGAGAAAAACTGCACATGGAAAACTGGCAGCCACCATCTTTTACAACAAACGCAAAGCTGTGATCTTATCATCACCCTCATTGAAGTTATTCCCCTTAATTCAAGCTCTCCTGCTCAGCTATTAGTCCTGGGCTACTCAGTAATCACCCGTCTGTTCTCACAGCGCTTCCTCTGCACACACGAGCAACACAAAGCAGCTGTGATGTATCAGGCCTACAGATAGGGATTTTGTTCACTAAGCAAGTAAAATCATTAATAGAAATTACCTTAGTGTATGACTTGGCTGCATCTCATGATGCAGCTACATATGTTGCAGTGTGCAGGAGAAAGAGGCACAGCAGATGCTACTGGAAGCAAAATCCTGAGGAGGAAAGATGGCATGTTGCTAGCAGCTCTGGTTTGATGGGGATAAAAGAAGAAGATGCAGCACTTACTGGACCTGCTGCTGTTGCTATTGAGGCATCTGCTCCATTACCATGATTGAAGAATGTGTGTCCGTTTGTACTGCTGCTGCATTGCTGTTTTTATTTCTGCATTATGTTTTTCCCCTTCTGAATGGAAGAAATCCTTAAGGTCTCTGAGCAGGTTTGTGTTATGGGCAGAAGAATGGAAGGAAAGAAAAGGACACAAAGATGCATCAACACCCTCCTTGTGTATGAAACAAGTTAACGATCCACTGAAAAATAAAATCCTGACCACCAGCCAATAAGACCTCCTGTAGCAAATTCCAGCAAAAACAAACACTCATACAGTGATTGTGAAGTTCAGGGTAAGGCCAGAGTGTTTAAGGCAGATAAGTGGGAAATCTCAATTCTAGCCCATACTTTACCAGGCTGAAGCTTCTTAAAATACCATATCTAATTAATCAGAACATCTTTTTGACTCAATCCTCAACAATTACCCAGACAGGGAAAAGCAGCATGTAATCAAAGGCTGCAAAAGGGTCTTCTTGTATTCTGGTCTGGTCACTGAAAACACAAAGAATCCTTAAATTTGTGACTAGAGGCAGTCTTCGGGGAGATCAGATTAAACGAGAAAAGGGACACGGTGAAGCTTCAGCAGTGGGATTGCAGAGCCAGAGAGATGAAACAGAGAGATATGTCCTTGCATCAGTCTGTGCCGAAGGAAAGGGAGCCTGAGCCTCCCCACTGAGGACCTGCTGCCAGGTCCAACAGCCAGGGCTCAGATCCTGTGTGCGTGAATTTTCACACAGCCACACACATGCCAAGACATCCTCCCACACCACCTACCCTAGCAGAGGCCACAGAAGTGTCTTACCATACGTTACTCCCTCAGCTGCCCAACTGTGTGCAATTGCAGCTCAGCAGGGCTTAAATGCATGGGAAGAAACTGGCTGTGCAGAGACTTTGCTCCAGAAAGAGAACCAGAGCGGCCCTGATGAATGTGCAAAGGCTTTGCTGCTGCAAAGAGTACAAATAGAAAAATCACATTTAATGCATGAGTTTAGCTGCTCTGAATTATACTGCAGTACTGAAAACACAGTGTAAGACCTTAAACCACTTCAACTCCAGAACAGCTTTAAGAACATTAACTCTTTAGTGAAGCTAAGGCTCTTGTTTACTGTATGGGCCATACCCAAAGCCCAGTGAAACCAGCTAAATGATTTCCATTGACTTCAATAGGATTTGAATCAGGCTCTAAATCCTTACAGCAAAGTCTGAAGCAGTTACCTTGCTATGTCCTGAAGCTTTTAAACCCTTAAGCAGTTTAAAAAGAAGTGTTGACTTGATTTTTTATACTTAGTAAAGTATGAACCATGTCAAATGCCATTGCTAAGCCCCAGACTTCCTTTGCAGATGTAGTTTTCCTTTGTCTTTATTCACTCCCTTCATGGTTTATAAAAAAAAAAAAAAAAAAAAAATTGGCAGCGAAGAAAACTAATTAGAATCCCAGATATGCAACATTCATATGCTTAATTTTAATCAAATGAGAAACTTTCCTGAATAAAGTTATAAAAAATTAAGCATACACTTAATTAAGCAGTCATAGGATCAAGATATGACTACAGGAAAAGTAGTGCCTATAAGCAAAATGGCACATGTAAATAAACCAAAAAAAGGAAAACAATGATTTTAGCTCAGAGTGTTTCAAGGCAACTTCAGATGCTACCTACTGATAAATTGGGAGAAAATAGGATTTTAAGAGTCCAGGCATCCCTATACGTTCTTCAGGCTGAAGTACTTCAGTTTAATACAGAATATAGGCTAAACATGAGGTCAACCAGCCCTTCCTGGAGGAACAAAGGCTCCCAGTTACTCACTCAGTTTCTTCCAAAGTAACTATCCTCAATTCTGCACGAGCAAATCAAACTGAGCTTTTCTCCTGTGTGTTTTTGGAGTTGGAATTTAAACAACATGAATGAGGAATCTGCCCTCCACCTTCAGTGCTGCTGGCCATTTTTGAATTGACTCCATTGTTTCCCTACTCGGTAAAATCAATGCATAATGTAAACTAGAATAAAGAATTTTTCATGCAAGTTATGAATTAATTTGATGCTCAGATAGTTCTCAATCTGCAAATGAGTGATAAAGACAAAATTAGGTTCTCATAAATTATGAAGGGGGATATGTAGAACATTACAAGTATTCCTTGTGACAAAAGTCCCCACCACGTATCTTCATTTATGATATAAATAATATTTCAACAAAAAAGTGAAGAATCTGAGGGTGTGGAGCCAACGCTATGACTTAGAGATGTTCCTCAAACTACTGGCAGGCATTCATTACGCATTTTCCTCTATGTCAGTTCTCAGAATGCATGAATTACTGCAGCCCTCAGAGCTGTAGCTCCTAGAGAAGCTGACACTTTTAGCTGCCAATTTCTTGACCAACATAGTAACAAGGATAAGGTGGATCAGGCCCCTCAGATATTTGAAGTGATCTGAAAGCATCGTCCTCCACTTCTCCAGAGAATACTCTCACAACCAAATACGCAGTATCCTTGTGGATGGTGCTCCCACATTCCATGAAACAGCCAGGAGACTTTAGGCTTCACACCATTTTTGACATGCCCCTACATCCTAAATGCCCAAGTTCTTGTGTTGGTATCAGTCTTTAAATCTCAAAACTAAGCCAGTGATCCAAAATGTTTCTAGGGCACAGCCCCACTGTGCAGTAACACAAGACATGGAGGCAGCTGAGATAGAATACCTTAAAAGGTTTTCTAGAACAAACATGTTTAGAACTGGCCTATAACAGAACTTGAGACCAGCTTGGATGCTTTTGCCTTACTTCCCATTACATATTATAAAGTGCACAGATTGCACAGAACATCCTCGTGTCTTCACGAGCAGCAGTGGTACTTGACCACTACAAAGCAGTAGCCAAAGTTATTTTCATGACTGATGGATTCAATTTTTACAGCCATTTTTAATACCCAGGTGCTGTGATGAAAATCAACCACAGGAGGAACTCAATTTTATTTTTCATTAACATTCATTTCATTGACATGAACAGATGATTTTGGGGAGCTCAACTGCTCTTTTAATTTGTATCTTTGCAATGTGGAACAGACATCTTTTATTTTCAAGTGAGTAAAACTTGCATCTTACTTCATGTGCTTATCATTACATATGGCAATCCACTCCGAAGAACTTCCTATAAGCTGGGACTAGGTTAATGCTATTTTTAAAAAGACACTAATACAACCAGATAATAGCCATAGAATATCATTATCGAGTCCCTAATTTCTAGAAATTGATGGAATTACTTTTAGACCTATGCCTTAAAAATTCCCTTGAGCTCTGGACTGGAGCCCCGCATCTCTTCACAACAGAAAACTATCTGGAGTCTGGCTATGGTATCTTTCTGCAGCTTTACAGTAAGATATAAAGGTTGTTGCAGAGACCAACGATTGCCCTGGGGATCCAAATTCCCCTCCTGTTCACTGATATCTTCAGGTCTTAGGAAAGCAACTAATTTTCAGCTAAATGCAACACAGTTTGTAATTGTTTCCTTCCTTCTCTTAAGCCGCATTTCATATTTTTAATACATCTAACTGCCAGTTGGCTTGCCTCTGAAGTGAGCTAACCCTGCTAAGGTGACAGAAGCAAAGCTTTAGTTCACTGTGAATAATAGCCTTATGGCCCTCACTGCTTTCATACATTAGCACCATTAGCACAGTCAGACTAGCAGAGCAGTTCACATTTCCACCCAGTGCAAAACATGATGGAGAAACAATGCAACACGTATTCTGTTATATTTTGATCCATATCATATATTTTGCTGGATTTGCTGTATAATCTTGCTTAATCTAAAAGGACAAGGCTAGCTGGTTTTCATAATGCATTGATAGAATATAGTTTTGTTTGCAATCAAAAGACAATTAATTTTTTGTACATTAGTTTCTTTTAAGACTATTTTTATAGCTGATTCCAAATGGAAAGCTTTCCTTAAGTGTGTGTTTACTTCTTGAATTCATTAGCAAATTGTTAGGTTACTGTACTCACCTGAGAGGTAAGTGAAAATACATGAGAAAGCCCCTTGGATCTCCTCTCTGATCTTGAAACTTCAAGACTACCAGACGCAGACAGAATATTTCCTACCTCCAGATATACTTCAACCATCCCCTCCTTTCAGGGCCCATGCAGCCTTTCCACAGATTCCTAGAGTTTAATACTGAAATGAAACAATTATGCCTTTGATACCTAACATATCCCTGGTGCCATGCAGAAGTAATTTAAATCAGAGCCCAGGAATGGGGAAAGACCCCTTTTCATTGTCTGTCTCTAAAGATTAAGGAACAATTCTGGAGCCCACATCATTCAGAATGAAGATAACTGTTGCAAAACAAAATGCCTGGAGCTATTTCCAGCTCTTATATCACACCTTGGCATCTCCTCTGGCATTTCCCTTGCTTTCCAGCCAGGTTGACCATCAGTTTCATTTCAGGAAGTAGTCACAGGAAATGACAAAGGGTCGTCAAGGATTGGCCTGCCCATCTGATTTAACATGGCAACTTTTTGTTAGATTAAAAGGCAAGAGGTGGGAGCTGGAAATTAATCTACAGTGTAGGAAAATGCAGCCTGGTGAGAAGAATGGCAAAGAGATGCACAGGATCGCTGGCCTCAACACAAATGTGGAGAGCAATTTGCTGGTTATTGAAGTGAGCAATGTTGAACCAGATTATTGCTGAAGTTGCTGATACAGATACAGTTACTGATGTTACAGATATTTGCAAATCACACTACTCAGAATCATCTGCCCTTTCAGAAGATGAGAGGCAGAAAATGGTGAGTAGACAACCACCTTGGTGCTGTAGCTAAGACGTTGCTGCTGGAGAGCAGGAACCTCCCCTTACAAGCAATTCAGCTCTGCACTGAACAGCAGTACTTATGATTCAGCTCGTATTCACTCTATCCTCATTTATAAGATAAATAATTTTGAGATGTATCTAAAATTACTTTACAACCTTTTAATCACTGAAAATTGTGTATAATTATTATACCTGCACTCGGGTGCCAAGATCTGCTCTGAAATACTTGGCTGCTCAAAGCGTGTGGAGGAAATGCTTCAATTCCACATTAATTAATGAATTTTTATCCCCACTCCTGTCCATTAACAGCCACCATGCTTTTGCTGTGAATGGTCATTATTACACACAGAAATAGGAACATAAATTTACTGATAATGAAAGTGTCATTTGGAGGGGCAGTCTATCACACTGTGTGCTGATATGGTCAGACCTTTTTTTGCTGTCTCGCATCTTTACCTTGTTTCTGAAAGGCTGGCACATAAAGAAGGGATCCTTTATTTATAGGTACCCATGAAACATCTCTTTAAATAAAGTAGGAGTGATTTTCAGTATTCCAGTAAATATGGCATTGATTTTAAAATTGCTGTCTCTTCTTATCAGACATTGCAGGTCTTCACCAAGAGAACATCCCCGTCCTCCTTGCTCATGAGATTGCTAGCCAGGTTCATTTTGTGCTGGTGTTTGTTTATTTTTTGATGAGCAGCATTGTTGACTTTTGGAGCAAATTACCTGGTTGACTTAATCCTTGCTGGGCATCACTAAAAAGAGCTTTCAGTTGATGTTCTGCAGCTCTGGACCATATGGAACAGAGCTCAAGTTGTTCCTTTTTTTTTTTTTTTTTTTTCTTTCTGCCTTTTAATCAAGTAACTCCTTACTGAATTCAGAAGATAAGATCTGATGGCATTTAATCTGCCAATCACTTGATCAGCTACAGTGTATGATATGGTACACATAGCATGAAACATTATGTAACAAGCCTTAGTGTAACTGCCCTACTACAGTCATAGAGCACACATCCTTAATATTAAAGCATCTCAGTAAAACATAGAATGAGATATAGATGTAAATAAACCTAAGGAGAATATTCATTTTTTTACTGTGAATCATGTACTGTTACTTCTTATGTGCAGCATATATATACGTGCAATCTAAAACATCAAATGCTTAAGAAAGTCTTTCTTTGAGACAAAGCACGTTGTTTGTACACCACAGTCAGGAATACTTCTAGCTCAATGAGATCATAGCCAGAACTGACTTACCTAGTTATTACCAGACTGCTTTCCAAACCCCATTTAATTTGTGTTCTATTATTTACCTGTGTTTAAAAGGAATACCTATAGGTAACTAGGTAGAAGTAAGTGTTTCTTCTTAATCAAGCACATAATACATTAATCATATTAAAATGTCAGCAGCAGAACTACTCTTCCTGAATATAACTGTTTTGTTCAGTATACCTGAATTTTGATTCCCTCTATCCAGTACCCTTTGCCTGATATCTTACTGGAGATGAAGATATTCCTTTCAAAGTGAAAGCATTCCTTATGATATGGCATTTTTGCAGAGGCCATAATCTGCCTGCAAGATCTATACAAGTAAACTTCTGCAGCCATCTGACTTCAGCCTGAGTTATACCCAATCACTTACTTATCAAGGAAATAAGGAGAAATTACTATTATTTTTTGATATTTGAAAAAGAAAAGTAAAAAGATAAATGAGTTGTGGGGAAAAGTTTTTTACAGGTTTTCTTCTTTAGGCTTTCTCAGGATGTGCTTCAAAATAGCTGAATAACCCAATATATCAGACCCTATTTGAGCATCTAATTTCAGCACATCCTCATTTCCTTTCAACTAACCATGGTTAGATTAGCAGTGTTTACCTAGAAAGACAGTAATAAACAGCTAAGAAAGATCAATTGCAGAATTGCAGTAGTGTGTTATCCATGGGACACCTTGCTGCCAAGATCATCATTCAAGATCAGTTTTATGCCATAGCAAGTGCACATGTGGAGTTCAAATAACTGTTTTTGGAAGTTGTCTAGCTTTCCCAGCATTTTCAGAGATGCAATGATATATTTGGTATTTAGAAATTTAACGCACACTTATTTAAACTTAAAGTTAAGGCAAACAACTACCTGAGTTGGAAAGGAACATCGCTGTTTGAGGAGCTGGTAGTTACTGTGACAACAGAGCAGAAAAAGAGCTCCCTGAAAAGACTCTGCATTTGGTACAACAGGTATGCTTTACCATAGGCTGAGGCTGCACGTTAAAGCTGGAAGACAAAAGCTATCATCAGAGTGAAGGATGGCTCCCAGAGAAATCCTAATTGAAATTCTATATCCAAAAGCAGATGTAGGAACTTCTCCATGAAGTTCACCCTCACAGTTCGGCTGTCTTTCAGAGTACAGCAAACTCTGCAACCTATTGAGAGCTATGAACACTTCTACGGTGATTTCAATAGATCCAGAATTTAAAGAGACTCAGATGCAGCTGAACTCTGCGCCGGGTAGGAAACCTCAGCAGAGAAAGGAGGACAAAGCAAACTCTGTTGTGCAGATACTTTAATCAGAGCTGAGCACATTGAGCCAGCCTCATAGACAAAGGGCAGACAGAAAGGAAGCCCTGAAGAGCAGGAGCTGTCCCTTCATGCAGCAGGCATTCGGGGGCAAAGGAGTAGGCAGGGCAAGACCAACCCTCCTGCGTTTAGCATACTGAATAATCCCAAAGAAAAAGCCTCAGCAAGACATTCTCACCATTGTGATATCTGCCTTTTGGTGTCAGCAGTCAGAGGGCCAGGAAGTAGTCTAACACAATTCACATAGCTGCACAATTTTCCTCTAGCATGACTGAATAAATACCATTAAATTACACATTTTTTACAGTTCTTCTCCATAAAAAGTAAGATAGCATGTGGTTAAAACAGTACTGTATGAGTAAGATCTTTTTCCTTGTCAATTTACATTATAAAAACATCTCATGCATATAAAAAGTGGGGGCTGCACCAGTGGAATTATATACAGTAGTGTGTATTTCTATATACACAGGTTAGTACATATTTACATGTACAATGCACACAGGATTATGCTGGGGCCAAATACTAAAAGAAAACATGCGGTAAATGGTTGCTTTAATAAGTCCTGTTCCATTGAAAGGAAATAAAACCTGAGTATTAATGAGATATAATTATATATTTAAAATCTTTTCCCTTGTGCAGTATACAGAATTAATGCCAGTAAACTCACAAACTGCAACATTCTACTCCATTACATCTGCAATGATTAGAGATAGTTTGAACATCTGGCATATAATCTGTGATAGAAAACAGCATTCTGCACTTTAATGGACGTCTGGAGGCTACACATATCTGATTTTATTTCTTTGTGTTAACTCTTTCGTGGAAGGAAGAGGAGATCCAGTACTTGAGCACCTTCTTTCTGTCTTTTGATGAAGTTGCATGTAGCACTGATATTTAGCTTCTCTCTCAGGCTACTTTTGTTTTTAATATCCAAGCTAAAAACAGATTTCTGAGAGGGTAGTTATAATACAGATAATTGAGCAGCATCAATATTAACGTGCTAAAATCTAAGAAATTCATCCAAGGTGAACAACAATTTCTTCATTTTCAGTGACTTAAGAATGCTAAAATGAAGCAGCACTCACAGTTACTTCATTATTTCAAAGCCTGTCCCAATATCCTCCCTTAATTTTGTTTTCTTTCATAGCCTCGTACATGATAAACTAGGGTTACCAATATTTGTACATTTTTGATGTATCTTAAGTATAAGTATGTAGGAGCTCCTTTGACTGGCACTGACTTTCATTGAAAAAATTAGATTATTTCAGCTTTTGCAGGGTGTGTTTTGCCCCAAGCTAAACAAGAAGGTTTAGCCCTACTGCATTCTGCAGGGAAAAGAGAGATACTGACTTGAAAGGCGAATGAGACTGACAGTGTTATCTTTTGCCTTACTTACTGAAATATTAGCTAATACCAACACCTAAGGAGACCTTGAAATTGGATTCTGAGTAGTAATTAAGACGGGTTGAAGAGTACTATCAGAAGAGGTCCATGTCACTGCCGAAAGGATTCCGTATTTAGATCACCCTGACAAGTGCTCTATAGGAGCATTTAGGTATGGGAAAGAATATCTATTGTAAGAAAATACTAGTGTTAAATAGAGTTTTGTAATCTAAGAACATACATGTCATGGGTTTACTCAGCTGCTAGGGGGTAATGAAAGCCATAGCTATAAGCAGCTCCTGTTGAGTACTGGCAATTAGCTTAAACGTGGGTGCAATAAGCAGCCTTTGAGTCCTAAGGACCTTGCTGTATAGGTTCACAAGGGCATCGGGAAGTTCTGGTGGCTGCACTGCCACACACACATTTGCAACACGCACCCGCTACGTACACGACAGAACAAGAAAGCCCAAAGATGATCATTTAATGCTAGAACAAAATATGAGGCATATGTAATACATTACAAGATCGAATTGATACTTGTAATAGCTGGACAGTAGAAAACTTGCAGCCTGTGGAAAAAAGAACACTTCTCATTTGTAAACCAGATTGAATCCATTTCAACAAAGATTAGGAAAAATTGGCCTAATTATAGATTATGATCTAATACAATTTGGCCATATTTAATGGAAGTGAGAAGCAGAAAGTTGTATGTTACTTCCAGTTCCAATACGTGAACTAATGAATCAGCGATTTCTCATGTGGTAGAAGATCCAGCCCTTACGTATTTGTCACTTCGAAAAAGGCATTAGATTCCACAGCTGCAGAACTCTGAAGAATAACTCAAAATTACTTCTTCTTGAGGAATCACCTGCCCAAGTCTAATAAAACCTAGGAAAGTGTCTGGAAATAGGCCAACCATGTTTTTAGCAGAGTACCGACACTGTCTTTGATTTATACAAAATTTCTGTCAATATCATCAGATGTGAAGATAGCTCTGTAGCCAAAGGGCTCAATCCTGCTCCAGCTTCAATCAATACAACTCACTGGAAAGACAGGCTGGTTTAGACCCCAAAGGAGAATGTTTCCCTTTTGATGCTAGTTTAGTGAACATCCAGAGGCACTATCAGAACAAGCAGCATATTTAACCTGGATTTACCTGGATTATTAACCTGGATTAGGTCTGACAATAGCAGGACTAGGGGAAATGGATCCAAGTTGAAGGAGGGAAGATTTAGGTTGGATGTTAGGGGGAAGTTCTTTACAAGGAGAGTGGTTAGGCCCTGGAACGGGCTGCCCAGGGAGGTTGTGGATGCCCCATCCTTGGACGTGTTCAAGGCCAGGTTGGATGGGGTCCTGGGCAACCTGATCTGAATGTGTATGTTTGGTGGCCCTGCTAGGCAGGGGGGTTGGAACTACATGATCCTTGAGGTCCCTTCCAACCCGGGTGATTCTGTGATTCTGTGATTTGCTTGATCTCTCCTACCTAGAATTGTAAAGAGAGATCTTAGCAGATCTAATTCATTGGATTTATCTATGAACTGAATTCTTAAGCTCCAGGAAAAGACGGGCTTGGGAGATCCATGTGATTTCACCCTTAGCAACTACAACCTTTGAGTAATTTGTTTGTAAGTCATTTAGCACAGAAAAAATAAATGATTAAATTAATCTTCCACAGATCGGATGATACCATACACAGAAATTCATGTTAGTGAGAAAGGAAACATAGGAAAAAGAGGACTGAAACCGTTGGCAAAGCACTTAGAAAAAGAGATATTTTAGCTAGCAATGTGCAAAGTGAATTGTAGCTCACCCATGCTTCAGTTGAGCTGCAGCTTTCACAAGCATCAATGGTCCAGCTCTCCTCTGCTCCATTCCCAGACGGTGCTCATGGACAATGCAGGCTTGAGGCACCCACTGGGTTGTTTTCTCCTGCCAAACAAGGGAGATAGAATTCCCATTAAAAACTCCACTTAGAGTAAATCAGGTTCTTCTTTACCACGTGCCTCAAGCTTTCACCTACTGAAAAGCACATTTGATCTTAGAAGTCTTTCTTCATGTCCAGTGTCAAGAGCAGTTATGATGGCCTTACAACACAAGGGAAGAATACAAAAAAAAAAAAAAAAAACAGAAAACGGAAGAACAGAGGCAAACAGGAAGAGTCAGAAGCAGCTGAACAAATATAAGGGCTGAAATGTGAGAAGATTAACAAGTCTGGTCCTTAGAATGGAAAAGAATATCAAAGAATTTGAAGTATACAAAGTAGTTCTCCAAAATCTAAGGTTGATGAACCTGCAAGGTTTGCAGTATGAATCAAAACAGCCCACAACTTTGTAGCTTAATAAGCAAGGAAATGAAGTCAGAACAACGCATAGCGCTAATAAGCATTTGTGTTACCATAAAACTGCAGTTCAACAACTAACTAGCAAAGATGAAAAAGTATCTTCTGCAGAGGGAAGTCCAGGACACAGTGAGAGTCCTATGGCTACCTCAACTCGTTGTGCTGTAGAAGCATTTTGTTGCACACTTTGAGGAGCTTTTGGGTTTACGGTAGAAACCGAATTCATGCCAGTGGCTCCAAATATAGATAGAAAATTAAGTTGAAAAGCTTTTTCTCACATAATTCCACCAAGAGTTTTGGAACAACAAAGCAATTACTTTTCCCACAAATTCTGCAGGCCTTTAAAGATGTAATAACTCTTAGTACTTGGACTCCAAAGGGAACAGCTCACAACACAAGGCGGAATGCTACAGGGCAATGCCAACACCAAAGACTGTTGCAGGTATTTCTGCTTTATTGTGCCCCAGGTCAGAAGACCCCCTGGAATTGAAGTGATCTTTATAGGAGCAGTATCTTTCCAGAGAATGGTAGGTCAGAAAACTCTTCAGGCTGGGAAAACATACAGAGAAGATGCAAAAGACACTTTCTAATTTTCTGTTGCAACAAACTTTAGTATCCACATATTTTGGAGGAAGCGTGCTGAGTACACTCTGTCCTTGTAAGTCACAGATGTCTTTTTGCTCTCTCCAAATAAATGCTGCCAGATACTGGGGTTCAAATGCCCCCATAGTCTTAATCTACTTAAACCTCAAGTTAGAGTCCTGCTGGTGTTTTAAGACGTTGCTCTCTTACTGTTAAAGGAACACTTTACTTGCTGTCAATATACCCTAAAGGATCAAAAAGCTAGAGAATTCCTTTCTATCCTTTCAGAAAATCTTACACTTCCCTGACAAGTTTTACAGGTGTTTCTTGTTGGAACTAGAAGTTCCCCTCCAGCACCACAAACCCCAGCATACTCATGCTAAGAAGCACCTCACTTTGCCTCCCACTGCCCATCCTCAGTTCCCTTCCCCCACCTATGCTTCCATCCACCCTGATGAGGAAAAGTTTTAACTTCTCCCTGCTGAGAAACAACACCTTGCCCAATTCCATCACTGCCACAAACTCGCACACAGCATAAAGCCCAGCAGTGCTCCCACCATGGCTTTGCAGGATGACCTCTTCCATTTCTTCTGCCAGAGCTAACAGGGCACCCAGCTAGCCAGATTACTGGGTATAGAATCATGGACTGGATTGGGTTGGAAGGGACCTTGAAGATCGTCTTGTTCCAACCTCCCTGCTATAGGCAGGGATGCCTCTCTCTAGATCAGGTTGCTCAAAGCCCCATCCGGTATGGCCTTGAACAAATGATGAGTCCCTGTGCACACTAGGAAATGTTAAGGAGTTACAGTGCAGAAAATCCCCGAAACCAAACGGGGTTGTAGATATGTTTCTGTCTCAGAAAGGAATTTTGGCTTTTGTTAATTAATATATCAGAAGAAACCAGTGGAGAAACATGCCTTGTTATCTGGCTTCCTAGATGGTAGAGTTTGGTTCATTAGCCTTAAAGCACATCGAGTGGATAGCACTATTTATTCCATATAGAATAATGATCTGCTTTAGAGGAATACAGCATTGCACACGCAGGAATGATTTCAACCATTATTCACAGCTTAAACACACACTAACTTGTATAAGTGAGAGGTACAGATATGAAAGGATTCAAAAAAAGGAGGCCCTGTAAAGAGAAGATACCCGTACCCCGGAGCCACTGCAGAGCTGCCTGTTCATTAATTACCCATTAGTTTCAAGTCACACTATGCAGATTCAAAGTCTTTAAACATGGCTAAAGAGCAAAAAAGTAAAATGAAAGCTAAGCACGCTCAGCTCCTCTTTTGAGGCCTGTAACCTTAGATTTGGAGGTTTCTGTCTAGCTGGAAAACAAGCCATTGTACTGATATTTAAATATACATGCGCTGCATTACTTCAGAGCCACATGGTAACAGATAGATATCCTCACTGGCACTTTAACAGCCCCTTCAGAAATACCACGATTTTAATCTTACAAGTCTGCAAGAGCAATATCTCTGCAGTGTTCAACCTACATTGTTCACAATAAAGTTATAAAAAAGATGCCTTAAACATGCAGTAGCTGTGTCTGAAAATTAAATATATCAGTCATTAATTTTTCCCCAAAATTACTAAAATGCAACGGTCCACATTAAAGACTAACTGTTTGTAAAATTGGATTTTTAAAGATGAAGTCTATTTTAAACTCTGGTGGGTCAAAAGAAGCATTGAACAGCTCTGCAGCAAGATAAATGCCACTTAGCTAATACACATCACTGAAAAGTGGATTTATGCTGCTCAGACCAGATATCGCAGCGTAAAGGAGTGGAGATATCCCATTAAACCCCACAACACACAAGGCACTGGGGACGCCAAGCTGTAGGCAACCAGACATCGATCCCCGGCAGGTGCCATGGGGACTCCTGCTACAGCCCTGCCCCATGGCAACTCAGCCCCAACGAGCTCGGTGCCACCCCTGCAGATTAGAGCAGGAGCGTGCACAGGCCGCTGCCACCACCTCCTCCTCCTTTTTTAGGATACATAAAGCAAGGCTTAAGACTGGAAGCTATTTCCTGAAGGGTCATGTTGAAACTTCGTTACGTGAACACAGCGGTGCTCCCACCCTGACTGTCCAACCAGCTTCTGAGAGGCTCTACCACACCACGCTCCTCCTCGCGCTGAGGAGCCCCGTCAGCTGCTGAGCTCCTAATGTGAACTGATGTGGCAGTTTCAATTCAATTGCTACCGCGCAAGTAACACTACAGCAAAAGTCACCGCCGTGACTGGCATTAGCGCGAACCGTTATTGTCATCGCTCACGCAGGGACACGGAGGTGTGCGTTCCTTGTCATCTCCGCAGCTCAGGAGGGGAGAGCTGAGGCTCGCGCTCCGCGGCGGCCTGTCACAGCCGCTAACCAGAGGCTGGCACACACTGTCCCCACCACAAAGTGCGGGAGAGTACTTCAGGACAGCGAGCATGCTCCCCATCACTGCTGCTGGAACTTCCAACGCTACTTAAATAGGAAGGCTACAACTGGAGCGTCTCTGGAAAAGGAGCTCTACCAAGTTACTCGTGCTCCAGGGGAGGGGGAAGATTGCTTTCCTTCTCTTTAAATCATTACCAGGGCAAGGATGGCACAACACTGCAGTTGCTTCCTGCATTATAACTCATTGGGCAGCCCTTAACTGACGACAGCTTGTAGGTTTTGTGAAAGCAAGCAGCAGTGGCAGTGGCCAGCAGCTGCAGGGCCCAGGTGGGGAGCCACACTCACCGCAGTCTGAGCAGAGCAGGTGAGGAGCACCCTGCCCTGCAGCAGGCAGCGAGGCTGGGACCCCGCTGGTGCCTGGGGGCTTCCATCCCGAAGGCTCCCAGCATGCTCCCTGTTGCATCCAGTCTAATTTTAAGTCATTGGAGTGACTGCACATCCATCAGTTCTCCTGGGAGCTTATTAAAGAGTTTAGAGCTGCATACACTGGGGAAGTCTGCCTTTACTCCATTTTATCTTATTGCTCCCAGATTCTTTCAAATCATCCTTCCTCTCTGTTCCCTTTTGGTTTTTAGGCACTAACCAGCAATGCCAACAAAACTCTTGCTGCACCAGTGCTCCCTCCACCAAGGAGCACAGCTGGAAGCAGCCCCATGCTTCCACACCCAGAGCACATACCTGCAGCCTCACAGCTCCCTGCAAGCTGCTGCTGCCAGGCCTCACCCTTTTGTAGCTGGGGCAGGGTATTGCCTACACCTGGGCTTGGGCACAGCTGGAGAACTTCGTGCATGCATCCCAGCCATGCTGGCTTTGTGCCCTCTTCTGAATTACAGATATGGGACTTGGGTTTTGCCCTTCCTGAGAGAAAGGAAGAAAATGGCATTTACTATGTGTTTCCTCAATGCTTGTTCACCAGGACCCCAAAATGCACACAACTCCTGGCCCCAGGGCTGCGCCCTTTACCACTGCCCCAACCCCTTGACTTCAACTCTTTCACCTTCCTCTCTACCTCTCCTTGTCTAATTATGGAGTATGTTTGCCTTCAGACCTGAATTTGTGTAACTTCAAGTTGAATCTTTAATTCTTACCCATTATATTCCTCTGTTATTTCTGTCCTCAGTGATGTTTGCAATAGCTACTAATGTACTGTCATTTGCAAATGTAATTAGTGTGTTTACTTCTTTCTTTCTTTAGCTCATTAATAAAGATGTTAAATAAAAATATGCCTTCCTCTGCTAACAACATCCTCAAAATAGTTAGGAAGATGGGATCCTAAGGTAATAAAGAACTATATTATTGGACAAGACTTTTCCTTGCATCTTTCAGCATTTGCCATGCTCATTATGGGCAATTAAAGCATAGAACAACATTATAGCTTCACACCCAAAATAACTTTCCTCCCTGTTCTGTGTTTGCATGTATAGGATATAGGATATACATACACAGAAGGGAAGACTAGACATCAGCTGGCAGCTCATTACAGCTGAAGTAGCAGAGTTTTCTCTGTTCTGGATGCAGCAAAGTGTAGCCATTTGTTCACCTTTTTATGTACGTTATCCCTTTTTTTCAGCAGAGGATGGGAGCATGACTGCTTTTAAAACTTTTCTTACTGTGATCACTGTGGCTGTGTCCTGGCACAGCAGCTTGTGTGTTTATTATATGACCATAATTCAGCATATTGGCTGTATCTGCTAATGCATCCAGCACTTCCCAGGACTCGCTCAGTGTCCTTGTTCCTTTGATTTTGACAGGGCTGGGAATGCTCAGCAGTTTGTGACACCAGCTCGCTGTTGGGACAAAAGGATGTGAGCTTCTTTTCACCTTCAGGAGGATGAGCTGAAATTAACTCATTGCTCTAGTGGGTTGGTGTGAAATGAAATAACACTGTTTTCCCTTAATTTTCTGCCATAGAGACCACAACGAAAAATCAAATGATTACAGAAACTAAAAATGAGGGAAAACAAGGGAGAGAGATCCAAGGATACACAGGTTATCAGATTAATCTCATGTCTTCATCTCATGCTTATCTATTTAAATGGAATTTATATAATACAGTTATTTAAGGGAGATCTTTTTCTCCAGGGACCTTCTGAGATTAAGGGGTGTATGTGAAGAGAAGTTGTCTTTTTTCTTTGTAATGTATGAAGACAAGATCACTGGATGCACGTTTGGATAATCATAAATTAATTGTAATGTAAACTTTCACAACATGTTCAGAGCATGTTGAGATTTTGTTTGATTTTGAATTGCTCCAAAATGACATCTAATTATATACTAGTGATTAACACGTTGGTTGCTACTATGAAATAGCAACCGAGCAAACATTACAATTCAGCATTCAAATTTAATATGGGTTGGATTTGTTGGATTTTTAGCTTTATTTTTAATGCACAGAGGAAACTTGGTGGTAAATTCAAACTCTTAGACAGGCACTGCGACTATTTTTCCTCATTTGAGAAAATTAGTGCTCACATCACCACACAAAGGAAGGGAAAGATGATCTTGATGGCTCCTTTTCTCTTCTCCTTCTTTCTTCTCTTGCCTTCCCACTACCAGAACCCAGCCCAGTGGGGTCCTGCCATACAAGTGAGGGTCCAGGATCCTGCCCGGGCTCAGCTCTCTGTGGGGCAGGAGGGAGATGACTGCATCACTGTGTCGTGGGCCAGCAGCACTCCTTCCTGCAGTGGGGACCAGTGGGGACCACAAGCAGCCACACAGGAACCTGCTTCAAACCCTGCCCATGCAAGCTCCATCCTAAATTCCACTCAGAGCCCAGAGGTTTGCCCTCTTCTTAGGGTAATATACCTCTCCTTTGACCTAACAGTCTGTCCAAAAGGGGTGGCCGGTCTTTTGGTGTCCCATGTGGACACAGCACATCTTTGGGTTCCATCACTTCCAAGGAGAGCTCAAGGCACAAGCAGCCTCCTGACCTCACCTCAAGAGCTGGATTCTCCTCTCATTTTGTCAGACAAATATTTTCAGGGTCAAGAATCTCCTTGCATTATTTCAAACATTATTCTTTATGGCTTAATTGCAAATGAATGAGAGTGCTCACCTGACCCTTGCTCACATGAAGCTTACTGAAACCTCTGGTGTGAGATGAAAATGAACGCACAGCCATGAGGCTGTGGGAAGGTGAACAGATTTTCCACTACAGCAAATGCCATTGAGCACTAATAGGATACTCAGATCATGGCTCTGCTGCTGAGTATCAAAAGTGTTTTTCATTAAAATCATTCATGGAAAGAGCCAACAGTTATGATACTAAGGTGGTTCTCCTATAAATCAAGAGTATTTGAAGGCTTTAACTTACTGGAAGCATAGGGTGGATCAATGGGTTTGGAAAAAAAGGAACAAGCCTCCATAATTTCATGCTTTCAAAGTATGAAACTTTTGCTTACTGCATGGTGAGCTGGATTTAGTTACACCAGCACCAGCAGGAAGGTTTGAGAGGAAGAACAAAAATGGTGATTGGTGCATAGAAATGAATGTGTTATCTTCACAGGGGAAATGCAGACTGCTTTGGCAAAAGCAATACAAATACTGCTTGATCATGAAAAGCTTTGGAGATACTGACATTTTTAACTGCAGACTTTTGTATAGGAAATGGCCAGTTGTGTTCACTGGGAGTGGGCAGACCCTTAACAAATGTTGGTCCCATTCTGTTGGGGTGGCAGCTTCCATGAGCAGCACACCAAGGATTAGCACTAATTGGGAGAAGCAGCTCCCTCGTGAAATCCAATGTCCTGTAGTCAAAGATGCGGTGAGAGATCTTTAACAAGAGATATTTTCTCTGTTGGGATTAATGGCTCCATCATTCTGTTACATCTATTAATACTTGTGTTTCACTTACTTGCGCATCAACTTCTTTCTAACAGAAAACAATTGGGAAAACAACCCCCCCCCCCAAGAATTAAATATAAATATTTATATAGAAAGGAAGAACAGTGGCACAACCTGGAGAGAAATCATATATTCTGTGTAGCGGTATCTCATGCCACATTAAGGACACATCTTCTCCACAAACTCCCTCTTTCAAAGAGAGATTTTCCTTTTCTCTACTTTCATTAATGTTAGTTCTGACTCACCGTTGTGTTGTTTCAACTTTACACAGCTGGAATTTCAGGAGCCACAGTGATTCTTACATCCAGCGGCTCAAATTTTCAACTCCTCCATCCAAGTTTGTGTTCATCGGTAAACAGCTGATCTTCAGAAATGATGAGTATCCATTATTGGCTTCTTTACAGTGTTAAAAATCAAATACATTAAAACAAAAATGGTTCGTAATATGTATGTGCTTGTGTATATACATACACAATTATTCTATTTATAAATACACATATCAATTTCAGTCCTGAGGAATTAAAAGCATTCTAGTGATTTATCAGGATCAGCGCGTTTTTTTAAGATTTGTTTTATCTTCAGCCTCAGATATGGGGATTTAACTTAGCTACTGTTTCTGTTTGCACATGAGACAATGCTTGCAGTGGCTATGTCTATATGAGCAACTATGGCTATGTCTATGCAAGGAACTGATGACTAATAAAGAGAAGCCCTTGTTTTCAGCCTTCATCATGGTTTGAGAACCTGCATATCAAGAATTAATGACTTTGAGCACAGAGTGTAATCTTCATTGATTTCTTCACAATATCAGCAAGTTGATTTTATCAAAAATGTCTGCAACTCAACACAACCTGACGTTACTGTGAGTCATCAGAACTCTGAGAAAAGCATAAATAATTAACCCCCAAAGGGGATGTTTGCACCTAGGAGAAAAATGAAAAGATTTCTCAGTCTTTCACACCGTAGGGGCAGATGCTCCCCTGCATGATCACATGGACAGTGTTTGATTTAGAGCAGTGATGGAAAGCCCCTTGGCTTGGCCATGCTGGGAAGTTTGTTCTCTGCCCGCTCTCTGCATTCTTCCACATGGCTCTGCAGAGCAGTGATATAATTTCTGGTCATAAATAAACAAAAAACAGGAAGAGAATTTGATGAACAATTTGTGTCCACATACATTCCCTTTCTTTGCACCACTCCATTGCATGATATTTTATCTTCAGACTTAGTTTGCATTTCCCATCCTCTTGGTTGCTAGCAACATGGTAAAACCTTTAAAATATTAAGAAAATAGCATCTGCTGCTTCTTTGCTTTAAATACAGTGTTCAGTCTTTGTAAGTGTTGCTTCACACAATAAATGAATAGCTTGCCCACCAGGTAAACTACATTTTGTTGCTGGCCATATCTGCCTTTACACAACATGTAGTACACGGGCATAAATAACAGTGTGTTATATAAATAATTACATGTATGAAAGGCTGTAAAATACTGAAGATATATTCGTACTTTTACTTGCGCGAACAGTTTAAAAATGATTGCTTTGTTCAGCGTGTGGTTTTTATGTGTTGAATGGGGTACACATAGAAAACGTTTTCCAAAGTTTTTTTTTTCCCTTTCCTCCAGGTCACACTGGCGTTATAGTTAGCAAATTGATAAGGTTCCACAGTTAAGCTTTATTACTTGTGACATGAGCCTATGACACTTTATAAAAAGAAGTAATCCAGAACAATCTCTAGGTAATTAACACCTAGATAAACAAACATAAATTTCTATATTGCATTTATTTGGACTACCACTCAAATATGCGTGAACCATGCTTTTTTAATTAAAAGATAAATCTACGTGACACTTAGCCTCAAACTTAATTATTCAGCATAGTATAATAAAAAATAGAGCCCATTAAATGTGTCTTGCTCTGTATTTCTGTATTAACAGCAAAACAGTTCACTCTGGGATCATTTAAATTTTCTTCTTCCTCTTTTCCTGCAATTTCCCTGTTCACTGAGACCTTTTCAATATAAAAAAAATTAAAAAGGAATAAAAGCCAGCACCAATAGGTGAAGAGATGCAGAACTCCTCTCTGTCCTCCTATGGCTTGGGGCTGGGCCACATTTTCAATATTATGTCACAGTTGTACTTTCTCTCCAGCCTTCCCCATGGAAACGCGATTCCCTGTTGGTGGATCACACCAAGTGGTGATATCAAGAAATGAAAACCACAATACTTACACATAATTTCCCTCGGATCGTGCTTACAACACACAAGGTGAGAGTTTCATAATACTCTGTTGCAATACAGATAGGGGAAATATTCTGTTTCCAAATTGCCATAGACAGAGGGCTTACAGTCCTTATAAAAGTTTCAACAAACAGTATCTCAAAGCTGAGAGCAGCTTTCTGACCTTGTGTGGAAAGATCTTTCTCAAGGTATCCACCATTGGCATTCTGACAGCTGCCAGCCAGCTGTCTTTGAAGAAAAATCTTCACAAGCAGACTCTTGTGAGACAGCTGCATTTCTCTCTCAAACTTTGGTGGTCAACGCCGTGTTTCATGGAGCAGGAAGGATCGTGCACCACTCAGTGCTCGGAGCACATTTTTATGCGCTTAATTTGTGCTCAAGAAGAGTGGTTCCCACTAAGAGAGGGAATGAAAGACAAACTTTGCAAAATGTAAAAATTGTTGGTTAACCTCCTAGATTTTGACTAATATCCTGTGCACCACAGATTTAATTCTCTGCAGATGGTGGGACCCTGTGATATTTGCCCTGGAGATGAGGGAATTTGTTACCAGCTCCATAACGATCCCCACACACATGCATTCCACAAACCCACAGCTAACATCAACTCCTACTGCAGATCTAAACAACTGCATAGCTGAATCTCCACGATCCTACTCTTTGAATTTTAGCAGTTGTATATAATTTTGTGTATTTTTCTACTAGAGCATTCAAGATGCAGCATAACGTTATCATTGTGGGTAGGACTCGCTTCATCTACTTCCAAAATTTCAATTTTGTCAGTGTGTTTTGCTTCCCAGTTTTTGTCTGAGCCTTGTTCTTCTCTTCTCCCTGTGTTAGCTGCAGTTTCTCAGATTTGGTGCATCTTTTTTGCATTGTTAATCATCTTTACTTCTTCTTCTACGTTAAAAATCCTTTAATTTGATTGCTTTCAAATATGTAAATCAAACCATACACAAGAAGAAAAAAGATTTGTGCAGGAGAACAGGAGGGTTCTCGCACTTGGAAATTCTTTGAAGCGTAGGCAGCTTTCTTAACAAGCATCATGACAATAAACCTCACAATTTTCTAAAGCCAAATATATGATCTATACAAACAATTTTTTTAATGTGAAAACATGACTTTATACATCATAGTGTATGATACACACTTCAAACACTTTCAAATCAAAGCTTGATAGACCCCAAGACTTCTTCTATAGTACATATGTAGTAGTATATAAAACAATTATTACTACATGCTAAAACAGATTTCCACAGTCTTTTAATTAAGCACAATATATATTATATATATATGTATATACTGTATATAGATTTGTTCAGATTAATAGGTGGACTGAGCACATACACCCAGCATAATACACTCCAGTAATTGCCTAACAACTGTGAACTTACTGACATTAATTTTTTTTTTAATCTGACAAAGCTGCAGAAAATAATGTTTTTGCTGCTCCTAATAAACATAAGCAAGTAGGAAAACTTTTTTTCAGAGGTAGAGGTTTTATTGCGTAAAACACTGGATAAAACTGTACTGCTTCAAAGACATTTTTATTCTAACAGCAGAAAGAAAACAGTCATTGCTGAAAAAACAACTTTTAATACTTCTATACCAGAATAAAGTTCTGTCAACTGATGTATTATAATAATAAATAATGACCAAGAATAAACTTTAAATACAAAGTTTTCTAATTGTTACAAGCATAGCAACAAAATCCTCTACTCTATTGATCTCAGATTTCCTCCAAGATAGAAATTTTTCTTTGTGTAGGAATGTAGACAGTATTATGACCAGTATCACAGACTACAGAAGTTACAGAGAAAAAACTTGACATGTTTAGATATGAGAAGCATGATGATATTCAGAAACTGACAATGCATCACTGCTGCTGTCACTTGTTTGTATTACAAGTTACAAATGTTCTGGAAAAAAGGTCTATGTCAGAGGGGAGAATAGGGACAGTAGCACCCGACCAAATGGAATCAACACACACATCACAAGGAACAGGAGATGTTTCCAGTGTCACAAACAGAATTATTGCCTGTCGTATCTGAAAATGCTCAGAAGACACAAAAGAATACTGAAAGAGCTCCAAAAGTGCAAGAAATGGAATGTGGGGGTGTTTGTATTTTTTTTTCTTTTTTTTTTTCTTTTTTTTTTTTTGCTAAGATACTGAAGGCGGCGCAAACACACAAAAGCAAGCGACTGACACAGTCACCAAACACAGTAGTGCAGTTAAAATCCTAAAGCTTACTACAGTCAGAAAGTTTCAATAACATTTCAATCCTTTATCTAGGATCATAGAAACAGTTGCATTAAGTTTATCAACTCGATTTAAGTAAGGCAGTGAGAACTATACTAGAAAAACAAGAAAAGCAGCTTGCTCTGTGCCAGATGGGTCCAAGTTACACAGTGACCTCATTTAAACTGAAACTTCAGTTGGATGACATCCTTTCCGACAGCATATGCAAACCGTATTCCTTATTAGCCTGAGATTTTTTTTTCCAGTCTCAGGGTAGCGCTAAGAATTTTATTTACATTGATTGCAGTTTAGTATTTTTTGTAAACTGCTTTAGGCAGAGCTGAAGTTTTAAGGCCCTGGGGTTTTACTCTGTGCTCCCAGCCTGCAAAGAAATATTGACTTTTTTTTTTTTTTTTAAAGTCTGGATGATTTAGTTTTAGAAGAAGTTAATACTTCTCTACCATCACAATAAACAGCACCAATTTTGCTTCTATCAAAGGAAGGACATTAGAAGGCTAAAATTTTATGCCATTCAGAGAATTTCAGAATAAACCTTTAGTTATTATTATTATTTTTTTTTTTAAGTATGTGGTTCATTATAGACTCTCAAAAGCTTCCTATGTGGCAAAGAACTTAATAAATTTGGAGCATCCAATCAGTAAAAAAGCTAAAATCTGCAAAAATATAGAACACATTTGTTTACAAAAACAAAGAGTTATCAGCTGAAACACTTTTCTTCATTAGAGACAAAGAGCAGAATGTTTGGATTCATAGCTTAAGTCAAGCTACTTTGTAAGAGCTTGCTCCAGAAGAAACTTCTGCACAATGTCTGTAACACTTCTAAAAACTAATGCATGAAAATTAAGCATAACTGGATAATCCTTCATTCAAGTGTAAAAACAGGGATTTAAAAGAAGTTTGAAAGAAAACAACATGAAAAGAACAGAAAAAGGAAAAGTATCAACCATCTACGTAATAAAATTCTGTTTCTCACCAGCACCTTCTATAGATAAGGCTGACTAGTTTCACTAAACAATATTTTCTATACGTTGTACTTCTACTTTTATAGCAACTTACTTTTCATCAACAAAGAAAAGAAAGTATAAAAGCATTTCCCTCAATACTGAAGATGATTTAAAAAAAAAAAAAAAAAATGGAATTACACTTCAAATCTGCAGTCACACATTGGGATGCAGATTTTTTATTTTTCTTTAAGCATTGATTCATTTGGCTGTGTAGTGAAAAAAAAAAAATGAAAGAAAGAAAGAAAATGTAATATCGCAATGCTTGCCAGTACAGGTCAGTACTGACCCCAGCTTGTGGGCCGTCTAGGGTTTCTCCTATACTGCAGTTGCAACACCACTTGAATTGATTTTCTCTGCAATGACAGCTCCAGTCAGACTGGCACCATGGCAGTCTACCAACACATCTCATTACTATGCTAGGCAAATGACAGCAGCTGGTGTCATATTATAAAGGTGTTTTCAACAATGAAAACACAGCCCCTCAATCTTCAAGGCAACGCTAAATCCTTTAGACAGTATCATTTTTCTGTTAAGAGCATTATTGTTGGACAAAGACCACTTCAAAGTTTGAAACTGCCCTGCATTTTTTTAAATAACTAACAACCTCCTTGCATTTTTAGATCACTTTATTATCCCACCTACATTGTTTGGAAGTACTTGTTGCCAGGTAACAGTTTAGCAGCCATTTTCAAGGGCTGGAAATTTATTTGGTGAGCGTGATATATATACTTAAACACACCCACATATAGAATGCGTGTGTATGCAAATACATATTTAGTGGGCATATGACTGCGTATGTGCATGTGTGTAAATATATATATATATGCACGGGTGGGCACATATATATATATGTATATATACACCTAAACGTCGGGAGCATCCCGTACACTTCTGGGAGTTGGCACGCAATTCTTCTGCCTGGAACGCAGCCGGCCGACTGCAGCCCCGGTGCCGCCAAAGCCCCATGCAGCAGTGGGCTGTGAAGGGCCGGCTGGGCGCTACTCCAGCCCATGGCCGCCCTCCTCGGCCTGCTCGGCTGGGCCTGCTGCACGGCCTGCGACATCCTCCAGGCTCCCCGGAGCTTCCGAGTCCACCCGAGAGCGCTTGAACCTGCGGTCCGGATACTGGCTGTTGTCAAAAGGCATGCGATGGACACAGAGGACGTGGGTCTTCAGGTTCCCCTTCTGGGAGGCACTGTACGGGCAGTATCGGCACTGGAAGGGCCGGTGACCTGCACGAATGACAAAAGGACGGTTAGATTTCTCAGTTGGTACAGTAAAACACGCTGGTGAAATGCAGCGCCTCAGAAAGCCCACCCGCTGGAGGAAATTGCTGTGTCTTTTCGGTGAGAATAAGAAACTCGTGCTTCTTGATCTTCGCCTGTTAAAAGAAACCTTGTTTTAAAAAGTCTGTGCTTCAGATCTTCCAGAAAAGTGCAGTTATTTCTCTCTCCTCACGCCCAGCCGTAAATCCATCAGCCAGTGATCCAAACTAAACTCTTGTAAATACAGTGCTATCGTGTACTAGACTGCCTTCCCTTATACTTGTTAATTATCTTTTTTATTGAAGTGCAATTCAGGGATGACAGTGTGCAGACCCTCTGTCTAATAAACATACTTTGTCTTTGGGTGGGTTTCTGAGTCAAGAACGGTATGTTTTATTTTAATCACGCAGATTACTTTTTAATGGAAAGAAATAATGGACTGCGATAACCAAGGCCTCAAACCTGCAAACGTTTACTCCAGTGAGATTACTCCTGCGAGTAAAGAAACAAGAGCACAGAAGTGTTTGCTGGGCTGAGGCCCAAGGTTATCACCAGCTTTAAAATAAAATGTCTAAGCCAGATTAGAAAAGGAATGTTAATGCACAAAATCTGATAGTTGCACTTCTTATGTGTGAAATAGCAACCGGCTGCAAAATGCAGGCATGAATGAAAGATATCGCTCTTCGGTAACTCTATCGATGAGCTCTCCCATATTTTTCAGATTATTGTGACTCTGAGCCTTCATGCTGTATCTGGTTTTGGAGGTTATGTTTCAGCAATCACATTTCAACCTATGCTGGGAAGTTGTTGATGTGTTTTACTGGAACTTTATGAGCTTTGTCTCTCAAATTAACTTAAACCAGGACCATCTGAGGTCAAATGTGCTTAGCTTGCTTTAATTTGCTCAAATAAATGAATAAATAAATGTGCCAGACCATCTACATAAAGCCGGGATAAGTGAAAAACAATACCCTATCTCCAAACACAAAGAGCACATTTTCTTCTGCATTTGTGGTACTATCTAGCAGGCACAAACCAGATGTGTGCATAGCACAGGACTACACTTCCCGCTCTGTGGGAAGGAGCAGGGACCATCTCACCTCCATTTTAGGTGGGAGTTTAAAGGAAAAGAAAAGGGATGCAATGCACTGGTGCCATGCTGCTTGTACAGCAGTGGGAAAATGCTCCTACAGCCCTCCCAGCGTGGAAAACAGATGGGTCAGATTCGTGCTGCTGGTGGCACACCGGCAGGAATATCTCTAGTGAAGGAAATTCACTTGAACCAGCACTATTTGTGTTGCTCAAATAACCTGCTACTTTTATCGCAAAGCAAAACCATCACTTGATGGCTGAGTCCTCCCAAACACACTGCCTGCTTCCCAGAGGGAAGAAGCACCAAGTCTTTTACATAGTCAGAAAAACCCTATGCCTCAGGACTACAGTCAAGTTTCCTTTTTTGAGGATAAAAGGCACCCTCTCCACCCTTTGCTTTTACAAACTGAAGATTGCCAAAAGGGTGACCACACCTCAGGACATCTAACTTGCACATTTATGCATAGATCTGGGGATGGAGTTGGTTCTTTCCTGGATAAATAAAGGCATTTCCCTCAACAAATTCATAAGAATAAAAATAATGAAATCTGCAAGTTGCTGATCTTTACAGTGCTAAACTTCAGTGGAAAATTTTGTAGCAGTGGGATAAAAAACCAACAAACTTCTACATAGATAATGTTACAGAAAATGGATTTGGCTTTTATAGAAAAAAAAAAAAATCAACTGGAAGATATGAGGAAATAGTCAAACGAGATTGAAAGTATCCCTAGTGCCTTTTAGAGTCAATCCTAAAATCAATACAGAACCACAAAATGCTTGAAAAATTTAGAATATAACAGTTTTGAAAACTGGAAGCACTCTCAAAATTGTTGGAGTGTGAAAAAGGTCCAGAGAAAATCTGATTTCAGACAACCTAGAAATAGTTGAAAACTCAGAAAATAAAATAAAATAAAACAAAATCATCACATTTACTCCTTTGACTGTCAGAAATTGAAATAGTCACTAGAATTCAGAACTCAGTTCCAGATTCTTTAATTCCTCCTCCTTTTTCTCCCTCTTGGATAAAGCCTCTGCCCAGGCAGAAACACCTGGGACAAAGTGGTTGAAACGTTGTGTAAAAGGAAGAAGACTCTGTGAAGGACCGTAGAGTTTTTTAACTTTCTGTCTGCCACCATCACATTCACCCATACACTGCTGCATCCACACCAGCAGCACCAGTTCCATTCCAGTATTTCTTGTTTCATTTGACCATCTGATGACTGCTCCCCCTCTAAGAACAAATAAACCGCTAAGTTGTGACTAATGGTACAGCTTGCACTCGGGTCTTGTTTACTTCATTCCTACCAATGCTATGCAAAAAGCAAAAGATATCCTGGCATTTGGACCATCTTATATGCTGGGTGTACCAAAGAAGACATATGTCCTCGATCACTGCTCCGATCAGCAGCATGCAGGGAGCACACACACAAAGCCACGGGTACAATGTGCACAGTACCCACGCTATGAATGCCTCAGGCACCATGTAGCATGGAAAGATTTGGACTCTTCCAGGTAGAATGAGTAGTGCTTGCTAACAGCACGAGATTTCACCAAGCAGCTCTTAGTGCTTTGGCCATAAGTAGCTACCATTAAATGGCCAACACATTCCTAACTATCCCCCACAAATTTTAAACAAAGAATCCACAACCATTTGACGGAGCTAACAACCTCATATGTGCCAGAATAAAAGCAAACTCTTTCTGCCCACCCCCAAACCAAATTCAAGCCTGTGCAGTTCTGTATGGAGAATGTCATTTATTAATTCAATGAACTTTAATAAATCAGACAACATAAAACACACCTAGAAGGATTCAGTTCTGCATCACCTCCCCCACAACTTACTTTTTCAGGCCATCAAAATTTCACATCCCTGCCTTGTGAAAAGTAAGTACACAATAAGTTAATTTGTATTGTCACTATGCAGTACAACTGTGGTAAAGAGCACATTCATTTTTAATCCGATATGAATAATATATAAATATGTATACAGAGTGAGGGTCATAGGAAAGCAAGCGGTACATTGTTTACAGCAGAAGTAGTACAAAAACTAGAGATTATTTTCACTTGCAAAGATAACAATATCTGCAATTTGCTTGTAACTAAGGGGTGAAGGAAAACACCCATTTCTCTTAGGTAGCCCATCCATTAATTATAGCTCAAAAACTTGTTGTGGGCAGAAGGCTCTTAAAATACCCTTTTCCAGATAAGTTGGCAATAAATTTATAATGTTTTATCTATCCGTGTTTGGTAGGTTCTTTCCTAGCAAGCTATAGTTCATATATATTTCACCCATTACATATCTTCCAATAGAATTATATGAAAGCCCTCCAAAAAAAAAAAAAAAAAAAAAAAAAAGGAAAAGAAAAAGAAAAAAAAGAAATCAAGAAAGCTTCCTGATATTTCAAGAGATAATGTGTAATGCATTGCATTTGTAGTAAGGATAATTAGACAAAAGGCAGACCAACAACGGGAGCGAATTATGGTGCATCTTTCTTAGATAAAAAAGTGAAGATAGAGGACAATGTGTTGTTTGCAGCTGAAATAATCCTGCTGTAGAGTAACATGCTACGAAGTATGTGACCCAAGCGTGTGAAAAGAGTTAGTGATCCTCTGGACTGAAGCTGAAAGTCTAAGGAAACCGAGCCACAGAAAATAACAATGACAAAATAATTAAGCTGACACCAGCAATGGCTGGAGTCAAAGAACAGTAACATTTTAAGGTGGTACGGATTGCCCAGGAGGGTTGATTATCTCCAGCTCCTGCTGAAGCTGGTTCTCTGAAGTGATCCAGACTTTCATGGATAAGGCCCAGCACGGACAGCAGTGCTGAGGTAGCCTGGGCTGCCCCTCATTTCATCTGTACCTGGAGAGAACCAGGAGCCAGAATGGAACACGTCTTCTGGTCAGAACAGAGAACCTTTTGTGGAATGACTATGTAGAAAAATCCCTTAATGGCTGAAAGCAGTCCGCCTTTTTAAAAAAATATGCTGCTTTGTTAATTTAGGCTTTGAGAAAAAAAAAGTTTGTTTTCTTTCTTTCAAGTTTGTGATCTGATATGCTGCTTTGTGACACATCACGTCAGCCTGCATCAGTCACATCGTGTTAGGTTTCATAACATGGCATGACTGATGCAGCCCAACATGGTGCTTCAACCGAATGGAGTCAGAAAATGCAGCTTTTTGGAAAGCCATGGAGCTCAAAGTGTTGCTGTTTTAATGACAATTTAGAGGAAAATATATTTAAAGCAGAAGCCTGGGATTTAAATAAAGCTACTACCCACAACTGAGTTGTTAAGGATTGAAATATTTGCCAAACCTATTTTACTTTATTTTATCATTAAAAGTCAAACAGTAGTATTGAAAAACATGAAAACTCAATGTCAACATAGTGTCATTGGGTTACTCACTGTAATCAAAACTGCTGATAGTTACTAATTTATTAACTTTGATATGGATCCATTATTTAAGATTAGCACAAAGGAATATACAAACAACGGAGAGAGAAAGAGTGATGAATGCTAAAGTCTTTCTCATTAAAAAAATCATTTACATGGTCAAGCTGCATTAATTCTCCACTTCTAAAAATATTTGATCAGCATCCAAATTCTATAAAAATTTCTGCAAAGAAACATCTTATTTTTGTGGTATTACAGGCACATATGTAGGGGGTTGCACTAAAACGTAAAAATGGGCATTGGACTAGTCATATGAATAAGATCAGGAATTTATTCCAGATTGTTAAAAGTGTACTAATCACAGCAAAATCATGGCTTTCTCCCAAAGCAGCAAGAAAACGGTAATTTGAAAGAAAAATGCCAATAATACATCACACGCAAGCCGTCTGTTGTCCCCACTACACCACTTTTTATTATACTGCATATGTGTACGTATGTACACACAGATACGCACATACAGACTCACCGACATGCAATTCAGTGCATAAATTTAGGGGGAAAAGCAGAAGAGCAATAAAATGATGAATAGAAAACAAATGCTGTGCAATGTACTATAAATTATAATTAAGTTCTGAAAAAAATGTGGTTCATAGATATGACATTTGTTCCCTTAAAATGCAAAAATGGCTGTGATTATCTGACAGAATGTTTTCCATAGATGGCCAATGGCTATAACATTTACTGAGATGCAATACAGCAAACTCATTTCAGTTTTCTTTGCTTAGTTTAAGAATATCCTTTCGGTGAAAATCGGAAACAACAGCCATTAGCTCTTTAAAGCAAATAAATGACTCAATCACTGAGAGATATCTGAAAAGCCTCAGAGCTCTGAATTTTTTGGAGGCAGATCTCTGCAGTTCAGATGTTGGACACCAAAGGTCTGGACCCTCCTCAGGCTGCTGTGCCAATCCCTCATGCCAGGGACCACCTCAGGCTACGGCTGGGCCCTCTCAGCAGGACCAGTATGGATGGCACCGAATGCTTCATCCCTCAGCACTGCTGGCGTAATCACACATTTCTCAGCCACTCAGGAATGATGGTCAGCCAGATGTCATGGCTTTCTCAGACCAGAATCTCTGGATCCCAGGCATGGCGGTGAGCACTGCCGTTTTAAAGCAATGCTATCGTAACATAATAACAAGAAAAGGGAGAACTATTCTCATTTAAATCTTGGCTTGTGCGATTTCCTTTTTTTAACATATAAATTTTTATAAATACATTTACTATCCACAGCAAATATTCCAAACCCTGTCTGTGTTACCCACGAGAGCAGAAAGGCTCTAAAGCAACCATTCTGATCTGTAGCATCACAGTATGGATGGGGAAATGCTGAATAAATATATTTGTCCAATAGACAATAATGTCTCCATTCCATTTTATTGGTCTCAAAATATGCATTTCATGAAACTCCCAAAATGCCAGGCAAATTAAGTATGTCCAATTGGGTTCATATACGTAGTAAAAGTTTTTATAAAACAATTCAAAAGTATATGTTTATTCACATACAGGTCCAGCACAAAACAAGTTGGTCTTTTGGGAAAAATTAGAATATTCTGTACAGTTTATATGTTTATTGGATAACAAAAAAAAAAAAAAAAAAAAAAAAGGAAATTAAAATTTAAAAACTCTTTATTTTATGTTGACCAGGAATAGCTGTACGAACTAAAAGCTTTGTCTAAGGTTTTTTCTGATGCCTTACTGTAGGATCATATACAATAAAAAACATTTACATCTGCATTTTAGGAATGCGTGGGCACATTTCCACCTACCAAGGCTAAGGCACTGGGTTGAGTATTTGCAGTGAGATGCATAAAGCAACCCTCTAAACACCATCTATTCTGCTACGTTCCTTCACTAATCACAGACTCAATCCTACAGATAGTCCTAAAGGAAACTGGAGGAACTGCTTGTAAGAGGCACCAGACTATGGCTCACCTCTTATTACTTAAACACTTCACACAGAAATCAAGTTACCTAAATTACCCCTAGAGAATACAGAGCAGATGCTTCCAGGGGCAGCTCAAGTCTGAATCTGAAAAAAACCTCTCTCTCTCTGCAAGTCATTTGTAAGTTCTTATTTAAGAAAAGATAAGTTGGGGTTTAAGATCCATCTCATCACAAAATACAGCCACCAGCTTTGCCCTAAATAAACACATTAAGGATGCTTGGAAAGCAGTGACCTAAAACTAGAAGGATTCATCCAACTGAGAAGACCATCATCCCACGTTTGTGATCCAGAAAGAATCCTCCTATAGGGAGCAATGAGGTGCACGGCCCTGTCCAGAGGTCACCACCCAGCTCAGAGCCACTGCTGGCATGGGGCAGAGAGTTGGCACCCTTGGTCCCCAGGTACCTGCAGTGCTGGGATGGTAAAGAACTGGGCCACTGCAGGAGAATTTCAGACTAAAACTACATCCTCTAAAAAAAAAAAAAAATACTTTTTCAATTCCTGTCTGAAAAGCTTGCACCCACTGTCACCCACTGAATTTCTTTTGAAACCAAAAGTGGCGAAAAATAATCCTCAAAACTTAATATGTAAACCAAAAATAAGTACAACATAACCAAACGTACATTCATAATAAAGAGAAACAAGCAGAAAACGCTAACGCTTTCCTTCAAACATCCCTCAACTCATCAAAAACTCAGTCACAAAATTATGGAAAACAACAGTGATTAAACAGTTGCTTCCTCTGTTACATATACACCGTGTCGAAATTATTTGTTTGGATGTAGGCTGAGGAACTTGCTGTCCCTTTACAGTACACCAAATAAAGACTATCACAAAAGTGTTTGTTTCCAACGATCTAATGGTGAGTTGGGATTTTTGGGAAGACAAACTTTTTGTATTTCTTGAAAAGAGGACAAAACAGCAGTGTTATTCAGCTGCAGACACTCAGCACAAACTTTATTTTTCAAAGTAAGATTTTCACACAGGATCTTCTCATTAAGAAGGTAAAGGGATCTTGGGGGAGGGAGGGGGTAGGAGCACCACCAGCTGAAAGGGTCTCTTAAAAAAATACAAAACATTATTGAATGCTGTAAAACAAGAATTGTCCTGCAAAACACCTTCAGAACTTGTTCTCTAAAGACTCATACAGTTTAAGCAGTAGCCACACGATGCAGTGCCCATGCCCAGCAGCACTGGCTTGGTTTTGGACATGACAACATGAGTTACGAGCCCAGTGCCTCAGTGCACCCCAAACGAGGTTAGTGGGAATGCTGTCATTGATTGAGCTTGAAATGTCAGACTATCGTTGTCCCATGCTTTGGTAAATTTAATTACGTTTAATTTTTCATATTTATTTACTTTAGTTTATACACATAAGTGGAGGACAGAGTTCTTATCAAGGGCACTCAGTACCAGTCGTAAAGAGTAGGACACCTCTAATTGAATTTATAATGGCAAGAGTTACAAGAATTCATAAAATCTTCAATTGTAACCCCCTTCCAAAT
Source organism: Lagopus muta (assembly GCF_023343835.1). NCBI lineage: Eukaryota > Metazoa > Chordata > Aves > Galliformes > Phasianidae > Lagopus > Lagopus muta. Next base: position 10,912,154 of record NC_064444.1, read on the forward strand.
CCTAAACTCACATTGGTTGGCCAAACACACAAGTATCAGCCTGCAGCTGTGCCCCATTCTCATAGCAGCTCTTATTATTCCAAAGCCCAGAGGCAAGGCCTCTCCATCCCTGCATCCCAGCCCTGGGGCTGCTCCACACAGGGATGGAGTGCTGGGCACAGCTCCAAACAACCTTCTTCCTTCACGCCTGATGGACCCCAGGAAGTCTGCAGTCAAGGAAATGTGTTTTGAAGGCGGGTGGCAGGCTAGTCTTTAGTATTAAGAAACCCCAAGTTCTTCTGTTTATCAAAATTACATCTTCAGAGTCCCACCTTTGTCTTTACTTACATATTTCAGTTAACTGCCATGCCTATTCACTCCTCTGCTTGTCTTAATCACATAAATAACAGCGTATTCACATTTTAAGCCCCTTGAGGGAAATATTTTGGTTTTCCTACTAGGCCATTCACAAGTTTTCTGTCTAATGTTCTGTCATATTTTTTAATTGTCTCAGTAAATATTTATAATTTCAGGAAGCATTTAAGACTTCTAGAATGAAGCTCTTTTTTTTAATTTAATGTAGCTGTGATTTCCCAGAATAAAAGCTGTACTGGTGGCACTGAGATTTTGGTAAAAGATCAGGCAGCTCAGAGGTGTTAATAGGCAAGGTCTTATCAGTGACTACATTTTGCTACTAAATAGCTTTTATTTCGCTTAGCAATTCATAAAGGCAATAGCACTTGCTTTTTTTTTTTCTTTTGGGAAACTATCTTGAGTTTATTTATTTTATTTGGAGGAATGGGATTAAAAAAATCCCAGATTTAGCTTTCTAAATTTTTCCTGCCCACATCTCATGGCCTCAGTTGGCTTGCAATAGGCTCTGAGCAGCCTGCCCCACATGAACAGCTGCCCCTATGCATGCAGCAAGGTGACAATCAGGAACACCCCATGTTCCACAAGTCACTTAAATTTAAGGAGAGTGAGAGATACATGGTGTAAGGTTTGCTGAACTGGGACCCAAAGCTAGAATAATTGCTTTCTGCATGTATAATGCCAAGTAGGATAAGCATGTTCTCCTTTAATTGCAGCTGTTGCTTTGTTATGTAACTGGGGTAATTTAGGTGGTATTTTGTCACATTATAGCTTGTCACGTAACTCATGATTCTCTATCTACAGTGACATGTTAGTAAAGAGACTGAGGAAAAACAAAACACTAAGTAAATAAATATCCAGCTTACTAATAGCTAATACTGCAAATTATCCAGGAGTAGCTCAAACCCCACTAATCATTCCATAAAACACTCCTGTGACCTGCTTATGGAGTTTTGCAAGCAAGGCCTGCAGCACAACCATGGCACACCGAATCGCTGCGGGGGCTGCAGTGGCCCTACCAGCCTGCACCACACACACGTGCACTTGCACAGAGAATATTTATTTTTATCATTACCCATTCAACAAATCGGGATCTACAACAGCAAAAATTAAAAGTCTGCAAAGAACAAATCCAGCATTAACTTTTTGGGAACTCTTCCTCGGGAAAGTACTGTTGACGTTGTCATAGAAAAAGTGTCTTTTTTATTAAGTCACAAAGGAAATGCTTTCTTCCCGTCTCCTTTTCTTTTCTATAAAAGGCTCTCTAAAATGAAAGGTGTCAGACTTTGCTTTTTCTTCTTGGCATGATCCAGAATGTATGGCTGAGGAATGACAGATGTCTGCAACCAGCTGCAATGAAGCATGCTAAAGTTTCAGTCTAATCCACTTATTTCACTGCAGTCACGTAAACCAAAACAAATGGGCAGTGCCTTACATTATAAAAACACAGCAGCATTACTTTGTTGCATAATGTAGCTGATACGCCATCTTTTTATCATTTTTCCTACTGCAGAAAGAATTCACCTCTTTATTAAAAACAGCCCCTGAAAGTTCTCCCATTCTGCTCTCCTCTATTTTTTCCTTTTAGTGTCACAGCAGTCTCGCGATGCCCCGTGCATTACTCAATACACTGCCATTACAAACACACTGTAATATTTTTCCAGGAAGACTGCTTTTGCTTTTAAAACGGCAGTCTCATTCAGAAGCCACGAGGCCTGATTCTGCTCCCTCACCCTCTTTACGAGCCTGCAATGCAAACACCTCTGTGCTGCTGAGCGAGATGCGCACCAGACCCAGCGCCATCGTCGTGCTGGCGGTAGAGCGAGTGCGCCGCACGCTCACCCCTCTTCCTTCTACTGATCAAATGGGAATGTCTGTGTGCACACAACTAACAAGGCTGGGCTCACTGCTTGGAAAAAAAACCCCACTTTTAATGAGGGGAAAGAGCTTTTGCCCACCCACGAGCGTGTGGCCCGGTGAGCCCCCTCGGAGCAGCCCTGTGGGGCAGCGTGAGGCGAGCGAACATGGCGCCGCTTCCTGCAGGGGGAGGCCCTGCTGCCCCCGCGTGTAGCGTACAACCTCGTGAACCCTCCCTCCTTTAATCCTTGTAAGGGAACAGAAAGGGTAAGGAGGCATGTGGTTCTCCCCCTGCCAGCAGTTTCAACAGCTGTGAAGCACTCTTTCAGCGCAATTCATAAAAAAAGATGTGTTGGATTTCGCCTATGGCAGAATGGCGTACGATTTCTGGCCCTTCAGGCTAAAACAATAAATGCAAAGAGGAAAATTTGAGATTTCCCCCCTTAAACTTCCCACAACAACCTCAGCAAAACCACATGACTTGTCTTGTACAATCTCCCTGGTGTTTTCAGTGCTACTTTGGCAGGAAATCAGAATTACTGTTATATAAATTCCATCTGATGCCAGAGCTACCATCTGTGAGTAAAACTGCTTCACCTACGTCTGCCGGCAAAGCCACTCTCCCAGAGACAAGGGAGAAGGGAAAAAAAATTTGATTAATTTGCAGAATGCTTGTGATTTGCTCATATATTATTATAACTGCTCATCAGCACATGACAAATTCCCAGCACTCTGCACAGGAACCCGTTCAGTTTCAGCAGTTTTTTGCGTCGGCACCTGACAGACTGCAGAGCCACTAATGACTTTCAGATGCTTACAAACAGTAATTCTATCTTCAGAATAAAAAGAAAAATCCGTAGGAAGAAAAGAGCAGAGTTAGTCTATTCCATTTCCTTCCTGTATATCAACATGATTTAACTCTTCGGGGCAGCCGCGGTTCCAAGATCACAACACGGCTGCTACTTGCCTGTGGGAGACAAAGGCTGCCAGTCCCGGGGGGCAAGGTGAAAGCAAAAGCCGGGCTCCAAAGGCTCTCTCTGCGCCAGCTCCACCGAGAGATACAAAGCAGGTACTCCAGGAAAAGGCACACCTACTCCCAAAGCAAGCACAGGCTCTCCTCAAGGCTTCCAAATTCTATATCTATTTTCCTATTTTAATTCTTCTGATAACCTTTTGCATTTTCAGTGAACGCATCTGCTTCCTAACTGCAGTCGAAATGCTTTTTTTCCCCCCTTAAAACTATGATTATGCTTTCTGAAGCACTGTCTGTGTGCTTGATTGCCTGTTTTAGATTAGAGATTTTAGCAAGGAAACAAAGACTTCAGAGTGCACATCAGTCCTGCATATGAGAAACCACAGAAGGAATAAGCAATAAAATGTGATGCACCATCTGTCCACAAACAATAACCTGGATGTTCTGAAGGCTTACAAATTATTTAGCACACAACCTCACCGAATTATAGGACCCTTAAATAGAGCAATAGACTGGGAATGAGAACCTCTTTGATGTCCTTTTGTGTTTTTCTTTTTTTTTTTTCAAACTCAGCCCTCGATTGATTGCTAACAGTTGAGGTATTTCTCAATGACTATTGGAGCAAGTTGATTTTTATTAAGTAGCTCTCCATAGAATATTTTCCTGCAGACTTGAACAGTGGGGTGTACACCACCTCTCTGGCCCTAGCCTGCTGCAAACAGACTGTTAACCAAAAGGCAGTCTAAAGGAATAGTCAGTGAGGAAATTCAGTCCTAAGGGCAAAACCCTGCACTCGGTATTCATGTGCAGCTCCCACTGGCTTCCATGGGGGCACACAGGAACATGTGGGAAGGAATTTGACTTTATTAAGTACTAGATGGTTTGTGACTGGACTCTTGTAAAACAAATCTTTAACAAAGAATCAGATTTTATTCTTCTATTTTTTTTTGTTTTGTTTTTGTTTTTTGCGGGTGGGGGTGGGGGGGGGGGGCGGCAAAATTGTATCCTGTTCCAATTAAAAATAAAAATGACATTTTTCTTAGCTGTCACACTGAAGCACAGTGATCTTGCATGCAAAATGCATTAGCAGCTGAGCACACTTCAGGTACTGTAAACTGGAGTATGTCAAAGCTTCTGGATCCCCACAGAAATCTGGCATCCCTCCGTACTGTGCAGATAAACCGAAAGCAAGACATACAGATACCTGCACCTGCGAGAGAGGATTTTGGTTCTCCAGATTTAACTGTGTAAGCATGTTTAAAAAAAAAAAAAGGAAAGGAAAAAAAAAGTAAAAGAAAAAAACCTACATTTTGGTTTTCAACCTGCAGTGAATTACAGAATTTCTAGATTTACTACTTCACTCATCTTGTCCCTACATTACAAATGCCCAACTTTTTGGTGAGTTACTAGCATTTATTTTTCCAGTCGAAGCACACCTTCAAACCCTTGATATAAATCAGCACCCCTTAACACCATCCACTTCGTTCTACAAAGGCAAAGCTTTGCTACCATTTATCAGCAAACTGCCTTAAACATTCCTTTTACTTCTGTGGATTCTTTTCTGCAGGTTTTCTTAACACAACATTTCCCAAGCTGGTTCACAGCTAACAAATACCCAGGCCCACCTACAAAAGGTCTTCTTAGCGTGCCCTTTACATTGTCATCTAGATGGCAGATCAAAATCCAAACAAAACTTTAAAAATAGAGGTTAGAAGACAAAAGATTTTTTTATCCTATTCTCTCTGACAAACATGGGCCAAGAGAGAGGTAACTGTATAATTAACTTTAGATGTGCCTAATGTAACTCCATTATCATTGATGAGTCTTATGGAGAGACACTGAGAGGCAAATGTGCCTTCTAGAGTTTCACTGTGGAGCCAGCACTATTAAAGAATATTTCAGTATTTAGGCCCTGATTCAGCAAATTGCTGAAGGTTATGCATAATACAAAGCCTGTAAGTCATCCCGCAGACACGTGTGGGAATGCACACAGGCTCACACAGTGCCTAAGCATAGGATGTCTCTGAAGCAAGGCCTCATCATCCAAATTCTTACTTACGAAGGTTCATAAAACAGACCTGAAGATTGGCTGGGGGCTAAAAGCAGGCACATAGCATTGTTTCATTTTTCAACCCACTTTCCTTATATTTATGCACTATTGATTTCTGGTGTGGAAGGACAGAGGACCCTGAAGGTGCCACCAGCTTCATCACCTAAACCCATCTAACGGAGTGGGTTGTAATTTTAATATTACTATTGGCACCCTGAGCCCAGCTGCTTGTCCACACATTGCTTCAAGACCAACAAACAGCCCTGTGAGCATCCAGCACAGGTAGGGCTCAGATCTGGAGTTGAGGCCTCAGCACAAGCGATGGCATGCAGCAAAGATCATGGGATCAATATGTAACATAGCACATATGTTACAGGAAAAAAAAGAAACAAAATCCACAACCAAAACCTCCTTTCTTAGCATACTGATACTAAACTTTCCATAGGCAATGGGAAACAAATTATGCACTTCAGGCATTTACTGGTTTTTGTGTTTGATTGTTTGTTGGGTTGTTGTTGTTTTTTTGTTTTTTTTTTTTTTATGATTTAGCATAAAAAGCATCCTTCTCTATCTCTGCAGAACTGCAATCCAGCACAGCATGTCACGCACACGGGCAGCAAAAATAGCAGAACGTCCCTGCCATGGCAGCAGTGCTGCCAAACACTGCTGTCTGAGGGAGCCACTCCATCTCGAGCAAGCTTCGTTGGCTTCCATCGTCTTCCAGAGAAGGTTTACTTACATGAAATCAATGTCAGGCTCTGGGCTTTCAAGCAAACTGATACCCACATGGGTGTCTCTGTTTATAAACCAAAATCATTTTGCAACAAAACTAATGTATACAGTGGTCATAGGGGGGCAAAATATTTGCCTTCTCAAGAAGCCATGCAGTTCCTCTGATTTCAACAAATAATCTGACCCGGGTAACTTTATGTACTGTTACACTGATCAGAACAAAGAGGGCTATAAATGCACTTAAACTGACAACTAAAAAAAAATTAATCTGTGGTTTAACTTAAAGGTCAACTCAATACATATTGAGAAGTCAACTGAAATTCTGCCATTAAATATAATCACTCCTCCAAGGGTGGTAAATACTGCACAGAAATATTCATCCGGAGCCAAATCGTGATCTCAGATGAACACAGGACTGACTGGAAGTGTATGGAGATGTGGGAGCTCAGGGCTCAGCCCTGAACAGAGCCCTCTCCTGCACAGAGCATTTGGATATCGAGGCTAAGGCTAATGAAGAATCTCATTTAAATTCTATAAGAAGTGATTAATACATATATATATAAATATATGCACAAAATAAGCTATTCTGGGTTTCTATTTGGACTTTCTCCAGCTTTCTGGATTCCTACTATCAAGTACTTCCCATAACTGTAAAGGCTAGAAAGTTACTTTCCTCTAGAAGGAGAGAAAAGATTTCTCTACCATCATGTACCTTCAGCAGCAGGTAGGTGCCCATAGCACAGCCTCAGCACTACAGGCAGGTAAGGAGCCCAAGCCCCCACCTCACTGCCCAGTGCAGAAGCCCCTGCCCTGCACAGCCCCGCACCAGCTCCCCTTTCTTTAACACAAAGACATAAATTGCCTAGGACTTAGCTGGCATTTTATACAAACACAAACTTATCCTTCAAATTTTTATACACAGAAGGTATGTTGTAGGCAGTATATTCTGCAGTAATATTACAGATTTAAGTACTGGGGGAGGGGGGGGAGGGAAGGACACGAAGGTCAGATTTCAATCCTAAAGGTAGCAAAAAAAATTTAGATTAAACTGTTTGCATATATTTTTATATAGCATGTGTCCTGACAGTGCCACCCTCACTCCATAATCCGCAGTGCTATTTTTTAAAATAGTTTGATTTGTTTATTAACTGTGCTTTCCTATTTCCATGAGATATAGACATCGACAGTGAATAGACCTTTTCTAATTGAACTGATAGCTTGAAAGTGAACATGTCCTTGAATTTACACTGAAAGATAGACAGTGATTATTTATAATAAGGGATTTAGTCAACTGCCTTTCCATTTGTACAGCAAGGACTTTATCAACCGACCATGTTTAGGTAAATAGTGCCAAATAAGATAAATTCTGTATTAAAGGACGGATGTCTCACAGTGTCAGATGTACAAGGAAGAGACATTTGGCTGATGATATGTCCTGTAAGTATAAAGGAGAGTATTAAGATAACACTTTATGCTAGCATTAATACATCAAAGTTCTGGATTGACCTGTTTCATCCAAACTGAATGCGAGGATGCTCCTAATTCCTATCTAAGATTAATTTAATTCAAAAGGCATTCAGCCTTATGTCCTGTTTTGCAGCTTTATAAGAATTGCTGGATTTGCAAAACAGCATTACTGTATGGTAATAAATGGTCTGTGTTTGTCTAGCCGGAGTTGAAGCCTTTCTTCAAACACACACACACACAACTCTGTCTCTGTGAGCTCGCGTTGCCCACAATATTAGAGCCGAGCTATCTCCTTGCTGAAGGGCCTATTTGTCTGCTTTAAGTGAAATCACTCAATTCTCAAAAGTCAGTGGAGGACTTTGGAAGGGGGAGGGCTGGGAGAGGCCACTCCAAATAAGTTCCATTAATCAAAAGACACAGTCTAATGTAACTAATATTTTACAATTAGAGAAGACAAGATGGAACTAAAAGCCATCTATCTCTCTTACACCACATGATCATCGATTCATAATCAGAAGACTGAGAGTCGCACAAAGATGCATTTACAGGAGCTGGGGGAGGGGGCTTGGTCTGAGCCGGAGATAATGAACACGATGAGAAGGAGCGGCGCTGAAGGCTGGGGAAAGATGACAGAGTGGTTCAATGGTGACGGATGACACGAAGATGAGTACTGATACCTGACAGGCAGCGAATGATGACTGCAGTCCTTTCCCACCATTATGATCCTCAATTATCTTGGTAAGGACTAAGAGAAAAAAACCAAGTGGCTCAGCCCATCCGTTTATTTATAAGCCGAGATAATGCTAGATTGTGCCAGGCTGCTGGGAAAGGCCACCTTTTCACAATTTGATCAGCACTTTATAGGAGCTGTAGTTTTCATTGTCAGCGCTCATGGGCACAAGGGGAAATGGGTAAAATACAGTACTTGTCCATCTGTTTTGTAATAAAATTCCTAAATCTTCAAAGGGTGTTATTTTTTTTCTTTCACTGCCACCTTCAGGAAAAAGAAAAAAAAAAAACCAAAAACTAGGCTAACAAAAAAAATGGAATAGAAGAGAAAAAACTCACTTTGTGTTTGCACGTAGAATTAGCAGGCTGCAGCCCATCCTCCTGAAACTGCAGGCACAGATTTATACCCATACATAAGACACGGCGGGAAATGAGCCAGTGTGAGCAAGAGGCAGAGCTGAGAGGAGTGCAAGAGGAAAACGAAAGGGAACTTTTAAAGATTCCTCCTTGATTTAGGGAATTATTAATAAAAAGGGAAGAAAGTTCACTTGAGACTGCTTTGTAGTTGCAGAAGATGCCACAGGCTAGCATTTCTATACCAAAGAATATGTCGTTCTGCTACATTATTTATTTTTAAAGACACAGATCTCCTAGCTATGTTGGACTCATTGCTTTTGAGAAAAAGAAAAACAAATTAAGATTAATGTTCTACACAGCTCCCGATAGCAGTAAATATTTGATCAGAACAATTCACATTTAAATGTTGACATATTAGAAATCATATTTTGGAAGAAATATTGCTTCTTCATGCTTTAACCACAACTTTCCCTTCCTGTCACTTTTCCCCCCTTGTCCTCTTGGAGAGGCCAAGTCACGCAACATAGCACCACATTCCTTACCCATAGGGAAAAAAAGAGAACGAACAAAACCAGGTCAAAATCAGCTCTGCTTCTTTGTTTTAAAGAAAAACTGCATGAAATTTTACAGGTCACACATGTTCTGCAATTTTGCTGCCTTTTTCTTCATGAGCTTATGGGGCAGTAGTGATCTGCCACGTGTTTTGGGGTAGCAGCAGTCCTGGGCATGGTGGGGAAAGGCACGGAGGCCTGCTGGCTGCACAGTCCTCTAACAGGTACAGGAACAAAGCAATCTATACTGCCAGCCTCCTTGTGCACATGTGAGCATGGAGTGCCAGGCAGGAAACCCGAGCCCAGGTCATGCATGTGGAATACCGACACAGAAGGCTCCACCTGACTCCATGCACAAACTTTCTCTGACTCCAGAGCCCCAAATACATCAGCAAAAACTAACAAAAAAGAGGTAGGTTGTGCTCATCACAAGGAAATTGTGTTAGATGTAGTGGAAGCAAAAAGCCCCTGGTCACAGCAGGTTCTGTTGGCCAAACGGTCTACGGTGATAAGAACTAAAGTTCAGCAGGTACCTCTTGGTTTTGGGGATGGGTAGGGTGGAGGATCTCTAGATTCTAGCCACATATGCTAAACTAAACAACAGACACGAAAAACAAACAAAAAATGCAACCCACAGAACGGTAACAATTAATCTAAATAAACTTGCAAGGGCTTAGAAGGGTAATTGCTGCCTGACAGCCCTGAGCCTGCACTGGACTACTTGGGCTTGAAAGGCACCGAGGGTGAGAGCCGCTCCTGTGGGCAACCCCACTGCTGAGGGAAGGCAGGGATATAGGAGGACACATGCCCATGGGGATACAAGGGGCACCACTTGGCTGACAAACAGCACGTCCCCAAAGTGAAAATATACTGTGTGACATACGGTTTCTTTTATGAAGCTGCTTTTAATTTTGATGGCTTCCACCCTAGAAGAATACACACACTAGACCAAATCTGAAAGCAACACAGAACGAATCACATTTGGGTGCTACTGTACTGATGAATGCAACGTTCATTGCACAGACACACTGTGCACGAAAAGCCTTGTTGGTACAAGATTGTAAGTACGCTAAGAAGCATTTCACTGATTTTCATTTAGGAACTCTAATCATGAGCAAATGTCCTTAATTTGCCCACTTCATATTTCTGTGACTTAACACAGGTTGAATCCAAGATCACCATTCTAATTAGCCCAAACAAAAAGTTCCAGATGTGAGAAATATTGTTCCAATGCAGCAGTCCTAACAGCAACAGATCAAATATATAGCTATAGCTGGTTTCCCTAAATAAAATACTCTCAAAAGAAGTAACAAACAACACATTGTGAAATTCATTTTCTGAGTTTTTATTGCTGTTGTTGTTTTCTTTGTGTTGTTTTTTTTTTTTTTTTTTTTCAAAAGTATGTGATTGACTTGTGCACAGGTTGGACCCAACTCTCCTGTAAGGTTATTTCAGCGTTTGTGGGGATACAACTATAATGGTGGTAGATTCACAACAGTGTAAAACAGGACCATCATAGTGATTAATTGGGCTAACTTAATCTGCACATGCAAATTAAGTAATTGCACATACAAATATCTAAATTAACATGTGCACGCAATTGTTTAATTTGCACACACACTCATACTCCTTGGCTAAATGAAATACATGGTTACACTTTTTTCTGCCCTTCTCTGCTGGCATAAATTCTCTAAAGAAAAAAATAATATTACCTAAATCAAATTCAAATAAACAAATATTTATTGTATCAGCTGATATAACATCTGTATCTGAAAGGGCAATCAGGATAAACTGCACAGAGTTCTGCACTAGGAGGAGAAAAACAAAAAGGAAAAGAAAGTGTCTGACACGGTGTCACTGAGATAGGTTTGATTCAGCTGTTTCTCCTTGAATACAATTCTGGAAAGCACAAGCATTGGAATTTGGGTTGAATAAGCACTGCAAGAATGAAGCTTTAAAGCGGAAGTTGGAAACTCTTTTCTAAAGAGTTTAATTACTTTTGTAGCAGAAGATTTAGTTATTAGCAGAGAGCAAAGAACGCTCTGTTCCACTGTGGTCTGGATTACGGCACTCAGCACTCATACACTCAAGTTTGCCTTTTTATCACCCCCATAACTTTTAAATGGAGGCAAATTATACTAACGCTCGAAAGCCGCACTAATAATTCCATATAAAACGAAGCAGGAACGATCTTCAAAACAAGAAGCGGGCAAAGGAAAAACGAAAAATAAAGCACGACTATAAACAGAGCGCAAAGCACACCATAAACGACGAACCCGGGGTAATCACCCAGCCGGGCCCAGCGCTGGAAGCCCACCCGGCGCTGCCTCCGGCCCGCAGAGCCGCGCGGCGCACGGCCGTAGAGCAGCGCGGGGCGGTCTGCAGCGACACCGCGAGGCCCGGGCGGCGCAGCGCGGCCCAACCGCTGCCGGCAGCGCGGCAGGCAGGATGGGCCGTGCCGCCTGCGGACCGCCCCTCAGCGCGCCGGGCGGGAGCGGAGCGCAGCGGGCTCCGCTCGGAAAGGGATGTGTTGCTCCCAGAGCACCTCCCAGGCCTCGCTGAGGCTTGGTTAAAGCGTCTCTAAGCTGTCTGTAGCACTAAAGATCCTTTGTGGTGCTGAGACTGATGCAAGATCAAATCCTGGCCGCAGCAGTTCTTGGCAAAACCTGTCCTTAAATTAAACATGGAACTCCCTTTCTGTCCCACAAAGGATAAACTTTGTTGTAACAAAAATAATTAAAAGATCAGAAAATGAACAAATGTGGGAAAAGGCAGGGTTGCAATTAAGCAGGAAAAATAATAATAATCACATCGCAAATTCATAGAATCACCAAGGCTGGGAGAGACCTATAAGATCATCTTGTCCAATCATCCACCTGCCACCAACACTGCCCACTCACCGTGTCCCTCAGTACCACATCTACACCTTTCTCCTTCTACACGTTTTCATCTCCCACATCTCACCGCATTTCTCAGTACACATCAACACATTGAGATCGCTCCCAACAACCCGACTGAAGCAGCCTAGAAGACTTCCAACATTAATTAACCCGTGCACAGAGCCTAAAAGCTGGGGCTGAAGTACAGCATAACTTCCCCAAAAGTGCCCTGTCTTCATGCAGAATAAGCCACGATGAGGACCTGCCTCGGTCCTCGTTCCCAGGTACTGTTGGAGGGTTGGCTGCAAGGCAGGAGAGCTGGTCTCTGAACCCCGTGGAAAAAAAATGAATAAATAAATAAAAGAAGATGAACCCTGAGATCTTCTCACCCAAGGCCTCTTTTGTAAAGTTGAGCATTTTCGTAGCTCTTCTCTGAACACATTTACTCTTCGAGTTCTCAGTTGCACATTCCCTACAAGCACTACGTTGTTTTAAGTGGTGCAGCTCCTCAGCACCAAAACACCAAAATAGTCCTTAAGTGAGTTTATAACTGTATTTATTCTATTCCATCTTGCCCAATGTATGGAGTCACAAATCGATGCAGAGGAAAGTGGGTAACTGCCCTGCTGCCAACCTGCTCACTAACAGGTTGCCAGGGTTCCTAAACCAGCGGTGGCAGCAGCTCACTTAGAAAAGAAACAAAAAACCATAGGATCAGGACTCTACTATTAAACACCCCATCTGTAATGATGTATAGAGTTTTTGTCAGTAAGTTTCAAAACCTTTTTGGAAATGGGTTTCATGCAGCATCATTGCTGTACAAACCAGGAATGCAGAGCACAAAAGTGACTGGCATTTCTGGGGTTGCACAAGAAGATGGTGGCAGTTGGGAGTAAACCCTGAGATGGCAGAGTTCAACAAAGCTCTGAGCCCACATTTCCCATGACAGACTTCCCTACAAGATAGAAAAAAAAATTAATTTGTTCAATATGCACCATATATTAATTTCCTAATATTAATTTGGAATTGTTCATTAACTTGGAATTGGTATACTTCTTGTAATCAAAATGTCATGCTGCAGAGATAAAAACTATACAGAGGTCTACTACCCCAACCTTGCTACTTCTACCAACTTGAAATCTCATTTAAAAAAAAAAAATCACAATACATTTGACAAGATTTGTTTTCACAAACACATAGCATGACATTATTATGTTTTCCACCATTAATTCTTTATTAGTCTGAGGGGATCTATTTCATAATTTTCCCTAGGCAGAAAGAAGTCTGGTAATTATTTAGGACACAAGATTGCCTTACGTCCAGCTTTCTGAAAGTTCATCTTCCAAAACTTAATAAATCCACACTTAATTGAAGCCTTCTCTTTGGTCTGTTTATTAAAATGCTTTGCCTAGTAACGTATTTCTTTGTTTCCTAAATGCTAAAGGCCCAGATACCACCTCATACTTAAAAAGAGTGCTTACCCTCAGCACTTCATATACACACGTCAAGCATATGGAGATGACATACGATAACATGTATGAAATTCTTGCCTGTGTATTTAAGCTCTTGAAAGTGATTTTGAATTGTGTCTTACACTAAGTAGATACAAAGACACGTTTGGGAAGTTGGACGAGAGTATTGTTATTTGCTTGTGATAATAATTTCATTTCTACAAACTTTCTCCTGATGCACCCAGGGACATGGTAGATATTTCTGAAGAGCCTCATGCCTCACCGTACCTTTTAGTAGTGTTGGAAGTATATCTTTTAGGAGCATTATGAGAATTAATTAGAGAATGTTTCCAAAACTGTTAGGCGAGTGCATACATTATTATTCTCTTCATGCAATCTATTTCCTCGCGATGTGCTCTGCTGAGCCAGAAGCCAGGATTCCTCTGTGGCACCCAGGGAGGATGGGTTGGAGGCAGAGGATCAATTATTCACTGCGATGCTGAAGCCCTCTGGCTGCTCGGGCAGCTCCCACAACGCCGGTTCTCTACAGTCAGGGGCTCAGTGCTTATGAGTGGTGTGGACTTGCTGGGCCAGTGGCCAACACCCACCGTGTGCCAAAAAGGGCACTGGGATCACCCTGCTGCTGGCTGCCTCAGAGGTAGATGTCTTTCTGTGCCTGCACTCCACTGCCACCCACATTTAGGTCCTTGATCTCAAGACTCCTAACCATGGGTCAGCTATGTGGCAAAAGAGAGTATTCAAAAACAGTAAGCTTCACCTTCGTTTTCTTCATCTGCCTCTAGTAACCTAATTTTTCTTCTTAAGGAAGCTACATCTTAAGAACCATTTTTGCTCCTGTAAAAAACATTACATAGACTTCTGAGCAGTTGATGATTACAATTCTGCTGATAGTTTACCTGCTTTTTTTGGCAAGTGAACAAATTGCACTTTGGTTTCCAACACTTTCACACTCAGTCTGTTTTTGATTGAACACAGGATGCACAGTTGCATTAAGAATTAATATTTAGTCTTAGTACATTTTCCAGGGTCCTCCACAACACAACTTCTTCCTTTGGCAATCTTAACACCCATAAAACTCAAACACACACTCTTTTCACAGCAGAAATCTTTTCTTGAAAATACAAAATGCTATTTTTTCTGAGCTTGTGTATTAGTCAATGAGACACGCTCTGTGCTGTGCAACTGGGGACTGGTTCATACGAAGTGCAAAAAGAAAGGGGAGAGTTCCTTTCCCTAGGAAATATTTTATTTTTTTGGTAGAAAATTCTGTCTCCAAATATCCATCTAAAAACCTGATTGGAAACAGAAATTGCAGAAGTATTCTGCCATGACTCACAAGAACAATAGTTTAGTGCCTATTGCTTCTAGTTCCCTGCTAATGGCCAGCTTCCACATGCAGACCACCAGGACTGAGACCAGATTTGCCTTCTTTCGGGAGTATTTTGTTATTGGCACAGCACTAACCAGCATCAGATCCACAGACTAAGCCAAGAGGAGAAAAAGTGGGAGGTAAAATATATTGCTGTATGGGGAAAGCCAGATCAAGACATCCTGACATGCTGAGGGAATAAAATCACCTCTCTAGTTATGTTTGATACCTCTGAGAGGTCTGTGGGATGCACTGTATAGGAAAGGGAATTAATCATATCTAACATTATATCCAAAAGAAAAAAAAAAGAAAGAAAGAAAAAAGCTCCATAAAATCTATTATAGTTGCATATTTTCAATCAGCCATAATAAAAAGTAATGTCTATGTTTGCCTTCAACTTTATTGGTCTCACTACATCCGCTCACTTCAGAAAGAGTAGGTGAAGAGAGCAGACTGATGGCTCCAGCTGGGTTGGCTGCCACAGAACAATCTGATGAACCATTCTCCAAATGCCAGGTGCTTATAGTGGTGGAAGTGACCACCGAGTGGCTGGAACATATCCTGTCTCCTATGCTGCTGCCCAAAATATTATCCTAGGCACCCCAGAAAGAACTGAGTCAGACAACAGGACTCATTTTTGAAACAACCTCATGAACACCTGGGTCAAACATCCCCTATCATGCACCAGCCTGTGGAAAAACTGAACAGCACAATGGACTGTTAAAGACTGCACTGAGAGCAATGAGTGCTGGGACATTCAAACCTTGGGACACACATTTAGCAAAAGCCACCTGGTTAGTCAACACTCTGCCAGTTGAGCTGGCCCTGCCCAGTCAAATGCCTCCTGAATATCACAGAAGGGGATAAAGTCCTACTGGTACTCATAAGGAACATACTGGGAGAGCCAGTCTGGGTTATTCCAGCCTCAGGCAAAGGCAAGCCTGTTTGTGGGACTGCTTTTGCTCAGGGACCTGGGTGCGTGTGGTGGGTAATGCAGAAGGATGTGTAGACGTCTGTTATATACATCAAGGTAATTTGATGCTGGGTGAGAACAGTCAATAATTTAAATTGTATCTGTTAAATTACTATATAATACTGTATGTCATATTATTATGGTTGTTATATGTCTCATTAAGAATATTACAGTAAAAACTAACCAGGTTAAAGAAGAACGAACTCTACTGGAACCAGATGTCATATATATATGTGTGTGTGTGTGTACGTATACTGAAACAAAACCACAACAAGATGGTGATGGCAATTGGTTAGGATGGGTGAGAAATGGTGGGACCTGAACATGATGTAAATGGTGTGGGATAAAGTGGTTGAATCTCTACTTCATTCCCAATGGTTCGGTAGGTCACACAGCTATTTTTCTTTACCATAGCACCTACTTTAATGCAAAAATAGTATTTCTGTAAGCCATCAACGATGAGATGTATTAACATTTGCCCACCTGCTCTGAATACAAGGAGGTTAGTACAGCAAATAGCCACTGCCTGCTCACCTTTCCCCATGGAAAAATGTAGACGAGTAAATTAATAGATATACATACATATACACACTGCTGTAACAGTATTTTATAAACTCTAATTCACATTATTTGCCTTTTCTGTGGTTTTTTAGTTGTTCACCTCTGTGGCAGGTAGATTTGCCAGCTAGACTGAGCACTAGGAAAAATATCAGTTGCCATTTGGGATAATTTTACATGTGGCTATTCTACATCGATCTTCCTTAGTGCTCTGAAGGTTGCCTTGGCATACACGCATACACATGCGTGCACACACTCACACAAGACAGGAAAAATCTTTGAAATTGCAAACAAAAATGATTCTGCCTTTATTTTACCCCGTTCAAAGGGCACTCGACCTTTGTTTGTTCAGACTGAGATTACTGTGAGAAGCTCACCCACTCACACAGATTTTAGGCAAAGGAAGGTCACCAAAATTAAACATGCTGCATACAGTTTGTACCATCATGCACTGAGAACTGCTACCAGCAGTAGATCTGGGAGCAGTGCAGCACCTGCCCGGCTCTGTGCAGGGCCCAGCCACCTGCCACTGCATCATGGCAGTGTCTTTGGGCACAGGGACCCTCGTCCACTTCATCCTTGTGGCAAACTTTCCTGCCAGCTGCTTCCAAACCTGCAGTTGATGATTTGAAGATGAAAAGCTCCCTTAACACATCCTGTAACAAATTGCTCTTCTACCCAATAACGTGAGCCCTGGGAAGCTCTGTCTGTGAGGCATTTTTGTGTAGTTCCTCCCTTGTTGCAGAGGTTTACCGTAATTCCACTGTCTTTTCAAATTGGATCCATCGTTAAAATTTCTCCTTTTCTTATGAGGACTTTGTTACAATGGTTTAATACTTCTACCAAATGTCTCATATTGTGGAGAACAATTCTTACGTATTTCACACCATTGAATTAACCATGGAAAACATTTACATATGTCTGGCAAGAAACTTTGGTGAACAGACTCCAGTTAAAAGAACTTTATGAGCAATAAAGTCCTCAAAAATATTAAAAATCATATTTAAAGCATTCTCATAAAATTTGTATTGAGAAAAGACAAGTTTAATTCTCAAAGGCTCCATCATTGAAGTAAAAATTAATATTTGTACTGTTTCTAAATTGGAATAAAATTGCAAAGATGCAAACACTATCCTATATCATAATCTATAAACCAGTCACAAATGTTAAATCAACTGTAAAAATGATTTAAAACCTACATGAATAATTGTATTAAACTGATTTAATATCACATTTGTGCTACCTTCATTTATTAACTGTATTTCAGACAACAGCGTTTGTAGTGGATTTGTAAGAGTACAGATATATATGGAAAAGAAGCTGTCAGTAAAAAGGGACAAGACCTTTCCTCTGTGGTGCATGTTTTCTTAGCACATGTTTGCAGTAAACAGAAGCAGATAAATTAAAGATGCAAAGGCCTTGGTTAGGTTCTGCAGCCAATTCTCTGCAATTTTATGGTTGTTCTCTTCAGTTTGCTTATTCATAATAAAATGACTTCTGTTCTTCATTGCAAGCTTAGAAAGCACTACATAAATACTAATTAATATCTGTAAAACTGCAGTCATTGCTAGTATCAGTCTGGTTTCTTAGAGATGGGAAAACTGTGGGCTGTGGCTTCCATCTAGCTCTAGCATCAATCAACTCCCTCAGCAGAGCTATTTCAGGTTTGTTTTGGCAAAGATAATTAGAATTGGCAGCTGATCTCAAGATAGGCAAGAAGGAGTTGTGTGAAAACTGCAGGGGGTGCCCAAGCCATTGGTGCCTTTCCAATGATTTCAGAATCCGGGTAGTGAACCCTGCTCCTCACCAAGCATCTGGCCTGAGGATGGGCACATCCCCAGTGCATCTTCCCTGGGTACACGTCATTGTGGTGACACAATGGGAGCAGCTCTGGCAAACTGAAAACCAGGAGCAACTATTTCAATAGCAAAATATACCTTTGAAACCTTATGCACAGGAAGGTTACAGGATAAATACTCTGCACTTCCAGATTAGAATAAAACTTGCATGAAGGTAAGCTACTCCATTCTAGGAATAAATGATATATTTCACTGTATTTCTTCCATTTCTAATAAAGAATGTGAAAGCTGTGGGGCTGTGGAGCCCAGGCATAGACTCTGTATGCAAGCAGCACTGAGGCCTTGGCCTGCCCTTCCCACGAGCTGCTGCTGTCTGCCAGCACTGCCGTGTCCATGTTTCCTGCCCCACTGCCACCTGGGTGTGCTGAAAGAAAGTTTTCCAAGTGTTTATTAAAAGGAGGGAAGCAAACTCCTCTCACCCTTCCAGAAACTACAAGTCATGATTTCACAGAAACAGGGAAAATCCAAACGTCTAACTCTCCACAGAGCAAGATTCCCTAATTTGAAACATACGTCCCTTTACAAAGCCAACAACTTCTCGCCTAAGACACTACAGAAACACTGGGAGTAATTCACAGGCTC
This sequence comes from Lagopus muta, assembly GCF_023343835.1. NCBI lineage: Eukaryota > Metazoa > Chordata > Aves > Galliformes > Phasianidae > Lagopus > Lagopus muta. The sequence continues at coordinate 10,930,913 of NC_064444.1, forward strand.
CAACAACAGCCACCACCCCGTGGCACTGCGGGGCTGGCGTTGCTCCTGCTGCCCATAAAGACTACACACACGCATCGTGCTCTATCGTGCACAGCTTAGAGATGCTGCAAACATGTTTGCAGACACAGTTACTGCTCCTTCAGGATTCTGTGTGACCTTTAACATCATTTTCCCCAAAAGTTAATTTCTGTGATTAATGCAATATACTGAAACCCATAAATCTGATCATTTGAAGGATTCAAATTAGGAATTATTGACAGCTGATAGAACAGAAGTGCAGAGATGAGGCAGATTTTCTCATCTGTCCATCTAAATGTTGGAATATGTATTGATTAAAATATGACATGGTATAGAACCCACCATAAATCTAAACTCTATTAGATTAACACAGGCATTCAATTAACATAAAATGACAACCTAAGAGAAAAGCCTTGAAAGTTGGTCTGTCTCGGTTTAGAATGGTATAACACACTTATCTGTGTGTTGGGTCACACACAGAGTCACGAGCATGGCTTCACCTCAGTTCAGTGCCCACAAGCCAAACCCTCAGCTGAATGCAGGCCCAACGCACCTTGGCTGCTCTCAGATTATCGCACTGAACAGACTCAAATATACAAACTGAATGTAGAGGACAAAATTGTACCTTTGGCACCATGGCCACCAATTTCAAAACCAACATGCTGGGCACCTTCACCATCCCTGAGGCTCCTGGGCCAAACCAACCACTTCTGTCTGAAACGACTTCAGCAGTTCAGCAGTGTCAAAAAGCAAAAATACCACCAGGCTCAACGAGAACATTGACAATGGGGTGAAGTTTCCAGACAGAATTATGGAGGTGGAAGAAAAAAACATCCTTACTATGATTGATTTTTGAGCTTTCTATTTCCGGGCCAAAGTAAGGCAGTGGATGGAACAGAACGGGAAAACAAGCACTGTACAACTACAAGTACAGTTACCTTGCACATTTGCTCAATGGGTCTTCTTAGCACAAAAATAGAACGGTGCAATTATTTCTTGATTTGTGACTGGCTGGGAGCCCTGGCACTGGATAGGAGTAGAGGAGGAAAGCACCAGGGATTGAGTCAGAACGTTGCAGAATGAAAGGTTCTACGCTTGGCTGTCACAGATGCTGCACATTTGTGGTATCCTTTAATTTTAGCCAGAGTTAAAACCACTCATGCTTAGACCAAACACTCGAAGACTTCTGTAAGACTGAGAAACTGCCAAATTCAAAACTGGACAGGTATTACATAAATGCCATGTTTCTATGCTGTGGCTTGGAGTACTTATCTGTCGCTAAGGCATGTTCCTCTGTATGAATAGGCTCAAGATTCACCACCAGTTGGTGAAAGCCTTAAAGGAGTTCTACAGCCCCATCCCCAGCTGTTTCACTGCAACAGCGATGCTCCCGAGCCGTCTGCTCCCTTCCCCTTCCTCCTACCAGGGCCACCTTTTGCCAGCCTTATTCTTTTCCAGTAATCAATAATTACCTTTCTCTGCTCCCACTGATGGCTTCTGCAAGAGCTAGCCTTACGTCACTGCAGCAATTGAAACCATAATCTGAGCTCTAATGAGTATTTGTCTGGAGTTCACAATTGCAAATGGGAAAGTGTTAACCCAAAGTCCCTGCAGAAGCTGACAGGGAACGTCTGGCTGGCTGGGGCTAACATCAGTGGTGAATCCTCCCAGGAACAGAATTAGTATGTGTTATTAGTCTGCGTATTATGTTCACATTGTAAGAGATACTAATTTTCTCTATTTCTCTCCTTTTCTCCAAAGTACCACTATTTAGGACTATAGATTCATAATTGCTCACGAAAGCCATTGTCCATATTCTCTTAGTACACCCATTATATTTAATCCAGCCTCAAGCCTCTATTCAAATGCAACTTGCCAATATTTTTGTTATGAAATTTCATATTTTCTGTGGAGCTAACTTTTGTATTTCATTTTCTCTTCCAAGAGAATCTCAAGCCCTCAGTGCTGCAGACCAGTTCTATGGGAAAGCAGCAAACTAACACGGTTTTGTGCAAAACACATTTTTTAAGAAAGTTTTCCTTTGGATTGGCACATGTTCAATTTTATTTTATTTTATTTTATTTTTTTGCTATTGTTTACTTATAAAAATAGCTTTCATAAGGTAATTGAAAAAAATGCTGTTCTGAACTGGAAAAGCAGGGTTTTGTCTGAAAGGAAAGCACAGCATTTCCACAATTATTTCAACTGCAATCCAAGTTTTTCCCCTGTCTCAACAACTCAATGCAACCAGCTTTCTCCATCACAATCGGTAGAGAAAATAAGGCTGTTAGAACAAACCAGGATTTCACATGAAAAAACTAGGTGAAAAACGTCTCTGATCAACTCTACTGAATGGCACCAATGGTGAAGTGTCACAGAGGCTGCTTCTGTGCATGGTTCTTGCAAGCAGTGTGCTGCAGATGTGCTGGGAAGCCTGGTGCAGTGAGATGCAATCCGTGCTACAGCTGGCTCTGCCCACGGCACTGGTGCTGCCAAAGGCTCTGGGCTCTGCCCACTTTCAGAAATCAAATTAAATCCACCAAGCTATCTTTTTTCCTCCCTCCTTTCTCTTTTACTTCTGTGCTAAAATGAGGTCAAACCAAGCAAGTGTGCAATTAGTATGAATAGAATCTGAATTGTGGCCTTACCCCCAGAAAACAGGGGCTGCTTGAGATTAATTGGAAAAGCAAAGAAAATAACCCACTTCAGCTCAGACTGCTTCTGAAGCACTGTGGTAAGCCTCACATGATATGAATGCATAACCTCCACATGCTAAATACAGAGCAGATGCTTCTCAGGTGTTGCAATGCACACAGTTCCCCAAAGCACGGAGCGTGCAGCACACATGGGTGCTGCACCCCACAGGGCAGCAGGCACAGACTGGCACATCAGCGACAGCTCCCCATGCTGTGTGCCCCAGCAGAGATCTGAATCACCCCCACCCCGTCCCAAGGACACCCAACAGCATGACCCTGCCTACCCTGCACGCAGCACACACAATTTGGAGCTATTCTTTTGTTGCCCATTCTCCACTGTATCTGTTTTTCATGATTTCCTTCTCTACCAGAACTTTTCTTCCGACTTCCCTCACCTAACAAAGCAGATCAGGCTGGGCTGACTGGCAGCCGATATTTACGGCTGTCAAACATGCAAAGTGAGTCAGTTCTGTTACCAAGCAAAGTATCTACAGCAAATTGAATAAACATGCAAGCAGAATGTCTCTCAAACAGCTAGTTTACTGAAAACACAGTGCCCCTTCAGATCGAATACCTTCTGTGCAAGCTGCTAGGGCTGATGACAGGCTAAGGGAACACACATCTGATCCTGCAGCCCAGCACGATCCTCCCACTCCTCCGTGCGCTCACAGGCACCCCAGGAGGATGTGCGCCTTTCATGTGGCACACCTAAAGCCAGCCAGAGGAAACTGCACACCTAGTATGTAGCACTGCTTAACACTATGCAGAAGAGGGTCATTGCTTTTCAAAAGGAAGGGTCTGCTCAGAGTTACAGTAATTGGGAGGAGAGAGGTAGAGAAGGCATCACCATCATTCTCTCTGTAGGTTTGGCTGTGGCACCACTTCAGTGCTGGGCAATGCCTAAGGCAGACAAACAGCGCTTCTCAGCAGCAGCGTCACCTGTTGAAGTGACAAACACCTGTGATGAAATCCCTGCACATCAGTTGCACTTTGTGAGGAGGCTCCAGTTTACTGCTAGAAACAGCATAAATCTAGAACAGTCCTGTATAAATCACTGACACCCCCAAGCCTTAAACATGAGACCTGCTGGAAGTCAAAGTACAATCAGGAACAGGATGGTTTTTTTCCTTATGCTGCCCCCAGGAAAGCATCATTTAACAGCTGAGCCTGCCCTAGAAACACAGAACATCCTCCCCTATGGCTGGTGGGGACCACGAGGTGACCAGAGCCGGGGGACACTTAGAGATCAGCAGGCAGCTGGTGGGGACAGATGGCCCCAAGGGGAGGAGTGTCACCGTCTGTCCCTGGATTTCAAGCACTGCCTGCAGCTGAGCCATCCAGAGGGCAGGGATGGTCTCAGCTCTGCAGAAATGAGGAAACATCATGTTTTGTGTGTGATTCCCACCACACACAACTTACAGCAGCAGTGAATTTAATTTATGGTAACAGTCTCTCAAACCCTTCAGAAGGGAAGTAGTTTAACGTCTGTGAAATACACTAATGCTGGAAGAAAAATGACATGCTATTGCGTGTTCAGACATCCATACTATCTGCTATTTGTTTAGAGTTTTATAGGGTTAGGAAGAGAGAGAGTTTTGTTTTTGTTTTGTTTTGTTTTGTTTTTTTTTTGTTAGAGCAGTGCAAATGATATCAACATTACTGGATGCCTTGTAGGAAGTCTCAACGTGATAGAAAAGCCTCTCAGTGTGAATTGTAAATTGAAATTTATCTTTCCCATTGAAGAAACATGGGCTAGATTGAGAACAGCCTGGTAAAATCAGCAGTGCTCCCATCTGACTGAGCACTGAGCCAGACTGCACAAGGATGGCACCCCCTGCCTTCATCTGCACCTGTGGAGCAAAACTGCACTGGAAAGGGACAAGAAAAGACAACTGCACTGGGAACAACTTCCTGGAGCCACGGCAGGAGGAGGGAGCAGGGTGTAAACAACAAAAAGTACTCCCGACATCAGTTAGGTGCGAGCTGTGGACACAGTGGAGAACAGAGCGAGCATTCAGAGCAGCTCTTCATAAATAGCTCAGGGTCAGAAAGCCTTAGAGGCGCAGGAGTTTGTGGTGCATGCACTTTGCACAGGAGCTCACACATGTCAGAGGGGCTTCTGCTTGTCCTCCCACAGTGCCAGAGCCCCCAGCCCCAGTGAGCAGAATGCAGCACCCCACACTTCTCCTGAGTGCACTGAGGGCATCTGCCTGTCCTGAGACCTCGAATAAAAGAAACAGATAAATAAATAGATGGATAAATTGTTCCTTCTCCTGTTTGTGGGTTGTGAGCTCCCTCTTGTGGTGCTTTACAAATTTCCACCTATTTCCCGCAGTCCCTGAAGCCAGCTGCAGCACTATGCCAGACCCGGCGCCCAGCAGCACCTCAGCGCCGTTATTTCTGGTCCCGGCAGCTTGCTGTTTCACCCGTCTATTTCTGTTAAGACCTTTAAGATAGAAAACGCAGGTCTCGGTGAACACTTAAGCTGCAGCAGCTCAAGCAAAGGGTGAAGCCCAAACCCTCCCCTCCACAGCAGCTCTCAGTCTTGGCACACGTCACCAGGAGCAGGGCAGGGGGACATCTGTCACTGCCACAATGCTTCCAACCCAATAAAACCAGAGAAATAACAGCAGGTAGGAGATGGGAACAAAACTGTGGTACCTATGAAGTGCCCTACAGCACCCACTTCCAATAAATCTGAGTCCTCCTAGTCTAGTCATGACAGCGCACTACATGTCTCCTGGACACAGGTTTTTCCCTTGTAAGGTTGCTCAGCCACCAACTTGAATGCCTTGGAAGTAAAAGTTGCAGGATTTGGGCTTGAAGGAGAAAAAAAAAACAGCAAGAAAGGCATTTTCTAGCCAGATATGCAGAAATAGCTCTACGCTGAGTGTTGGGGATGCTCAATCTCCAAAACTTTGACAAACATTCATCTCTTAAACATACCCATCTAGAAATCTTGTTGTGGGAAAACACAAGGTGTAAAATGCAGAAGAAATGGGGAAATTTTGCAAGACATGCTGCAGAAATTAACACCTTTTTTTGACAAGCAATCATGATTCTGTTACCATAAATAAATAATTTGGTCTTCATATTATGGTCTACAGCTCAGTGCCTTCAAATGCTTATTGTATGCGGTTCCAAAAGCACATACTCAGAGAAATATGCCTTTGTAAAAGTAGATCCACAACTCACCACTCAGACATGAAACTGTTGCTAACCAACACAAGATGGATGCATGGCTATGAAGAACGTGTATCTTTCAAAGGAGAAGCACCCAGGCTGAGCAGTTCCCTCAGTATATTGGAAGTTTCAGGAACTTCAAAATAGTCAGGGAATAACTGCAGCTTCTAAGGAAACCTCTGATTTCTAAAACTAGAACATGATGTGCCCTTCCTTAGACATCCATTCTCACCACAAGTATGAGATAGGGCTGTGTGTACATTGTTTGCATTTGGAGAGCTGTGCATTGTAAGGAAGAGTCAAAATGTTCAAGTTTCACAAGAAAGAAAACTTATAAAACTGCCGTCTTATGAATGTAATTTATTTGTTTTGGAAGACAAAAGGATGAAGCATTCCCACAGACCCACAAAGTCTCCACAACCACAGGGCAGGGAAGCACATGAATATTCCAGGCGAGAAGTTAACAGCCCCTGGTGCCTCAGCGAACAATGGGGGAAAGACTCTTCTCAACCTATTGTGTTCCTCTAACTCCTAACTGCAGGGACCTATGAGGAACCCGGAGATGCTCACAGTTTCCTCTGTTAGGCAGGCACCTCAGGCAGACTTCAGTCATCCAGGGCACAGTTACACCAACACATGTCTGAACTGTATTTCGTTACAAAAAGGAACACCAAATTTCCAGGCATCTCCTGGGCCTAAAGATTTCTCTCAGTTATTGTTTGTCTCCTTGAGACAAGGAGAGAAGTACAACTTGGAAATAAAGCTACAGACAGAATATGCAGAAAAGTGATGTCCTTGGGGAGGTCACCCATGGTCACACTTACAGATCCAGTAAAGATGCAGGCCTAGGAGTGAGTTGCCAGCTTCAGGTGACTTAAGTCTCGTGGAACTGAAAGGACTGAGCAGGAACTAACAGAAAATCATTGCCACTTCTCAGGTCTCTTGCACCCTGCTGCCTCACTGTACTGAGTACAGTTCCACACATGATCACAAAGGAGAATTCCTTCCAATGTATATTAGAAACACAGAGTTGAAATCAAAGCTGCCCAATAGCCTGGTGGATAATTGCCCAGTGCACTGAATTCTGAGCACAGTCTCAAAACATAGGACGTCTACCTTGGTTAAGAAACAAGGATACCATGCCACGATATGGAAATCAGATCACCTTATGGAGAAACATTTCTGTTTCACACAGAGCCCAATGCATCCATGCCAATAGAACACCTGGTGGGGGAGGATAGAAGACACCCTCAGCAGAGCAAGAAAACAACCACACGGGGAACAACAACTTCAGAAGTGGTTCTGACCTGCTAGTACATGCGGCTGGACAGCCAGATCTGCACCTGAGCATGTAAACAAGCTTTTATCTTCCTGAAGGTGATTGTAGGATTATTCAAAATACAGACATCCTAAAGAGCCTGACAAGATGCTCCAAATACAAACTGCCTAGAAATACTTATGCTTGATTATTGCATATAATCAGAAATACTTCTATTAAAATGTTTCACCCCATCTCCTTTCAAAAGCTCTGGTTACCAGAAACAAGCAAAATAATTTTAATGAGCAGTGACCTCAGTAACAGCAGCAACCACTGCAGAAGTGGCCACGACTGGCCCACCTAAAGCTTCCTTCTGAAAAACAAGTTTATTTCCAGAACTTTAAAGACAGGCTGCTGCAGGGGGGAATGAACCCAAGAGCTGCCGAGGGACCTCAGCAAGCAGATGCAGCAGGGGGAGAATTCCACACCCCAGCAGCTCCTGGCTGCAGCACCTGGGCTCAGGCACTGCTGGGCAGGGAGCTCAGGGCAGGGCTCCTCTAACCTGCCTGGGTTTGCTCCTCTGCAGCAGGTAAAGGGGCTGCAATCTGCTTCTCTGCCTTTCTAACAACCTGGCCCTTCATGGCTTTTGTGTTTTGCTTTTTCCCTCCCCACCCCAAATTGTCACATTTGATATAATACACACTATTTTCTATGTTTTGTATTAGTAAGCACACTAGAAAAATAAATGCTTTTTGGTCGGGATTGACTTCCCCCCCCCAAGCAAGACAGCCAAACCAAAAAATCAATTGTTAGCACAGTCATAATAGGGACAGCAGTCTGCACTCAGCATTGTGGGTTACAGAGCTGAGTGGGCCAATACCACATCCCAGAAATCAATTTCCACTTCCAAATTCGGTGAAAGAAGGAACCCAAAACTACATGCAACCTTGGGCACATAGACCTGCTAAAACTCTATTGCCTCAACATTTGATCTCAGCACACAGCTCATGTCCCAATCCAGCACATACCCACATTTGCTACGTGAACTTTTGCTCCCTCTCCAACTTGATTAAGAGCAAAGAAAGTAACAGATGGATCCATGCTGTTCCTTTGTAGCTGCGAGATTAATGTTTGCATTGCATCAGACTACTCGCACTCACACAGGGGAATACCGCTGCTGGCCTTGCAACTGGCACCTGCACGCTTTGTCCAATCCGGGCTGAAGCAGGATGTCTATGTAAGAGAATGCAAACAGTGTTTTGTCCTTTTTAAATATATGAAATGCTTCAGAAGCATGGCACTGTGTGGAAAATGGGGAAGCCCTGGATAGCAAACTTTGTTGCACTTTAGAACTTGCGCTGGCAGTCCTGCCTCTGCTGTACATCACTGTGCTAAAAGGCTCTCAGCCAGCACACAGACATGGACTTTCCTTCTCAGCGAGGGCTCTGTGTGCTGACTGATGGGCAACACTGACACAGGGACAGGACAAGCCCCAGCTCCTGCCACTCTCTAAAGAAAAGCAACCCAAATCCATGGGTGCAGGTACCCATGGCAGCCAGCACGTGCCTGTGAGCCACCATTCCAAGCCACAGCTGAGATGCTACCACGCTCCATGGCTGGATGGACAAACCGTGGAGGTGAGAAGTGAGGGTCTGTCAGTACTACTGGGATTGGGTGCTGTGGGTGCACCGTCCTGAACACCAATACCACAAAAAGGACATGTCTAGAGCAGCCTCAGCCCCTCGAGCCCTGCTGGGAAGGCAAAGTGGGGAGAGCATCCCACACCTCCTGGCTGTGCAGGAGGATGGGCTTCACATCAGACGCCATACAATCTGCAGATTTTAATAACCGCTCCCATCTATCAGGACATCTATCACACTATAAATTTTGCAGCTGTTGAAAAGCAATATAAATACATTTTTCATCATAGGTCCAAAAAAGCCTCAAACAAAATTGGAAAACAAACCCAACCATATGCCTCCTTGACCCAAGATACATAAACCTGTTGTTCCGTCCAGAGGAGGGATTACAGCGATACTTTTTAGTAAGTTGCTTTTCATATGGAAATTTCTTTTCACAGTAAATCTCTGTATTTAATGGCATCAACATAAAAAACATCCCTATTTTTAGTTCCCTGATCATGGACATATAGATTTTTATAGTGTCTGCAAGCAAACATTAATGGTAATTTCCCCATTCTCCTTTGTACTTTGTTAATGTCACAATCTGCTGTAAAACCTTGCCAAGTTTCTTAACTGTCATGTTAATTTCGAGACCTAGTCTGCACTCCCTGACATTTCAGGACAGAACATGGCAGTAAAAATAGATTAAAAACAGCTTAGAAGTATTATAAAATCTAGAAATTTACAGATGGTGGAATTATATCCGCTGAATGGAAATTTTACCAACTCGGAACGCAATAACATTGGAATAGCCTATTGATACCTAAGACAAATATTTTCAGAAGTAACATAATGGTATCTGAATAGTGGGCCACACTCCCCCAAGATGTAGAAAAGTTGCATTTTCTTCCTTTTTTTCTTTTTCTTTTCTTTTTTTTTAAAGAAAGAAAGAAAAAAAAGCACCACATTTAACGTGCATATCGTGTCAGGGCTAGCGTTAAGTTTCAAAGCTTTTCCCTACCGTATAAATAAAGGACATAATAAGATCTTGATTTTATTCATGATTAGTTCAAAGTTCACACAAATTATTTCCCACAGGGGATTTGTCTGAGGGGTTTTGGCGTTATAGAAATGCATTAATGTACTTTAGATATTAAATGACAATGCCACATGGTAAGAAATTTGCACGAATGAACAGGAAATTAGACACTGTTGTTTCTGGGTTATTTTTTTTTTAAACTGATTGCTAAAGAATGCTCCGTTTAAATGCGCACTATCCATTTCAAAGGAAAGCTTTTGCTGATTTCAGGAAGTTCAAAATCAGCTAATCAGAAAGTAATACAAAGTTGGAGTTAAATATTTTTTAAAGGAAACTGTTTCTTTAAAAAAAAATCCTTTCCCCTTTTCTTTAAGGAGCACTTATTATTTCCATCATCCTTGTTGAGTTGTTGATGAATAGCTCACATCGTTTGCCAAGCTCCGCCCTCTGTCTTTTTTCTAAACCCTTTACTCATTATTTGCTCAGTCTTTTTCCCACAGCCTAGACAGCCTGTCAAGGCAGCTTAAATAAAACACTGTATTAACATTAGGAAATGGCATTCAGTTCCCAATTGATCTCCTAATACTTTATGTTGAAATGATAATTGGTACAGTCTTCATTGAAAAAAAAAGAGAAAAACTACTTTTCAGTCACCACAAGGTATTATCTTAGCTGATGTATTCACAACCAAACAGATACATTTTTAAAATCTCCCCATCTGCTGGAGACTGCAGTTCACAATTCTTTTCAGCTGACATAATCCAGATTGATTCGTTCAGCAGATAAAATTCAGGCCACTTCTGCCCTTTATAGGAGCAACATAATACCAGTCTTTATTCAGTAACAATGTAACATAATGGGATCGGAATGTGCAAAATGACTGTTCTTAAATTACTGTGACACACAAGGGTCCAACACAAGCTGTGGTTTAATGTAAAAAATCATTAGGCACAGATTACTAAAGTGGTCCTGCATTAACAAGGTCAAACCAAGACCGTTTGTGATATTTTTCAGGAAAAAAAAGAACAAAAAATTGTTTGCTAATATCTAGATTATGAATGCACTTTAGGAGGAGGAAATGTGCAGATTTTTTTTGATTTTTTTTTTCATGAAGAAAGTGCTGTTTATTCAATCATGAGTGCAACAGTTAAGGAGCCTATAAAGACCTTTTCCACAGCACCGAGTGAATCTACTGCACGCTGAACACACTCACAAAATCCAAACATCAAAAGGCCCTCAAGAGAGTTGCCAGAAAAAAATACGTTGGTGCACTGCTACATCACACAAATTTTGAAGGCCGAGGATTATTAACCCGTTATAGCCCCTTCTTTGGATATAACCCGAGCCCATCAGAAGGAATTCAGCAAGTCACGCAGCACTGCAGGGGTTCGCACGTATGTAAATCAGTTACTTAGCACTACGTCCCTCATACCCCTACAAATCAGCGTGTCCACATCAGAAAGCTGAAGTGGAGAGATGCAGTAAATTCTCTGCCTAACAGACCTCTCACTCCTTGTGCTGTGAGAGTCCAAGGAGCATTTAGAAAATTCCTTTGTATGGCTATTTCTTCCTATCTGATAACAACCAAAGATTTGGCAAGTCTTACTTGTATTAAGAAACCTAGTATACCATCACTCACTGAAATAAAGGAGTAAGTAAACATTCATTTCCCAATTAAATAACAATAATAACAATTTGCCAGTGTTTTCCTCTTGCCTTTGATTTGGGGGCCATCCCCACATGGCAGCCAGCAGCCAGGCTTGCTCACACAAGGCGGCTTCTGCTGTTGCTGGAAGCTGACCCAGAAGCTCTGTAGCTCAGCCCCCGGGAGGATGAGGGTTGCACTGGAGAAGTAGTCAGCCCCTGTGATGCTGCCATTGCACAGTGGAATAGAGGTCTGCTTCAGAGCTTTCCTCTGGATTCTGCTGAATGTGTAAAATTCCCCACATCTCAAATCCCTGTTTTGACCTCGTAAACAGCGAAAGCAGAATTTTGCTTTGTCATACTACTTTGATAAATGACCAGAGCTGGATAATTTCTGAAATCAGTTGGTGCCCGTTTCATCAACTGACAGAAAGAGCCTCAAGAAACCTAGCCAGAAAATGGCAGATCCATCTCAAAATGCAGTTCAAAGACACAAAGCCTGCGTACAGGCGGACGATGCCCACACCTGCCAACCTCAACCGAGAGCTGCACCACATGGCAGCAGCGTCCAGCAGGGCCACACCAAAATGAAGAAGTGCCTTCCAGAAACATTTCCATTTGAAGAATTCCCACCGTTCTTGTCCTTTTACAACAAAGCTCTGAAACACTGCCCAATCAATTCTATCCAAAGTAATGTGAAAAATGAATTTATGGAAGCGGTTACCATCAGTTCATAACCAGACCATAAAATAAGCTGTGTCCCTGTCTTCTGAATAACAAATGTATTTAAATGATGTGTGATCTGCTGACGTGAACTTCATAATCACAAAAGATTGTAGTTTTGACAAGTAATGAAAACTAACTGCATAACTCCAACAATCTTCAAACTCATTACTTCCAAATATTTACATATTCTAGTGAACTTAGGATGTCAATTTTGACTGCACAAATCCAATAACTGAAACATATGGCCTTGAAACCTGCAATCAATATAAACCTTTTAGAGCCCAAGCTTCAAAAAGTTATATCAAATATATATTCGATGAGAAGAAGGTTAATTGAATAATTGATTACTCAGTTACAATTAAGTGCTCTTCAGATATCTTTGGGAAATACAGAGATATAATAGTGATAGATATTTATTTGTTTATCAGCTATCCCTGATTTATAGCTATCATTTATTTTTTATTTCCTAAGTCAATTTTTACATTTATATATTTTAACAATATAGTCCCCTGTGAGAATCAATATAGAAGGCTTTTTCACCACAGGGCTATCAAAACTAGCCCAGAAATCTATATCCACCAATTCAGCCAATTTCAGTGCAGACTTCAGCATTATAAACACCTTACTAAAATACTCAGATTTTGTCTCCAGACAGCACTTATGTAGAGAGAACGTGCAGTATTTGTAGCAATAAAGGTTAACCAGTACTAACTGTGCCGATAAACTCTGAACTTCACAGCAGTCAAATGAAGGGACGGCCCTTGGAAAGAAAGTAGCACATACTGGTTGTGTGCTTTTAGCAAAATATTATCCCTTATCAAAATACAAACACCTTCATAGAAGTTCCACCCCTACACGACTGCCAAGAGGAACTCTGGGGCATTTTGTCATGGACTAAACAATAAATCAAATAGATGTGGGTCTTTAGAGCTGTCTGCTCAGAAAACTCTTAACTCTTAGCAGCATTGATAACATTTAAGATTTATTTAGTGATAGCATCCAAGTTCTCAGCAGTGGGGAAAATACCATTATATCAGATGCTGCGCATGTCTGCATACGCACGTTGTTCATACACAGAGACAAACATTCACATATATGAAAGGCTCTGTGTTTAGTGACAGATGACCCAAAGGCTAGGTAAGATGAGTTCAAACATGCTGATTTTCTCTGAAGATGGTAAGATAAATTATAAAGCATCACTCTTCCTCTGCCATAGATTTGAATGCTTTCAGTTCTTTCCTGCATCCATCTCTAAGGCATTAGAATAACTTCCATGAAAACCTGTTTAAACAGCATTAGACACAGAGCACAGGTCTGCTACTCACTTCAAAACGTGAAGCGTTCTATACATGGTGTATAATAAAGAAAACTAATTCATGAAGGAAATATTTCAAATATTTTTGATTGGTGCTCAGATTACAGCATGTGGTGATAAGGACGAGAAAAATAAGTTCACATTCTCATCGAACAATAAGATCTTATTTTGGTGAATGCCCTCCTACAGTTACGAATGTCTAAGAGAGAGACATTTCCAGTGAGACAAGTAGTGCAAAGCATGAGGAAGACTAAGAAAATATACAGATACTGACTTTCCTTTTCTAAGAACCTTCCACAACTAACTCTTGACGTGCTGAAAACCTTTAATGAATCATCCTTCCAAGAAAATAGGGTTCCAATCAGATCACTCCAAACTTCAAGGGGCTCCACTGAGTTTTCATTTCAGTCTTATTCTGCATAAAAGCAGCAGTGCCAAATACAAGACTGGGTGTGCATGGGCCACATAAATCTCATATGATAAAATCTCATTAATTGCGCTCCTTGACCTCGAGGGAACACCTGGATGAAATTCAGCACTTCAGGTTTTGTTCTCCTGATCTTCTCTCTTCTACAGTCAGATCGAGGGCCTCCAAAATCTATGGAATGATTGTGGGTTTTCAAGTAGAACCTGGTATTTTGAGGATTTTATTATTTACTACGAGCTTTTTAAACAGAACACCTAGGCTCTGTGGACACCAAGCATAACCTCTTTACACACTGCACTTTATAACATGCCAAGGGTGATGTACACTTTATGTTGGGCCTCATCACAAACTGACAGGCATTGCTGTCCATTGACAAAGCCACATGACAGCGAGGTGTCACAGCCAGAGAGTGCAGATGTATTATCTCTCTACCACTTAGACAGGAGTGACATCCTTTGAATCTCAAGAGACAATGTCGCAGGCGAGCTAACTGTAGTGCGTCAGCTGCACGCTCATCAGTATTGACAGCCAACAACTCCATGTACAACCACCACAAAAGGACACTGAGGTCTGAGGACAGTAGATTTCAGATGTGAGGTGATGTTACCAGACAAAAGATGACTATGAACAGTACACTTAAAAAAAGCCACACAGTTAATACACTAAATTCATATTCAGTCTGAGGCTCTAACAGTACTTGGCAATTCTGATTTTTTGGAGGTTCCATGTTCACATCCCATACTATGGAGAGAATTCTTCAGAAAGATGTCATTTACAGGAAGTTATCACATAAAAAAGAAGAACATATCATAACAATGAGCCCTGATTTGCAGGCTCATAAATTAGCTTTCTTTTAAGTATCACCAAAGGTAGTTTTGCAAGCTAAATCCTGGAGGCACGTAACAGCATATTATCCACCTCACTCACACCCAACAATATTTTTTAGATAGTCTGAACATTTCACAAAATCAGCAGTTTGTATTAATTACTTTTTTAAGGCATTACACAGGCTGTACCACATTCACAACTATGCAGGTGCTATTTGCAGGTCCCATGTAAGTAAGATATTGGACCTACTTGCCCTCTTCAGTAATCCTGAAATATGGTGGCATACTTGAAAAGCCAGACTGGAACGTGGGGCTCTCCTGATAAATTACCTTAGGATCAGCTGCTAGTTCTTGCATTCAGATTCAGAAGTAACAGCTGAATCCTGTTAGTAGAAGTGGGAAGCAGGAATAGGGGGTGAAAGGACAATTAGCTTCTGCCTCTACTCGGAATAGACAAGAACAGGGGGAAGTGGAGATGGAGACAAACCTTGAAGCAAAAGCCTAGAAATAGCAGCAACCTGACATGAGAAGGGCATTTGGGTCACTAAGAAATCTGAAGTATGAGGAAGAGGGAGATTAGAAGCTCACCCAGGAAGGGAAAGCTGGAAACAGACTTTTTGCAAAGCTGGATGAAGAAATCGTCTTCCCCTTCCTCCTACACCAAGTCTGGCAGAAAATAAACAAATTGCACTATACACCCTACACTGCTCCTTCTACACAGCATGGTGGCAGCCCATGGTGCCATTCAAGATGTGTGGCGTAGAATGTCAGCCTCAGACAGGAAAACGTGCTCACATCCAACGTTCTTGCTCTGAAGTGTCATATCAGAAACATACGTAGCTGGGCATCATTGTTAGGGGCAGCAGCAAAGGTAATGCTGGCTACAACTTCAGCCTGACCACACTATGATCTTAACAGCCCAGCTCACCTCTTGCCTGTCACCTAATCAAACAGACAAGAATCATTTAACTCAGGGTGAGTGGTGATAATTAGGGAACTTTTTCTCCAGAAAATCTCAGTGTCTCAAATTAGTAATGAAGAATCAACCATTAGGTATCTGAGGTCACTGGATTTTTTTTTTTTTTTTTTTTTCATTTTTTAGTTTTTTCTTTAAAAAAAAAAAAAAAAGAAAAAAAGCTATCAAAATCTTTTCAACTGCATGAATTGTGTATGTTAAGAGGCCTGGAAACTGCTTTGTGTGTTTCACCTCCTGCTGTGCTGTTTTTGTGCTGACAGGACTGAAGATAGCTTTTCTAGCTCATAATATCACAGGGAAAATGCTATATTAAACTAAGACATCTCTGATCATATACTAAGAGTGTATGTGTAACATGAGCATGATAAGTCCATTTATCATTAGAGGCAAGTTTAAAATGTTGCTGTTTTGAGTTGCTCCAGGTTCCAAAAATGTATTTATTTGTTGAACCAATTCATACAATGCCTTGAACATTCAGCGTATTGCAGTTCCAAAGAACAAAGCAGGACGTGTCTGAAAATACAAATTTAATTTATCTGTTGTGAAGAATACATGCAAAAACCTTTTATGTGACTGTTACTCATACAGTAACAGCATCAGTTTGGGCTCACGCTAGCAAATTGTGTGATGGATAATTGGCCTAAACTCACTGAAAACTAGCAAAGTTTTTGCTAAATCTTTTAAGTCTACAGAATGAAAAAACCCTAACCCTGGGCAATTGGATTGCACACTCTTCTGAAGAAGAAAAAAAAGAAAAAAAAAGGTTTAAATAAAGCTTTAAGTGCCAACATCCAGAAAATATGGCAAGATAGAAAATACGTCCAGTATGGACCTACATTTGAACTCTGGAGAAGGCCTACAAAAGCAGAATTTGTCTGAACCTTTGTTATCAGGAGATCTTCCTTCTGACTCTGCAAACGTGGAGCTGTATGCTATGCTGAGCTGTATTCTGTTACATCAACCTAAAATCGTTCAGTTTGTGATTTTTTTCAGGTTTCCAAAGACAAGTTAAGTTTGGTTTTCTAGGCCAATTAAATTAGCTACTGTAACTCTGACTGGGCAAAAATACTCCATTGGAAATTTTAAAAATGTTTCCTAAAGTAATTGTTATAAAAATTCATAAGTGATTGGAAATAAAAACGATCCTTTAATTTCCAAACTGCATTTCTTTCATGAGAAAAGAGTCTGCCAGAATAATATCTCATATTTAAAACTGTACAAAACTCCGCACATATTCTCAAATATGAAAATGGAGACCCAGTCATATTACTGCTGTCCTTTGCATCTTCTGCAAACATTCCACCTCTCATCATATCATTAGTTATACCACATTTTGCTGCTGCTAAATACTAGACTCATTCTTCAATGTTCCAACACTTCATAATGAAAAATAAAGACATTTTAATTTAAAACTAAAGAGAATAGAATGCCTTGCAAATACAGTATGCAGCAGAAGGACTCTGTGAAATAAGACATTTCTCTTTCTTGAGGGGAATGACCACATATAACAGATTCATGGCTCTGCTTTGCTTCAGCACTCAGCATCTTCCAAAGTATTACTGACCCATGAAAAGCAGCACTTCCGGATTCCCTGAAAATCACCCACCCTCCTTGCACAAAGGGAATGAAGGAACTGACTGCCTGAGCGCCCCACAAGGAAATGGAAGTGGTGGGAAACTTCTATCTGTCCCATCAGACGACTTTTTAAGGTCTGAGAAAGGCACACCACACATCTGATCACATAAGGGTTTCAGCATCAAGTATACATGCTTGTCTAATGTAAATTAGCTACATTTTCAATTTTTTTCCCCCTAACCAGGTTTTGGTGCAGTAACAGGACTGATGTGGCTGAGTTCCAGAGCTGCTCCTTCCCCAGTGCAAGGGAACATGGAGAGGTGATCACCTCTCTGCTACGGACTTCTTCTCTGCCCGCTCTTCTCTCCAGGGTGGCTTATTTTCCCTGTGTTAGCACCAAATGTTCACTGCATATGCTGTAGCTCAGACAGGCAGACGGGATCTTGGAGATAGGCTGCAGAGTCTGTCACTCCTCTGAGAGGTACAGCACAGCCATAAAAAGCTGTGGAATCTTCAGTGCTACAAACGATGAAGCTGACCCGGCCTGAGGGCTGCAGGAGCCCACCAACACCTCTGCCAGGTTCAGTGGGAGCTTGGCCTGACGGAAGAGCTGCAGCAGAGCTGCGCTCATGGCACTGTGCGACTCCTCTAAATGCAGGGAAACCAGCACAGAGAGATGTTAAAGGGCAGCTCTCAGTATCAGGCAAGGACCTGGGATGTGTTTTTTTTTATGTAGTCTTAATGAGTTTTGCCATTCTATACGTACTGGCATTTTAATACCTACTAAACCTGCAAAAGTCTCCAGAGAAAATGCTCTGTCTCTATGATGAGCACAATATAAATGCATAGAAAGACAGACAGACAGATATTAATAATTTCTTCCTACTGACATATGTATATATATATTCATCTACAATAATGCAAAGATTTCAGGGTATTTTACCCCTATTCAGCACAACAACATTACTACTATCAGTCTAATCATAAATACAATTATTCTTGAGTGCTCTATTACAAAAACCAATAAACTAGGCCTCAACAGAGATTCTGAAATTACTTAACTTTTCCTTAGAAAAATATTAAAACAGTATTATCACATCAATGAGAGGAAAAGACAGGAAGATAATAAAGTTATGTTAAACCTCCCTGTATTTACTCATGTGTGAAACAGTTATGTCTGGTCACATAATTGCAATGGTTCTGAGAAATATTTCATATTTTATAATGAACATTAAAAGAGTTTGTGGATCATTACTTTATATGAGTTCCAAAGTTATTACATAAAACCCAACAGGAATGGTTATAAATTATTTGATCCTCTAGTCTGGCCTTGGTAAACATAACATGAAGGCTGAACTATCTCAGCAGACTGAGATTCATGATAATAGGTAAAGTGCTTCTACAGTTAAAGAAGAAGAAAGCACCAGGGTACTTGTAAGCAAGGTTCTTCACGTTTTTTTCTCTGGTGTTTCAGAGAAATCCTTTTCTGAAATGAGCTTAAACCATTAAGGAAAAAAAGAAAGAAAAAAAAAAAAAAGAAAAAAGAAAAAAGAAAAGCAAAAAGAGAGAAAACCTTTGTCTAGAACAAAAGAAAACTTGCTCAAATGCATGTTCCATCACCTACCAACTTGGCATTATCATAACCACAGCCCTAAAGACACTGTCAAATTCTTCAACTTAGAGCACCGTATGCGTTTAAGACACTGTACTTTGCCATGAAATAATATCACCAGCAATTATTTGATTTTCAATAGGATCCTGAAGAGCATCTCATTGAAATATGAAAAATAATAGTATACTAACAAAAGTTACACACTTGACTATTATGAAGAACTTTTGTCTTCAAAGTACAACTGGCAGCAGCATTTTAATTAATGAGTGATCGTTTGCTCCAGAGATAAGTGCACTGCTAAATGAATTCTGGTCCAGTTCCTCCTCTTTGCTCATCTTTCTCTACAGCTCCTGTGCTTTATGTCAAAATACTTTGTGGATATTTTTGTTTTGTTCCACAGATATCTTCTAGGAATATTAATATGGAGAATTAATTCAGCTACGCACACAAAACATGGAATAAAATTGGAAGGCAAGTTGAGATATTCCAGACCATTTATAAAATATATTTAATGCAGATCATATCCGAGGCTCAAATCCCGCAGATTTCTGCTCCCTAAGCAACCCTGCCACCACGGCTGCAGGATATTTGCATGTGTAAGAAATTCTTTCCTCTCAAGACTGTCTGGGTGATATCTTTTGGCCTACACAGACAGAAGCCTGGGCACTGCCATTGCTTGGCCCTGCCCTGCCTTAATGCTCGGCTGCAGGTCCCCAAGCTGCAGTGTATGGGCAGGAGCTGATTGCTGATGTATCCTGAAAATCCGCCGCCGAGCCAGGAAGGCTCAGGACCCTGCCCACTGTGACAGCCCGCTGTCAGCTCCCATTAGCCACCTGTTATAACTTTTTCCTTTTTTCCTCCAGAATTCCGGGAGTTTTATTGAGGCACTAAACCACACAGCTGTGGCAGATGAGGGCTCTTAGCCTCCGCAGTCTTTCATCACAAAACACTTAGGTATGAAAATGCCGTGCCCTGCAAACCCTCAATGCTGGGCATGCCCACAGCGCCTGGAGCTGAGCTGTGCCTCTGGGGAATAGGAGTGCTGAGGTACTCCATGCAGCACACTGCTCTCATTCCCCAGTTCACATTATTCTTGCTTGCTGTATTGTTTTCCTTTAGTTCCCACATCATAGCTATTTGCTGCTGGAAGTTTTTTTCCGGCTGGAATTCTATTTGCGTCCCACTCTTTTGTCTTCTTATCTTGCACTTAACATCCCTAGCTGTTGCCATTAGTCAAGTAAGTATGAAACCTGTTAAATAATAACTTCTTTCCACAGCCATTGGTGAAAGCTTCTCGGGGAAGTCCCAAGAAGAGCACATCCAATGCTGCCCAGAAGCTTTCCCAGCTGGCCAGGAGGAAGGTTCTCTGGATTCTTCAAGTGACCGTTCTGACTTTAAACGGCATCTCCTTGCACTAGGAATGGTCAGCTGGCAGCATGGACACAGAATAATCTTACAGAAGGAACTTCAGACGAGCCCCAAACACTTGCAGGTTGCACAAGCTCACGCAGGCCTCGTGCCACCTGTAAGAGCAGAGGAACGCAAATCCTGCACAGCTGTTTTAGGGACGGAGCCGGTTTGCCTGAAGCCCTTCGCTTTTTAACGGCAGCCTACTCCTCTCCGGGTTTTTCCATGGACGACATCCCCGACCCTTTTGTACTGCATCCTCTAGGTGGTGCTAACACTGCACAGCTCCGGCTGCTCGGCACAATGAAAACATTAATTTGCTATGAGATAATTTTTGACGTAAATGTAAAATGGTGCCCATTCGAACTCAGTAATGAAGCATGGTGCATTTCTACAGCTCCTAATTTGACTAGTTAAATGACTCCATTACGTGTCTAACAGACAGAAGCAAATAATTTCTGGTCAGTTGACGCTCACTTATCCGTATCATTTTACCCTGAAAATAAAGTCTCTAATCTACAGTTTCTTTGTCTTAGTTTTTTTAAATATTATTAAAGCAAACATACTTAAATAAGAGAGATTAAACCAACACAAACTAACAATTAGGGCTACAATACAGAAAACAAGTTTATGTAATGTGGGAGGATGGATAAAAATTAAAATTAAATAATAAATTGACTGCTTATCTCAGTTATTTCCACGGTGAGATTGGACAACATTACTATTTAGGAAAGGGAAAATGTCCTTCTCAAATTCATTGATTCTGAAAACCACTTTAAATACTGTCTGCAAATCTGCCTATAAAACTTCCCCACACAACTTTGGGAACGTTTGGAAAGACTTTACAGTACAGAGCAATAAAATAAAAATGTTGCCTTAATAAATATCAGGTGATGAATAATTTTGCCCGGAGGAAAAAAAATGGTTAATGCTGAATCTTTATGTTCCTCATCTAAATGCTTTTCTCTTCCTGCTAAAAACAAGTTTAGAATTAAAGCATATCATTTTACACATATTGCATGCATATTAGTGAGACACAGCTGTTTATGCCCTACTCTTAAGAGCCATATGATTAAGTTATGGGATATCAGATAATCCGAAGTCCCTTTCTATTGGTCACCTTTCACAGACAAAGGCTTTTTAGTTTTAAGTCCATTTAATGACAGAATGTCCAATTCTATAAATGTGTGAGTAATTCCAGCGGAACACCTGTGGCTCCCTCTGCTAGAATATAGAAGAAAAGATATAAAATGTCATTACAGTAACATTCACTGTCTGACTTTAGCGAAAAATATTCACAATCAAGGCTGCCACTCCATCCCTGATGTATTCCATCATACTCAGGTTTCCATGGTCTCAGAGAAGTAAGTGTGAGCTTACATACCATATGTGGTACCAGCCTCGGTCACAGCGGGGTGAGCTGAGGACAGAGCAACTATTTTCTGGTTGAAGTCACGAGTGCAGTGGGTTCATTTCCATCATGGTTTGTGGGGACACAGGCATGTGACCCGCAGTGTTAGTAGCAGGGGAAACGCGAAAGAAAAGTTTCATGCTACTCTTAAAAAAAATGTACTTTGCTTTTGTATCTTTTTTTCCTCTTACCATTTAATTGCATCTGTTTTTTGAAGATATAAACTCGACTGGAGCAGGATTTGTAGGAGCACAAGTTTTGTAATGACAGAGAAGAAGGACAAGCAGATTTTGATGCGTATGATGCAGGGTCCAGGAAACCTGAGTTTTCTATTGATGTTGTTTTTGCAGCCATGACAGTGGAAATGTTATGACCCAAAACTAAGTACGGAGAGTTACATTAAAATTAATGGGCTTCTTCATAGTAGCCATTCTTCAAACAGAAAAAGCGTTCAAGGAGTTAGAGTTGGATTTACAACTAAAATATAAAGCTCAGTATCGATGTTCAATTTCAGCAGGGCTGATTTCAGAGAGCATGCTTAAAGCGTCGCAGTCCCTGCTGCTCTCGAGGAAGGCAATGGCAAAAGTCCCAGCTGACTTCAATGAGAGGAGGAGCAGACCCTGAATGGAATAAAGGAATGGAGGAAACAACTCTATACGGAAATGGCAAACGTTCAAAGATGAGTTCATATCAGCAGAAAATACACATGAGGCCTGACAAAAATACCCAGTGGGTCAAAAGAGCAATCTCTGTCCTGGGGAATCCAAAATAGCGAGCAGAACATGTCAGGAGGAAGAGGAAAACCTGTGGTTGCAGACAGGGTCATGGGCTGATCCCCCAAAAGGCGGGTATTGAGGCTGGGGCACACACCAGGGCTGGCACCAGGCCACAGCAGACGAGAGGCCAAGCAGCGCAGCAGGCACCGAGCTGCTACCTGCAGCCCAACGGCTGCTGCTGCCACGTGCGGGTGGCTACACACCCGATGGCTGGAAGGATTAATAAGGGAGATGGAAGCGAAGCTGTAAAAATCCACTTCTTGAGTATCTGAGGTCTAAACCAAGCTATCAAAGGTGGGATCCTGGCCAGGATGCGTAAGGAAAAGGCAGAAGGAAGTGAATGCTATAGAAAGCATCAGTGAAACACATTTGGAAGGAGGAGGAGGAGGAACACCTATATATAATAACAGCTCTAGGGAAGATTAAGGAAATTAAACACCAGTCAGCCTAATTTCAGCAGTGGGAAAGATGTAGGAAACACTAATCAGGGACAAAACACAAAGTTATGATTTAATTAAAGATATTCAGCATGGTTTCAAAAAAGGAAGATCATACGCAACAAAACTTATACAGTATTAGGAAAAAAACACCTAACTCTCCCAAATCCCCCAAAGATATGGCATACGTATGCCATATGCAAGCTAACAGCGTACCATCAAGTTATAATGTTCTAAGTTTTGATGACAGGGGGACCTAAACAACATACAACGAACCCAATGGGGTGTGAGGGCAAAGGCTCAGCATGTCAGCATCAGGAGACATGGCCAATGGGAGCTGCTGCATCCCAAGGATCCCTAGCAAAGCTGATTTTGTTTCTCTCTATTTCAATGACATGCAAAAAGCAGATGAAATTTATTCTAAGTACAAAATGGAGGAAAAGCTGCAGACAATATGAATGAAGAGACAGTGTATACATAAAAAAAAATCCAGCCTGCCTCTTGGTGATCAGGGAAAGTGGTGTGATGCAATTCAATAAAGAAGAAACATCAAGTAACAATGTGGCAAGAACAAAAGGAACGTAATGCCCACCGCTCTGCCTCACAGAGACAGAAGGGGCAGAAGCACGGTGAACAATTAGAAATCAAACCCCAACATCTTAAACTTAGGACTTAATGTCAGCATAAAAGAAGCAGAGATATTACTGGAATTTCCAAATGGAAGCATAGAGTGCAAAATCATCCCTGCAGTGTGTAACAGGATAGCGAGGAACTATTTATATGCCTGTCCCCTAACTTTGGCTATCTTTGTCATTAGACAAGTAAAGAACATCCAAAAAGCTGAGTGACAAATTACCCCGTGAGCCCAAAACAAACCAGATGAGCATTCTCTAAGAGAAAAGGCAAGGAACAGACCTGCTGAAGTAGCCTTAAGTTACAGCCGTATCTAACAACAAGGGCGTGAGCCGGAGCTAAGGAAAAGCAGGCACTACTGGAATTTAAGTGGAATTTCTTTACACAGAGATGATAGTCCTTGTAATGTGCAACCCAGGGCCACTTCAGCAATCTGTTCAGAAATACTGCACTCTGAGACATTCAAATAGCGAAGCAAGGGTGCCCCTGGCTTTGCATCCTTCAGCACTTCAGAACAATGTGAGCCACTGATAAGGTGTGTTTCCAAAACAGAGTGCTACTTTCATCTCAGGGGGCAGGTAAGTAGTGTGGGGCAGCACTGCTCTGCAAGCATGCATGCATGTAACATGAAGGCAAGCTGCTGGGATGCACAGATGAATCAGAGTGTGCGCAGTGCTGGTTTATTTAGTTATCGTTATTGCTGTTATTATTCTCCAAGCCAAAATACATCACAAAAATAGACTAGGGAACATTCTTGAAGACAATGTTTCCATCATAGCGAGTCTTACCAACCTGAAGTTACCAGAAACGTGAGACTAGAAATCCTGTTTTTCAAACTATCACAGAAAGGAACGGGATTTAAGTGCAGCAGTAGTGCAACAGTCTGCAGTAGATAGCACAGCCCTCGTTGACTATACCATGATGCATTTTTATTCTTTGATGCTTTCAGCCAAACAGCACCAATCCAGCAGCATAGGGGTCAGTGCTGTTAAGCACTTCTCCTCACCCAGAGGAGACCCTATGCCACTGTGCTTCCCAGGGCTTGAGGGTTCCTAAGATGGGCACAGGACCTTGCAGAGATGTGAATCTGTGGGCACGTTACAAAAAATGCATGCAGATGAGCATGGCTTGCCTTCTGGATGGAGCCAGAGGCAGAACAGCAGCTCAGAAAAAAAGCCAGGAGGAGATGTTGGGAGAGTGTATAATCAATGGATATTAAGACGTTACAATCACAAAATAAACGAGAGTTAGGCAAAGTAGATTATGATAACAAAAAAGAATAAATGGAAGGCTTACCCTTAGTTGAGCTCACCACAAAACACCAGAAGGAGGGATCTCCAGATGAGATCCTTCCCCACTGGTAGCCAGCTCTTAAATAGGTCTAGGAGGGGTGCAGCCAGGCTCCACCCCTTCCAGCAGCACAGGTGAATTGCCTTCAGCTGTGCTCCTCTGGCTGACTCATGGCTCACCTCAGGTGATCAATCAGAGGTTCAGGCCGTGACTCAGTAGTTCCCATACAGGGAGATATTCTAAAAGCCATCCTCAGTGCTACAGATGTTCATATTTGCTTACAGTCAGAACCTTTCTCAAGTCCACGGAGAGTTTCTCCCTGATTTCCAACAAGCACTGGGCTCATTTAATCATTTCAGCTCTTTCAGTTATATTTTTTAAAAAGTCCTAAAACTGGCACTACACACAGAGTTTCCTAGTTGTTATTCTCAGCTACAGTGTCCAGAAGCTCCACAGAGTACAGGGAAGTCCAGTGAGCAGCAGCTAAAATGGCACCTGTTTTGAAAAGAGAATTATCTTCAGGTAACCACAGCATGCACTTTCCCCTGACTCCATGGCACATCCTTAAAAATGATGCTATGAGACTGAGATGTTTAACTACAATGTCACCCTCTGTAAGCACAGCATAATGAATACTGGAACTATATAGATTGCATGAATAAGGCATGGATCAATAGCAAGAGAAGAGGGCAGAGAAGAGGCAGAGATGAACTGAGGGCACTCCAACAGCATGGCAGGTGTCCTAAACCTGTGCTATGGAATATGGTGGGCAACAGGGGCACTCAGGGGATTCTGCACTGAGGAAAGGGCTCACCACTTGGTTACGGGTTACCGACAGTGGGAAGGAAAGGTTTGGTAAGTGTATAGCACAAGTATGCTCTGTTCACAGCTAAGCAGGCATCTCCTCAGTCTACACTCCCACTTTCCACCCCAGAACAGATTGTCATGAAGATACTGCTATGGGAATGCATGTGTTCACATAAACAGTGTTACACTTCAATGTACAACAGAGCCAAATGCAGTGCCCCTTAATTACAACCAGACCCATGAATGCAAGGTGTCTAGAATGAAAACAAAGGGTTAAAATACCTGTCTGGGTTTTTTTCTTGAAAATCAGACATTGAGAATCATCTGTCAGTAAGACAAAATTAATTACTTCATGTAAAGTTGGGGGGGAAAAAACCAACAAATTTAAATATTACATAATATTACAAAAATGTTCATGTCGTTAATGACACATGTTCACCTTTCTAATATTAAAACTAGGTAACATTATTAAACCCAATTTGCCATAATCATAAAGAAGAGGAAAAAAATTCCTGTATTATCTTATTTGACTTTATAATCTTTGAAAAAAGCCTTCCACACATTACAGTAACTTGCAAAATTCAGTCATGTTGTTGAACACTGTTAGAGGGCTGGTGCTGCAGAAATCTACCGAGTTTGGCTGTTAGACTTCTGTGCTTAACAAAGCTAGTAAATAGAAACCTTAACCACTTCATGCGCTCGAATCAGAGCACTTATTGTACTGTTCTCTTGCAAGTATTTCACTAATTTATACATAGTTAGTTTTACATATATATTAAATCAATTACCAGTAATACATAAAGCATGTTTTTAAGTGCAATTTGTGAATACAGCTCTGTACAGGAGCCTTAAGGTCTGTTTTAGGGGAGGTTGTATGTGTTTACATTAAAAGAACTCTCAAACTTGAGCAGCAGATATCCCACAAGCTGCCTGGAGCAGAGGCACAAACCTTCCATGCTGCTGGGCCAGCGAGCCGATGCCCAGGGCAACGCCCGACTGACAGGGAATCAAAGGCAAGAGCGTGGGGAACCACCTCCCACCTCCAAAAAGAGATTAAAAAGGAAAAATCCTGGCCAGCATACAACATGGAGTGCTGCCTCCAGCTGGAATGATTCTTAAATTAATTATTTACCAAAAAAAAAAAGGAAAAAAAAAGGAAAAAAAGCGTGCCTGGCTGTAATAGAGGCATGGCATTTGCATCATCTCCTCAGCTGCTGCTCAGTTTAGCCATTTTCAACCCATATCTCCATGAGAACGGTGTGAATACAAAGGATAAGACACAAACCAATCCATGTCTCTTTCCTTGCACTGACTGCCCTGTTCACTTCGTCTTCTAATGCAAGACATTTTACATCCAACTCCATTTCCCTCCTCCCCAAGCCATCAGCATCAGGATGCAACACTCAGCACGCCTGAGCTTTGGCACTCCTTGCAGAGTAACGGTACGGACCTTATTGCATCCCCACAGCTTGCCAAAAGCAGCAGTGCAGTGACCAAGGCTGCAGTAGCCTTCAACAGCTCTGGTGGGGCATGCAACACTGACAACATGGTCCCTAAGAGATCCAGCCTGAACACTAACAGCTAACAGGATTTCAAGTAGCAAGTTCAGCAGAAACTGGCTACACTCATCCCTGTGAAAATCTGTTGGGTGCCTCAGTTAGAGGCTGAGCCACACCTCTGCGTTCTCCAAAGAGCATTCCTTAGTGCTGTGCAGTGCAAGTCTCTTGGATTTCTGCCTCTGGAACAACTCCATCCAAACCTCGGATATGAAGAATTCTATTGTTAAACAGGTATACCAAGAAAAGATTGAAGAACTACTGAAATTAGAAAAGCAAACAAACAAACACTAACAAAAAAAAACAGACTCTTTTTTTTAATCCACTGTGTTAATGAAAATGGTAAATATTGCCCCCTCCCCCATGTCAGCTGGGGCTGATGACTGCCTTGGCCAAAAAGAGCACTAGCAGAGTATGGAGCCCTATGGCTAGAAGAAAAATGTTAGACATATTCTCTCTGCCATGACAAATTTACATGCCTTGAAGATGTTTCCTAGCACATGATACCTTCATCCCTCCTTCCATGCTTACTGGTGATGTTTCAGCTATTTTCCAGTCTTACAAGCTTGCTGACTAAAAATCCCCTGCCACCAGATGATCTACTAGTTATGGTTAGAGATAACCACAGCCACCAGCCTGATACAACACTACTTCTCTCACTGCTTATTGCAGGTCTTTGGCAGTCCCATTATGGACCAGGAAAACTGACTTTCAACAGAACCGGAGCTTACCAACTATCCAACTCAGTGCTGTAAGGCACAAGAATGGAATCAGAAAGGGAAGTAACCAAATAAAGACCCCCAAACCATTTTATTATTATTTTGTTATTATTTAATAAGGAAAATCTAGCGTGATTTGCAGAACAAACGCTGAGATCAGGAGTCAGAAGTAGTCCTGTGTGAACAGGTACACCACAAACAGCTCTCACAGCAGGGCCATTCTGAAGTGGCTTCCCTTCCCAGCTAGGCTGGACCCACAGGGCTGATGGCCTCAGCCTGCAGGCACGCTGCCCCACAACCAGGCCAGCACATCGCTCATTCTTCTGGGCACAGTATCCTCCACCAAAAAAGCTGAAACTGCAAATTGCTATTTATAATTGGAAGGAAAAGTGTCTTTTGTTGAAGACATGAAGGGAGGGGTTAGGGGAAATAAAGAAGCAGAAAATGGGAACTGGTTGCCAAACTGGAAAATCAATTATTCTACTGAACAACAGTAGAGACAAATATAGCTGCTTCTACTCCCTCCTCCTCCTCCTCCATTGAACAAATTGTTAAAAGAACCAACACTCTGTTGAACGACAACCCCCGGCATGGTGTCATCATTTAAAAAGTGAACACAGAGAAAGGTCTTGTTAAAAAGGAGACACAGAGCTCTAGACATGATTTGGGATTCGCCCTCAGTGAATCCCCACGTTCGTTTTGTTGAGTTTAAAGAAGCCATTCTGAACCGGGTGTTTGATCATATCAATGCAAATAAATGCTTGAAAAGCACCCAAAACAGTCTAGATCATGACTATAGCATTTGGACGCATTCCATCTAAAAACCAAATTCCCACAGTCACTTAGCCCCCCACTCAAGATCGTCTTCACTAGGCTTTAATTTTATTTTTTTTTAAGCATATACCAGCATTGTCTTTCATCCAATTATTGTACTTTTAAATGCAAAATGAGGTTTCAAAACCAGCAGATTAATGCTTCTCTTCAAGCAGAATGAATAAAAACCTGGTGGTGACATAACGGATTGGCAGCTTTACGAAGTAGGGTCCTACGGGTTTCTTTTGAAGAACTGCTCTCATATTAGCAGCAGACAAAGAAAATGGTGGGATGTATTTTCCGTGCCACATTGGTGAACTGGAGGAGCATTTAATGCAACATGAGGTCTCCATAAGGCAGGGCTGCAGCACATGGGCTGTCTTTGCTTGTGCTGGGCAGCTGCAGGAACTGAGATGCTTGAAGAGCAATGGCGGGGCAGTGGGGAACACGGATGCCTTCACCTCACATGGCGCAGCAGTGGGGACATTTCTTTAATGAGATTTTACATCTTGATTGTTAGAGTGATGGTATGTTGAAAGTAAGGGATGCAAATGCCAAAAGACAATGAATACTTCCACAAGAAATCAGGACAGCAATTTGACGTACCAGGGAAAGACCCCAGCCACAGTACCATCACAGTGGTTGCTGTTCTGGCCAACTCAGGCCACCAAGTTAGGATTTATTTATTTATTTTAAACATTTCCAGCCTGTGGCAGGTGGGTTCATGCATCTTGGCTAATAAAGCACGATCTCATGTCAAGCTTCAAAGCTGTCTTAACACTTCTACACTCAGGCACTCACTATAAGGGATGCAACCATGCCAATATGCCTTTGGTTGCCAAACTGATAAAAATGAATAATGCTGGACACCGTTTTTGCTTTCTTTTGCTCATCAGCTGAATGCATTAAAAAAAACACACTGAAAACTAAGAATCTTAATAGCTGTTGAGCATTCAGCAGATGGTACCATCTAGACCCATCCAATTCTAGGCCAAGCAATCTAAATCCCAGTTGTAGTAAAGAAGCAAAATTTAATAGTGATGAACAGGGGGCAAGAGAAACACTTTGAGAAGACTGAGGGGATCATCCACTCCTTAGACTTGGAAAATAAGGAGCAGTTGTTATATTTTGTGGCAGGAAATCTAAGCAATATGCCAACAGGAATGAATTTGACCCAATTTCAGCAGCCTCATCTGAGGGGTAAAGGAGATTCGAGTCAAGTCTGATTCTACATTTGCTGCCTGTGAAAGTCTTTAAAACACTAAACTTTGGAAACGTAACCAGTTTCCAAAATGTTTATACAAAGAAAGATTGGTTTTAAAGCCATTTTTAAATTATTTCTAATGATGAGAGCTACTTCACTGGGAGAAAAGCACACACAAAAAAAAAGAAAAAAGAAAAAGGTAATGATTCCAAGGTACAAAGTGCAATGAAAGGCTGCATATGCTTTTCATGTAAGCGCACATTATGCCTTCCATACTGTTTAAATGTGTTCATCACTGAACTACTCTACATGCAACTAAATTACAAATGGCTCAATGCTAACAAAACATAGCAAATTAAGACAGAATCAGGTCAGACTTCTGTTTGAATTATCTAACTGAGTCTCTAACCTGGCGCAGTATTTGGCCATAGTCAAAAATACTTACACAGAAGTATATATATACATACATACATGTAAATCTATGAATATGTGAACAAACATAAAAAAGGTCAAAAATACAGGAGCTGAAATTCATGTGTCACAGAGTATACTGCCAGGGGATGATCAAGCAACGAACGGTGGAAATGGGACATATTTGGACCAACACTACATGACATAGTTATGTATGGTCAGACCCACAAGAAAAGAAAGTTGGGATGCAAGATGAAGCACTTAGAAATTCAGGTACCTGATTTTGCCAATGGGCAGATAGGACACCTGCTCAAATACGCAGAGGATGTGTGAAACCGTAGACAGAAATCTATAGGTTCAAAATAAAGAATGCCAGAGACACTGATCAGCCCGAAAGATTCTTTGCTAGCAGAAGATATTAATACCGTACATTAATGAAAGCCTGGACCTATCACCTGCTGCAATAATTATCATGCTAATATGGGGGGATGCCGCAGTTTGTGGTTTTTGCATTCTATTATTACCAGAAGCTGCAAATTCAAACACTGTATGTGCAACATAATTTATTTCTACTGCACAGTATTAAGGTGAGAATCTTTTCATTTATGTTTGTAATTTTTTTGCGTTTTCACTTTTAAATTTCCTTTGAGTAGGTGAACCTCAGGCTATAGAAATGCACACAGGCATTGTAGCAACACAGATATGAGCATACAAATCTCTTCTTCTTTACAGGAAAATACATAAACACTAATCCATTTTCTACACAAAATGTAAAACTTCACATGTTCTGTTCAAGCTCATTACTGACTAGTATCTTAAGCCTGTCAAGTGTTTTAAAGGAGCTTTCCAAGAGAAGTTTGTAGTTAAGCATATGGTAAGCTCGTCCAGTCCATATGACTGGTTGAGCATCGACCACTACTGTTGATACAGTTTCCCTCAATATTATGACAGTATTTGTCAATGAAAATTAAATTGCTGTCAAACTTTTCCCACTAAACTTACGGCACAACACTCAGAGAAAGCCAGCTTCATGACTCAAGCCAATAAGTCCTCTTCTAAATGCTGTTCTATTTTATCAGTTTGTGGGAAGGTCCCTAAGGATTTATTTCTGACTTTTGCAACAGCTAATAAAGGCTTCCCAGATCTCTCTAAGTCAGCTAGGTTAATTTTATACATTATTTTCTAGACAATTCTGAGATGTCATATTTAATGCTTTACTGTTTTTTTTTCTTGCATTTCGTAAAAAAAAAAAAAAAAAGGAAAAAAAGAAAAAAAAAAGGAAAAAGCACATAAAAACCCCACAGCATTATTTTCTCAATCTGCAACTGTAAGAGATTTACATACAGCAAAAAAAAAAAAAAAAAAAAAAGGATGACATTGTAATTCCAAATATGAGGGATCAGACGTGGATCTAACAAGTTCTGTTCATGTATACAAATAGCTGCTAGGGAACACATTTCAGTTATCTGGGAGGAAACACAAGGAAAATGACAAAAAAAAATCCTAGACTCAGTGGTTCTAATATGCCATTTAAAAAAAAAATAAAGATAAAGCTTTACTATCTTCAATATTACCTTCAAAATAATTTGAAGGAGTTAATTGGTGAAATGTTGCATACTTCAGAAAAGAATTTCAAAGATGAAGAAATCTGCAGGTTTTTTTGTTGTTGTTTGTTTTTTATGAATATATAGGTAAGGACCATCAGGTCAATGCTATGTGTTGTTCACTGAAAACCATGGCACCAAATTTTAGAACTGGTGTGCTGGTGCTCAACAGCAAGCTTGAGCCGACCCCACCAGGCTCAGGAACCACAGGATTCCAAGCCCATCGTGGTGATTTCCAGAGGCCAAAAAAGCCATCCTGGATGTCTCCTGGGTGGAGCTGAAGGTGCTTTATCCCTGTGTGTTCTCAGCATCCCTCAGGGTGCTGGCCCACAGGTGGCAGCCATAGAATGGATGAACTTCCTAGCTTGGCACCATGTGAGGTGGTTCCAAAATGAGGGCTCACTTTGCCCTGTGACTTTTATACGAGTCTTCTATCAAGTTATTAAGCCAACCCTGTCCAAACAGATGGGCAACCCTTTCCATTCAAATGCAGGAGTTAGTAAATATTTTACATTTCCTTATCCTTTGGCAATGAGGGACCTCACTTCGATGTTTCTCCTGTAATAGATCAATACACTTGAAGACTGTGTTATGGTGAAAAAAAACCCAGAAATCAAGACATTATTCTTTTTAATCTTTTTTCATTTTTTAATCTAGATCTGCAGAAAGACAAATCGTAAGCAGTACAGCTTTTCTCCTTTTGGGATCCCCTCATAAGGGACAGGAGGAGAGTGCTCAAGGTCATCGGTTTCGGTGTTTTTGACAAAATTATTTGTCTGCTCTTAAATTCAATGGGCAATTTCAGTCGCAGTCACTTCCCAAAGCCTAAATTTGGCAGTTTGTAATACTTAGTCAGTCTGTTGGGAAGGCAGCAACGTCCCTAAAATACAGATATTGAATTAAAATATGGAGCAGAACAATGACTCTATTTGTCTCTTATATGGAGACACATACACAGAGATTACTGAGATGGAAAAAGGGATATAAGAAGAATTCCAGAAATGACAAGAACACATTAAGCATCATCATGTTTTAAAATGAGATATTTCTTTGAGAAATTATTTGCAACTCTAAGTCATACCTTGGCTTGGGCATTCTGAGCAATTGGAACAGAGATTAGCTGGAGACTCTAGCAGAGAAAAATGGGAGAAGGCTGATACATATCGATGTTCAAAGGTGATAATGTCACCCCGGCCCATCACCATTTCAGTACGTTGATGGTGGAATTTAAGTCACACTCTCAAATCGAGTACACAAAGAGGTACATCTTGGCAGTATAACAAAAGCCAATGTGGGTGGCAAGGTAGCTGCAAATTTAAGCATGAATGCTCTGGATGTGGGGGCTTGCACCTGATTACCAGATGCTTCAAGCAGATGGCCAGGGAGAGGAGAGAACAAGGCTCATGGTTGCTTTGATAGGGTTACAAAAAGCACCAAAACCAAGGAGCAGAAAAAAAAAGAAAGCTTCCCTGACTGCACAAGGTATCAGATCAACATGGCCATTGAAACACTGCAC
The DNA here is from genome assembly GCF_023343835.1 of Lagopus muta. Taxonomy (NCBI): domain Eukaryota; kingdom Metazoa; phylum Chordata; class Aves; order Galliformes; family Phasianidae; genus Lagopus; species Lagopus muta. The sequence continues at coordinate 10,964,415 of NC_064444.1, forward strand.
ACTTTGCACTTGATCTGGGAGCTGAGTCCCGGAATCAGGCTTTTGATTAAATATCACCTGCAAAGCATTCAGAAATGGGGTTCAGGAAAAAAAAAAAAAAAAAAAGGAAAAAAAAAGAAAGAGAAAAGAAAAAGGCTTCCACTATGCGGAAAAGAGAGCTGCTATTTTTGGGGTTTTCCTATTTGGAGAGTTCTCTTCATAGGAGACTTTGCCTGGATGTGTTGCTCTTGGCGTGTAGGAGTCAATATATGCCTTTCAGTGGGACTGGAAACAAGCTCTTCTGCAAGCATCCAGGAGTGCCTGGGCTTGTAACAAAGAACCATTATACAGGAAAATTAATGCTTATTTTGTTCATCTATCCTGGAAGACAGGGGCAAGGCTTTGGGAAATAGCATTTCAACTTCATACCACATAGGACAAAAATTGAGAAACTGAAGAATTAGATTCTGTTTTGCCCTGACAAACAGCTCAAAAAAAGCTGGGCAAATCCTGTGGTCAAAGATGCATGTCTGGCCTCCACAACCCTATCGGTGTGGTGGACAGAGCCTGAAAGCGTTGCCTGGACCCATGGCTGCCTGCTGGCCTGCATTCCTCATGGCTCCTCAGGTCAGGTTTCTCAGGAGCAGGCTCTGGCCAGGCATCCTGGCCAACCTTCTGCTCCAATCCCTGTTCTGCTGTTGCAGTTTTGTATTTTACTTTCCACAGCTCCATTCCAGTATTTTGGAGTGGCACATAGGTAGAAGCCTGTGTGTTCATGTGCAACACAAATGACTGGGCTGGTTCTATCATACCCATGCACTACAAAAACATACGGCAAGGATATAGGCACGTCTGCAACTATGCCTAGCACAGCATCCAGTTCACCCACTCCTCTGCGGCCGAACAAAGCAGCAGGTCGAGGCCACATTCAGAAATATAACCTTACACTCATATTTCCAGCCTCTGCAAAAAAAGAGCACGTCTAGAATAGGTTAATGGATGTTTGATTCAACTTGCTCAGTGCAGTCAGAATGTATTTAACTGCACTTGTGCTGTTTGTAAGGCGCAGTGCCCTCCATCTCCCTGCGAAGCAGAGGGAAGGATCCCACCGACGCGGCCGCTCCTCGCCCACGTGCTAATCACCGCGGCACATCCGCTCAGCATCACTTTTTCCTTCTGCACAAATAATTAAGAAACACCTGTGCTCATTCCATTCAATAATGCATGTTGCAACGAGAGCCGCTCTTTTAAGCTTAGACTATTTTCTATGACTGTGGTTCAGCTGACAAAATAACAGACTCATTTTGCCAAGGATGCAGAAAGAGGGGAGGGGAGAGGCTATCAACCCTATCATTAAAGGAAAATAATAATCAAATAAATGTTACTGGGAAAAAGAAAAAAAGAAAAAGCAACCTTAGCGTTTATCTCCTTCAAAATGGCCGGTGCCCCCATGCAACTTTGAAATCAGAATAAACTCCTGGAGGTGACTCTTTGCCAACATTCACTCCTATGCCAGCTTTCTCACAAACGAACAGCTTGTATCTCCATGAAAACCAATGGATGGAACAAATTGTATTAAATTATGTAAAATGATACTAAAGAGCACAATCTACCAGTAAAAAAAAAAAAATTAAAATTGGAAAATCTTGTTTTTATAAATTTGAGAAAATTGTAAGAGATAATTAGGAGGGGGAAATGTTAAATTTTTATTGCACTTAAAGGGATGTCTCACAGCTTTGAGCAGGAAATGAGATTTATTCTCTCATAGGTCAGACACACATAATTCTTTGGTGCCTTTGACACCTGTGAGTTATTTAGCCTTCCTCATCCTTTAGCATGTAGAGAAATCCCATCTCTATGAAGCTGAGTGCAGCCCTGTGACAGTCTCAAATTGTCCCTCCCCATCACACCGTAGGAACTGTCAGTGCAAATTATGTATCTGAATTTCCTTCCATTTCTCAGAAACCCTTTTTGGAGGGGGAAGGGGATGCAAATGACTGTAACGAGCACCAAATTTTCTACACCCTTAGAAAATTATTAGGGATGTTTTAAGCACCTTCTGGGGACTTCTGTAATTTAAACACGCAGCCACGTCCACGCAAAGAACGTTCCAGTAACTTTGCCCAGAATGGGTTTAAATGCCCAAGCGTCAGTCAGTTAATCACAAATAAAAAGATCTGGCTGTTTCTGCACCCAGGGTGGCTCAGGGGTGATGCTGTGAGCACATTTGACTGGTGCAAGCCTTTCAGAGCAATAGAGCCATAACCCTGGGCTTTGTTCAGCAGTGCTGCCCTGTGCTGCACACCACAGGTCTCAGCCCATGGCCATCCCCTGCTGTGGGACAGGAACCCATGGCACAGCAGGGCTATCCCAGGGCTCCACCTGCCCTGCATGTGGCTGAGAAATGGAGAGGGACAAGCTGCGCGCATGGCCTTCAATCAAAGAGCCATTAATCCTATTTTAAAAGTAGCTTTAAAATAAAGGGTTTGCTTGAATGTGCATTGGCTTTTTTCCTTCCCCCCCCTCCCCCCCCCACTACCCCCCCCCCCTCCCCCTTCCTGTTGCAAGACCCTGAAATGCAGACTTGTGATTCTTGGCTGCAACAGATAGTTACTCTGCCCTGCAACTGCATTAACTCAGTGTACATCCGAACCTTCCTAACCTGTCTTGGGGAGAGTATTTTTGTGCCACAACTGAGAGTTAAAGTAACCCTCACTACTACCACATAGCTCTCCACTGGAGATCTCTGCAATCTTAAAGAAAAAAAAAAATGAAAATAAAAGTAACTTCTGCAGCCAGTAAGGCACATACAAGAACTGCTCAGCAGGACAAATGAGCATTGTAGCTTCCATAGTCACATACACCACGGGGAGCCCCAACTAATTTCCACTCTCAATAGAGCTTATACAGACCTGGAAGCTTAAAATTGTTCCTGTCTTTCCATTGAATAACACTGGGCTCCTGTAAAAAAAGGCACTCCTTTCCTGAAGGGCAGCAGGAATTTGGAGGCCTCAGGGCTGCAGATGGAGAACTTGCTCTGCCCCTTCCCTGCATGGTGGCTGCTGAAGCCACATATATCCAGCAACACTCAATAGCTTTCATGTCTCACCGTCTCTGGGCACAGAAGGAGGTGCCAACCTGAGAGCACTCAGGCACCACTCTGAGGACAAGGAAATGGGAAATGCCGTATGGGAAATGCCTGTGCAGCTGTTCTCACAGGCAGGTAGTGCTGCAAGCTGGCCCCAAAGAGTTAACACCCCGAATTCACAAATATCTTCTCCCCTGTCTGTGCAAACCAGTTGCCACAGCCAGCCCGCCCTCCTGACTCGCGGCAGCTGGAGTTGCTAAACTGGCAGCATCGCAGCATGGCATTGGGAAATTTAAGATAAAAACATATACAACGTAAAAATAATCCTAATAAATTCTGGAAAACGTAGAAATGCAAAGCTCCACACGCTAAAAAAGCATCCTGCCAGAGAGACTATTTTTAAAAAGGCTATTAGGAGGTGTGAAAGCAAAGCTGTCTATTATGTTTCTAAAGAAAGGCACCAAATGCCTTTTTTTTGTAGCGATGAATTGTGAGTGACCATTTCTGACAGACAGTTAGCACAAGGTCACTGCCAGTCCGCGGGCTGCGGGCCAGCAGAGCCTCCCGGGCGCGCATGGAACTCTGTACGTTCCAGTGACCAAACAATTGAGAAGAAAATTGAACTTGCCTCAACAACGTTGGTGTACATCGTTTGAATGAAACCCGATCCGAGCTGCTGTTTTCTGGGTTCCTCTTTCATCACTCGCATGCGGCAGGATAATTTGATATGTTTTTTCATCATTAAAATCCAGCAGCTATTCTACTTGCCTGTTTTTCTACATGGCAAATTGAGGAAATAATAAAATATAATAATAAAAAAAGACAAAAATATTTCCCTTCCCTCTGTGTGACTCCTACGGCAGACAATGCAAATCCCATAGCACGTGTTTGCAGGGAGATCAGAGCACGCTCAGGACTGGAAGCACAGATTCATCAAGCCTGAACGATTCAAGCAGTAGCAGCTAGAGACAAGGAGCTTTTCATCCCCCCTGATTTGGGGACGGGTTATTGCTGTGACCACAGTGCCCCCCAGGCAGTGCCCAGACAAGCCGGAGGCTCGCTGCAAGCAGGGAGTGCAGCTCACGGGACGGCGCAGGGTGCTGGCACACCATCAGGCACACCACTGCCTTCCTGACTCGGTACGAGTTGTCAGCTCACTTTATAGCCAGTCTGCACCAAAAGGCTCTTTTCCCTCTGTGAAGGCACCCATGTGCACAGACCCTCACTAACTGCCTGAGCCTCAGCTTCCACAACACCTGGCAGGTTTCCCTGCTCCCCATCAAAGGCTGCTGGCTGCGTTCAGGAGCCTTTCAGTCAGGCCCACAGTCTGCAGCAAGAATGCAAGGACATCCTTAATTTGCTTTCACACCAGCTTTTTTTTTTTTTTTTTTTTTTTTTTTTTTTAAATATGAGAAACATTTTTCATCATTACCATCTCCATTTTCATTCACACACTACTTTTTCATTATTTTTTATCAGTTAATCTAAAACGATACACCAAGTGCTACTTTAAAAGCCAGTTTAATATTTTTCCTTAGAAGGAGAAGATCGGACTGATTTCACTCACACCGGTGCTGATCAGAATTCACCTCCAAGAAGCCACTGGAGCTACGCTGGTATAAAAGTGATATAAATGAGATCAGGATCAGCTTACAGGTGTTAGGCAATAGAGTACAAGAAATACACTCACATAAATTCGTACATGTGCAGCACACCATACACACATTGCAAGCGCTGTTTAGGCATGCAGCAGTTGAATGAATGAAAGAATGCCTTTTGAAAAACAGTGGTTCAAACATCATTGCAAAACACCATGGGAGCAGTTGCTTTCTCCCCCAAATGCCGCCTGAAAAATCCAGAGAACACGGATTAATAAGGGCCCTCCCAGAATTTAGTGTTTCTAAAAATGAGGACTAGCATAAGAACACTTATACAGGTGATGCACATTTTTTTCCATCAGACTTTTATGCAAGAAATTGGGCTTGCATATTACACATGATTCAAAAAGAATAATTAAAGTCCTACATGGACACATATCTGCCTGAGGGCAGACCTTTTATGTTGTTTTGCATTCCATGTGTCACTCAAAAGAATTGCAACTGGGAAATGATGTTGAACTAAAATAAGACAAGAACACATTGACTAAAATTATACCCTGTCCAATTTGCTGACACCCCTTTAGACATCTTGCCATGATTGCTCTGGTGCAACCACTGTTCTACACATGGGTGACATTTTAACTAAGCACACTTGTACACTGAAATCAAATAAAGGATTCGAAGAATCTTTTTCTTCCTTTTTTGATACTGAAAAGTACATTGGGTTTGAATGCTGAAGATATAGGGCTACTTTGAGCAGTGATATGCTTTTGCTATCCTGTCTTTGAAAAGCATTTTTGATTTTGCAGAATTAATATATTTGGGTGAGTGTAATCAGATTAGGAGCCTGGATCTTCAGCCTGCGTGCCCAGAACTCGTACGGAAGTTAATGGGGGATTTTGCCCTGCAAGGATAAGAAGGCTGAGCTTGTATTCCACAAAACCAGATTTCCTGAAGCCTGACATATGAACATGTTTAAGGCATATGTGCTTTGCTGTGGCACATGGCTTGGCTAGTTGTGGAATGTGGGGCTCCGGTGGTGATCCAGGGGTGCAGACATGCCCAGTCCCCATCCTCCTCCCAGCAGCCACGCTGGAAGCAAGGAGCACAGGATGAAAACCCACAGATTTTTATGATATCTTATATCCTTTTTTAAACCACTCAGAGCTAAATTTAACACATCCTCCTTATGCTACCCATCCCACCTTTCCTTCCCACCTCTTGCCTTCTCTTTGGCTGTTTTGTTTTCTCTTTCGTTTCACTCACTTCCTTAATTAAGTTGATAATGTAATTATGTCACAGCTGTAGCATCCTCCCCTTGCCGAGGTGGCTGGATTTCTACAACTTCAGCCTGTTTGATGATTGATTGATATGTACAGAGCTAATTGTAACTTTTCAGAAATGTTATTTTTAAGTGGTGGAAGATGAGTGCTGGCTGGGGCACCAAGGCTCAGCTGGATTTCTGTTGGGCAGGTCTTGCTCCCTCTCCATGAGAAGCCACTGCTACTGAGGGCTTTTGCTTTAGTTCCTGGGAGAGGGAGAGCCCTCCTGGAAGGAGGACCTTTACCCCAGTGAGGCAAATGCAAGAAAGCAGCCACAATATCATCTCCACTAAAAACCACACAGAAGGAGTTATGTTCAGCTACTGTAAATTTTCAAAAGGAAAAAAAAAAAACGATACTCTTAACAAAGGGTTCAAAGCTAGTTTGACATATAACCTGTAATCAATATATTTACCTTCCTATTTTGTTAAAGAGTAGAATTTCCTGTGAGGTACTTGATACATGACTGTTGGTAATGAAAGAATAATATCCCTGACCTTTTATTACATATGGAAATATTTAAGTGTTTTACATCAACACATCACGGCATATTAATAGGAGAATCTAGGAGAACAGTCAACTGAGAAGAGGAAAAAGCTTCATCAACTACTCAAATTTCCAGAAGAGGATCAGAAGAAGTACTTGCCCCTCTGAACAAACAAAACGTACCTACTGGGAAACGTAAACAGTCAGTGTGGATCATGAGACCCATCATGTTTTAGAGGAAATCTGCAAGCACTTGCATATTCCAAAAATAAAATCTATTAGCAGGAGATCGAGGTTGCACACTGAGGCAAGCAAAGAGCTAAAGCACAGCCCTTCTTCCTTTAGGGTCAGCCTGCTTACTCCTGCTCCGCTCTCCGTGATACCCAGCATCTTTCAGCAGGCACTTAGGAGACACGTACAGGAAAGCAAAGTCCCTCTTGCCTCCCCCACATGTGCAGCACAGCCTGCCTTCTCTCCTGAGTGCTGGGGGATCGTTACTAAAAATACAGTTCTCGAGATGTTACCATTCACACTCCAAACTTTGATCTTCCAAGCTCCATATATCAATCAAATGAAACCAGTTTTACTGTCACACACGAAAGCACTCCTGCTCCAGAGCTGTCTGTCGGCCCCCAGGCAGCTCAATAGGAAACCATACCAGATCCTGGGGCTTCGGAGAGTGCTGCTTCCACGGGCAGATTGACAGAACCCATACCTTCAGCCCGAGAGCAGGAGCTTTTTTGATACCTGATTTAAGTCTGGGCAGGTATAGCTTTGGCTGTGTTCATTTTAGTGAAGGGTGAGGAGTGGGATACCTTTCTCTGATATTCTTGATGTTCTGCCGAGACTGCATTCAGTTTTTGAAGCTGTCTATGAAAGCGCATTACCCAAAGTTATTCAGCACCCATCAATTTAAAATACAGCAGAAATTCTACAGGTACATATACCGGTTTGCTGAGCAGAGAGGTACCTCTGCCAGGGCCAGGACTCCCTGGGATCATAGGCATCTCCCCTTTATGTGCCCCAGTAAGCCTCCCATCTGGCTCTAGTTTTCCCACCAGGAGAAAGCCGCTAGGTTTGCACAGCTGCAGACCAGGTATGACCATAACTTTTAGCAAGATCTTCGACCACTTTCTGTCTCACATGTGGTCAAGTCACGAGCCAACTCTGATGCATACACTGTTAACTGCACCTCTCTTTGGTGCTGAGAAATGCACTTCCAGATGTAAGCCAGGTATTCCTAATTCTCCCATGCAGAAAAGAGAATCTCCGATACCTCCCGAGAATCACGCTAAGAACAGTATAGCATTTTCTGTGGCTTCAGGCAAACAGCGTGGGAACAGAATCACATCACATATTGCTACTCTGATTTTGTGGCATTTGGGAAACGTCACTGCATCTGCATCCAGCTGGAAGAGCAGGACTGCCAATGGTAATGGGAAGAAGTTCTGAAGCATTCATCTTTGCTCATGTACCTGCTCAGAGACCAAGAATCTGAGACAGGGGCAGTGCTTCCCGCATAGAACAGTGCTGTATGTAATTGGTACTTTTTCTGATATAGCAATCACTACAGCAAAGCCAGGTGAATAAACAGTCCCCAGAATGTACCTCAAGAACTTTAAGCTCTGCTGGGATATTACTGTTGGACAAGGTTCACGGGACCAAAGAACACACTTCATTACCATTTCCACAATGACATAGCTTTAAGTTTATATTTACTGTGCATCACTTAGATCCATTTTTTGCTTAAAAAATAGAAACAGAGAGGAGAAGGGAAAGCACCAAAAATAAAAAATGCCAAAATCGCAACAACCCACTGTGGTATAATGACCCACTGAGGATAATGGAGAAACAGTGGTAAATGTCAGGTAGGCTTCACATCACAACATCAGCTATCATGCAGTGGTATTTCCAAAGAAAGACAACAAACTCATTCTTTGTGTTTCACAGAGCCTTATGGACCTTGGGAGGGAGTAAGCTGTGCAGCTCTTTAGGGAGGAGGGGAAGCACTGCCTTCTAATATGCAGCCAACCTAAGAAGCAAGTGATGAGTCTTCATGAGAAGACTCCATTACAACTGCCAAAAGAGTCTTCTGGCTATTAAGAGATGGAAATTATTTGTAACGCAAAGTTAAAGGTCACATGCAGGCATTCACTGGGAATTATTGACATAGGTATGACATAGATGATAGCCAATCAAAAAGCAATTTTATAAACATTGTTATTAAATAGTAGGGTAATTGCTTTAAGTACTGGAGGAATGTCAGGGTCACAGGAGAGTTTTGTTGGTGTCATAGTTTTTTATTTGACACTTAGTGGATCAATGACACTTAGTATATTTATTCTGAAATGCGAGCTGTGTCACCAGCCTAGAAGCTAATCCACATACCACATACTACCCCATATTTATATAGAAATAATTTCTGATTTTATTTCATTCACTAAGTATCCAGCAAAGCGAGCGCCAAAGCTCTCCACACATGAAAGTATGGAAGTAATTAGGGATTATGTGGTAAGTGTACAAACATAGTTTATATTACTGTGTATTAGAAAGGACCCCTTTTATAGCTGCCTTTGTCAATTTGACAGAGCAAAGGGTTTTAATGTACTGTAATAAGAAATGTAAGAGGGGGCAAAGGACAGCATGGCTGTGATGCCTGTTTGTAAACTGCCTGGCCCCAAGGTCCTCTCCCTCTTCTACTCATCCCCACTCCACACTCACTGCGTGGTCCTACACTCTTTAACTGAGATAATGGTAGCCTGAGGGAGGGGGGGATCTGTAAGCACACACTGTCAGCATTGCAGCCGTGGGGCTAAGCAGGGCTTCCATCAGGGCCATGCCTGCAGGAGATAGCGCAATGCAGATGCTGGAGGAGAGGCTTGCGTGGTAATAGGTGCAACAGAAACATTTTACTTCTTTATTTTTTTACTCAAAGCCTCAAACACACCCAGAATCATATGAACAATTAAAATAAATGAATCGAGAAAATTGGATGGGGGGTGTCCAGCTAAGCCTCCTTGCTGAAGCTTACTGGGACTTAGATTAGCAACCAAGCTACCCTCTTTGCAGCGGGTTTGCTCTGCACTCGTTCTTGCCGGGAACACAGAGCTATGGGAGGGCACACAGCCACACTGAGAGTGCACTGCACAGACAGCACCTGCCCTTTCTACTGCCATCAGCGGAAAGCTGGGTGCTAATGTGCCTTCAGACTTCTTGAGGCCTCCCTGGAGGAAAGCAGAGGGATGAAGGATATGTGATAGTATTTCATAGAACGGTTTGGATTGAAGAGGACCTTAAAGATCATCGAGCTCCAGACCCTTTGCCACAGGCAGGGTTGCCAGCAGCCAGATCAGGTGGCCCAGGGCCCCATCCAACCTGGCCTTCAGTGCTGTAAGAGATGGGCAACCACAACCTTTCAGCCTGTACCAGTGCCTCTCCACCCTTTGAATTAAAAATTTATTCCTAACATCTAACCTAAAACTCATTTCTTTTAATTTAAAGCCATTCTAACACTATCTAACATTCTAACACTATCAGACCAGTATTTTCTCTAGAGAAGTTTGACCACAGCCTTAGCATCCCACATACACTAACAGATGACAATGGTGCTTCATGGCAAAGGGTTCAGGATTTAAATTACAACATGAAATATATACTGCCCAGTAACATTTCTGTCAAAATCTGTGAACTTTAGCTCAATTAAAAAAGAAATCATCTGACATTGATAAAATGCTATTTTCAATATAACAGAAAGGAAAATTGTACCAACAACAATTTACTGCAATTTAAGGGGAAAAAAAGACCACAACAGGAAACAGGAGGAAAAACGAAGGACCACAGCATGCTTTAGAAATGCAGAAGTTTCCACTTGCAAGACATGGGATGGACAAAAAGTCCAAACCTCTCTGTGCCACAAGCAAGTAGAGGACATCTCCCACCTGCATGGTGAGACACCAGTCCCCATTCCTGCCTCGGGCTGATGTTGCACCATGCAGGCTGTGCCAAAAACAGGTAGAAGGTACCACTGGAAGAAGCTCAGCAGAAAATGCAACACAGGGCCCGTTCCCTAGGAGACTGCCCATGATGCAGGCAGGCTGGAGAAGAGACACTGCGATGCCTACAGCTTCCTCCCACCTGAGGGACATTTCAGAACCCGCCAGCATTTGCTCTTGGCCTTTTGCTTATTGTGCTTAGTTCACCCCTAAGACCTACAGTACACAGTCTAAAGCCTGGAATAATTCCTCACTGAAAATGTGAAAATCACATTGGCCGGTGATTTATGCAGTAGGTAATATGCTCCAGCCGCAGACTGATGGGATTGGCGGTCCCACATCGAATCTCTGCTCTGAAGCACGGAGAAGCTCCTGAGCAGAAGCCTGCACTGTGCCATAAGTGCACAGCAACTACTTCTGCAACTACTTCCAGAAACAACGTTAAACAAATCAGCACTTTCCGATGCTTTTTGACTTTGACTTTGTCATAATTTAATGTGGTTGTAGCAGTTTGACACTTGAAAAAAAATCAGGTGACCAAATCAGATAGCTCTGTAAGGGGGTCACCAATTTCCTAAAAGTTCTGTCTGATTTTTGTGTAGGGAAAATAAATCTAGGCTCTGATAGGGAGCTCACATTTAAAAATAAAGTCACTGATCCCTATTTGGCATGCAACAGGGATGTGGCAAGCACGATGAGAACAGGAGAAAAGATCAGTCACCAGAAAAAATGGAGCGCAGGAAACAGCTGATAGCTTTAGGATAATGAATTCCTTGTCTTAACTTTCAGGTTTCTTACTTACAGATAGACATGGGACTAGTCATGATTTAAACACTCTATTTCAATCACCTTTAACAGTTTGGGGACATTCAGCTTTTCTTGGAGCTTTGAGAACCTCTTCCACAACTGACACCAGGCCGTATCATCTCCAGCCAGAACCTGAGCTCTGCTGGTCACACTGCCACCCAGACCACCCTGTTCTCTGTCCCCCTTGCCTTCTCTTTTCAAGCTCTAGACGCTCACTCGTACCATTGAACTAGTTTGGTGCATAACACATCTATGCAGTGCTTGCGCTGACCGATGATGGAAAGATACCACATTTGCTGAAATGGGAGTGAACAAAGACCACAATTTTACTCATACACAGGCTTAGGAGTGTGCATTTAAATAACTAGCCCATGAATACAAGTTTCTGTTCTGCAACACATAGCTACAGGACACCAAGATCTCTTCCTTTAGCTAGAGATTGTATTGCACACAGTTTGCATATAAAAAAAATTGCATTCAAATATTTATTTGAAAGCTTAGTTTTTATCTGCAGCACGTAGAAATGCTCATAAAGACAAAACTCTCTCTCTTTCAACACATTCAGCATGTAAAGAAGCATATTCAGGAGGTTTCTATATTTGATGATCTTTTCCATTCAATGTTTCTAATTAGTACTATGCCCTATTCTGTGAGTTTTATTTTCAGCATGAGAGCCAGCATACAAGACCAGAATGCCTCTCCTTCAACAGGATAAAAATACGCAAGTCCACGTCCATCCTGTGGCAACAGATCCCATTTCTAACTTCTTGATGAGCACTCTAAGTCGGGTTGATCAGACACCAAAAACCTCAGAATACTGCCCCATCTGCACCTGTCAATTTCCATGTTATGCAGAAATACTTTAACTAGTGACTGTCACTGAACAGAGACATGGTGTAACAGGTCTGTCCATCTGGCAAGTCTAGCAGCATGGAGTCTCAGAAATGGCCAGAGTTTGTATCACAAATACCTTGGTGTGAGTTCTGCTTCCAGGGCTACCCATATCTGTGCCTGCCTACTCTCCATTAAGGAGGAGCTTGTATTCAACACACGGTTCACAGCAGCCTCCTACAGCTTGCTTGACTGCTTGTCTCCTTCCTCAGTTCCAGGACAGCCTGGTCCAACAGCAGTATGTAACTACAGGGCCTTTGGTTAGACACCACATCGTACACGCATGTACACCTCCTCTGCAGTTTGCCGGAACATCACCTCCAGTATCTCACCAGAATGAGGATGAGGAACAGTGCAATGCAATTCAGCTGAGAACTTGCCTTTTAACTCAGTAGAAAACCCCTAGAATCTTAAAGTCACCTCCATAGGGAAAACCACCCAACCCCTCCCCCCAAAAATTGAAAGCATGAATTTGAAAAGACAAGCACCAAGTTATCTCCATTCTTTGCTAAAGCTTGCAGCAAAGACTGCAGTAGCTCTTCCACCCTCCACAGCCACGCACAGTTGCACAGAGTAGGCAATGAGCAGGGCTTGCTGTGAGAACAGTCCCCTGCCAAACTCACAACACACCTGTCACCTGAAGAGCAGCTTTGGTCATGCCTTTTTCTGCCCACATTCCCCCACAATTGTTCCCAGTAAAGTTACAATTGATGCCCAGGCAAATAACACAGCTTGCTGGGATTCATGCAACCCACGCAGCCAACTAAGATGGGTTCCAATTGCAGCGACTCACATCCCATCTCTCGGCTTTGTGATCCTGACTATTTAGGATTTCAGACATTTTCCCAACTCCCAAAAATCTGTCAACAGGCTTACATTTGCATTCAACATTAACAAAGAAAGAGCTGAAAGTACAAAAATCTTAGGGGTGGGATAAGCCAGAGGGAGGTGTAATAAAAAGAAGCCAAATGAAAATAAAACAAAAGAGGAACATGGCACATAGCAGGAAAATCAAAAGACAAAATAAGAGATTAAGGAGTGCAGGTAAAGATAAAATTCAAAAATGCTTTAAATGTTGATTCTCTGAAACACCCTACTGTTTTTGTTTCATGCAGTATTTTGATGCTAGCATCTAATTATTCTTTGCAGTGTTTTATCTCCCCCATTATAGTATCACCAGATTTTTTTTATTGGCACTTTCCTTATTAATGATTACAACACCTACGTTTAAGAAGCTAAATTAGTTCTCCCTTTTCCCGAGCTGAAGAGAGGGGGGTCAGCAGAGAAACAAGAATTATTCTGTTGTATGCGGATGTGTTGTACTCAAAATTATTTTTGGCTATTGAAGTAGCTCCCACAGCTTCCTGAAGCACAGGCAAGGTCCCTCCCCATTCCTAGCTGCAATCCAGCACTCAAGCAAGGTGGGGAGCGCTCCTTCTGCTCCCCAGTCAATCACAAGAGGAATTTAACAAATCTTTCAGCTTCAGCCTAAAAGAATTAACAGTTTCCTTTTAAATAACTGTCCTTAATTAAACTCAGTTTTCTTATCAGAATCATACAGCACAAGACACTTCCACTAACAAAACGTATTTACTTTTCCTCTCTGTACCTCAGTTGGACCCTGATGCTTGCTGTAGCAAGGTGCCTTACAGAACACCCTAAACAAACCTCCGGGGACAGCCCTAGAGCATGGCAGTACTCACAGGATGAGTGGGGGCCCACGTGTGCCATTGCCTGCAACCCCACGTGGAAACCATGCTCCTGGAGAGCAACCGGGTGCTGCCGTGCACGGATGATCTCCGTCTGGTGACATTCCCAGCAGGCTCGTGCTGCCAGATGGGGGAAATTAAGCTGTGCTGAAGATGGAGAGGTGGCATTCCCCTCCAATGCCATCAGTCATTCCATGTAGGGAGAACTGCTTTCCCTGAGGAGCTGACGGGGCAGAGCTCAGCTGAAGCTGAGCCCTCATCTCCACCCAAAGGGCAGGTGCTGAGCTTCTGGGAGTAATTGTATAAGGTCAGAAACCTAGGCTAGCAATAAAGCATAGAGCCCAAACAGGAAAAGAAAAAAAAAAAAAAAGAAAAAAGAAAAAATACATACTGTTTACACACCAGGCAGGAAAAGCAATCCAGGGTGCAAATAACTGCAAATAAACTTTTGTCTAGAGCCAGAAATTTTCACACCCATGCAAAGCTGGCAATATGCCTCAAGCTTACCACTTGACTTTTTTGTTTTGCTTTTCTTTGGGTTCTGCCATGTTCCCACAAAAATAAGTTATGTGATATATGGGGTTTGATTGTCGGTGTGATTGTGGATTTGATAAATTTTGGTTTCTCAGGTATTATGGAGTTTTTAGTAACTAATTAGAACAAATTCATAAAGATCAGTTTTAGTATTAAATAAATGCTCAGTAAATCACCATATGTTGTAGCAATGAACAATCACAGTCAAAGTTTGATGGCAATGCAGTAGAGCTATTATGTTAGGCAGATAGACAGACAGACAACCTTTTGGGGAGACAAAAACTAAAGCTTTCTTAACATAGAAAATGTTCCATGAATAGGGTTAAATACTTAATGGTTGCTAGCAGAAGATAAGACAAATATTCTTTGTTAATATTTATAGAATCCCATCAGGAACTCTTTTGTCCTCGCATTGTTTCCAAAATTCAATCCCCTAGTTATATCCATCATTTTTCATGTGATTAAAGGAATCTAAATTTGCTGCCTTGTCTTGTAGAAGAGTAAAAAGTTAGATCTGTATTATTAAAGCCTCTTGGTTGGAGCAGCAAATGTAATATTGATAGTCTATGGTATATAAGTCTAAAAAACCTACTGATCATACATGTATGACATATAAAATGCATTCATAGGATTTATGGCATTATTCCTAAGAAGCTGGGATCCAGCTAAAAAAAGAGATAATTATGTCCTTCCGAAGGAAGGAAATAAAATATTTCAAACTTATAAAAGGCATGAAATAAAAATCGCAGAGGCTTTGATGACAGCAAAGTGACACTCAACGTTTTGGTGACTGTCACTGCCCTGAGCTGGGGCACTTTCTGCTGCAGGAGGAAGCCCTTAAACCCTGCCCTGCACCAAAACAGGGAGCTGTGTGTGCTTTTTCTTCCACCTTTAGCAAAACCAAGTCTTGCTGTTGATTTTTTCTGAGCCTACCAAAAAGTTTTTTATAAAACAGACAAAAGCCAAGTCCCCTCTGAACCAATTTTTTTTTTTTTTTTTAATCCAAAACTCCTTAACAGCTTTAGAAAAATAGATAATTATTGCAGTTAATTTCAGCAAAACAGTTCAAACTCATCAGGGCTGCACAAGTATAATTTACTATTCCTTCTGACTTATTGTTTTGACTAGATGTAGATTGATGATTAAAGTGATAAACAGTAACATTTTTATAAAATGGCTGACTCTGCCAATGGCAACTGAATAAGAAACATGCTGAAATAGCTGTGCTGTTATTGTGATTGTACTCAAGGCTGTCAACAAAGAATATAAGTATTTGACAAGGTGTTATCTAATTGTGTTTTTAAAAGCCACGATACATACATCTTTTAATGTGTCACTTTAAGCTGCAAGAGAATTTCTTTTATTAAAAAGTACAAAGGAAAAATGAATGCCTTGCATTTTCTTGTTTCTTTTTCCCAAGCTCTGCCCTTTTGCCGTCATTCGACAGAATATATTTGCTCTTTAGTCAAATTGGCTTTTATTTAAATGGTTGCCCAAAATAGCACAGCAACATTAGGTGCATAAGAAGAAAGAACAGTGTGTCCCACAGACAATTTTTACCTCAGCCCTGGTGGGAATTAACTGATCGAAACAGAAGACTAAGAATAAAATCCTTTTGACGCTTGGAGTTAGTGAAACAGCATTTTGGATCAAGGAAAAGGGATTTTTTTTAAGAGGGATCACTGGGAGAAGTATCTTAACGTGATTCCCTGTGAGCTATCTGTAGGCCTTTCATGGTCCTTCAAGCTACACGCAGCATCTTCAAATTCACAGCAGTCATCCTTTGGTGCAGGGCAGCGGTATGAGCCATGGCACCCATGGGGCACAACACACAGACCTTTGAACCAGATTTTGGAGCTGTGAGTTCAAGCTTGGCCTGTGGGCCACTCTTCTCCTCCAGCCCTCTGCCCCGTGCTCTGCTCGTAAGGACAGCCTGGACAACATGAAGGAAGATGGGGCTCTGGACATTACTCAGAAGATGTAATTTCTGGGATGGTGAAAGGAGCCTGGGCAGGCAGGAGGGACAGGGCTACGGCACAGCCATTCTCCACAGAGGACAACATCTGACCAGGAAGGCAGGAGTTAAAATGGACTATAGAGGGAATTAAATATAGACGCTAGAAAGAAAGGAAACTCCTACTTCTGTACTCTTGTCTTCTGGGATGACAATAGCATTGTTAAATGCTGCAAGGCATGAAGAAAGACAGGGAATTAACTGTTTGGAAACTCTCTTACCAGTAGTTTGAAATTTCTGGAGGAGAGGAGAGGCGGCCCTGAGCGGCAGCTCTGTGGGACCTCATCTGGTCTCCACAAGGCTTACTGCAGTGAGGCTTTGGGGTACGCACTGCTGCAAGGCCTCTGTCCTTCTCAGCTCAGGAGAGACCTCACAGCCACCAGAAAGAGCTGCCATCGCTGCTGCCTTTCTGCCTGCCTATGCCAGCACAGTGCACTCTAAGAAGTCTGGGAGTTTGCTGGCTGCCAGGCCAAGGATTGCCCCTGGTGAGCCAGGGTGTCCTGGTGGGCTGCAGCACCATCCCTCCAAGCACGTCCCTTCTGAGGTCCCTCCAAGAGCACCAGCACCGAGGCCCGCCCCGCACTGCATCACCCCGCCTGCCATTAGCACTTGCACAAGATCTACACACAAAGGAGAGGAATCTCTGAGAAGTAGGATGGTGGCAGAGGGTTACCTGTGTGAAAACACAGCACGTTTTAGAGTAAGTAGTCAGGTGTCAGGTGCAGTGGCTCGCTAATGCAAAACACGGGCTGCTGAATAGTGCTGAGACCTGAGCAATGTCCTTTGCACACTGACCTCAGCAGCACTGCTGAAATATAGAGGTCAATTTGGTCTATAATGGGACAGAGCTTCTAATTTTTAATCCTGGTGGTATTTTAAGCATGGGATGGAAGTTGAAGGAAAAAAGCTTGCTGTAATATAGCAAGCAGACAGCCACCAGCTGACCTGATTCTGTGAGGTAAGTCACAGGCCTCCCTCCCAGCCTGTGCCGATGTGCTTGTTTGTCTTTGAAGGCGTATTCGACATCGGCTGCTGAGGTTATGAATATCTTTGGTAATGTTTGATGGCCTGGGTTCATAGCACTTCTACAGATCCGTCCTCAGTGTTAGTTTTAATATCACCTCAGTATCAAACTGCGGATTTTTTTCAGACGGAATTGAATAAACACTCTAAAGATAACAACTGAGCAGCCTCTGTGT
Organism: Lagopus muta; assembly: GCF_023343835.1. Taxonomy (NCBI): domain Eukaryota; kingdom Metazoa; phylum Chordata; class Aves; order Galliformes; family Phasianidae; genus Lagopus; species Lagopus muta. The sequence goes on from NC_064444.1 coordinate 10,982,034, forward strand.
TTTGTATTTTAGGATATAGATTAAGATAGAGTAATGCTGGAAAATCCTCCACATTTTAGTTGTATAGCCAGGAAGGTGCAGGTCAGGGACCTACCTCAGCTGCAGCCAAATGCACACAGCAAATAACTGAGCATAGAAAATAACCAAAAACCAGCTCATCGTTAACAATCTCCTTCCTAAGTGGAGACCAACCCAATGCCAAGGGACCAAGTAGTGCTGCCACTAGCAGGATCTGAACACAGCTGAAATCAAGTGCTCTGAAACAGCCTGTGACAGGGCCTTCATTTTTTTACCCATGCATAAATAGAAAAGAGAGGCAACAAATTCAGTCTTCTCTTTATAAAAGAAGATATGCAATGCTCTTAGAAAGGGCAAACTGCATTCCTGAATCCATGTAGCCATGATCCACTACAAACAAACAAACAAACAAAAAAGGGGGGGGGAAGAGCAACGTGAAAAAAAGATGATGTCTCTATAATAGCCTGTATTTTGACTTTCCCAGCTGCATATGTTTGAAACAGCATGGTACTCACTACTACCACTACTGTTTGGGCCTACATCCATCCTTCCCACCTGGGTTCTCAAGCATGCTCATCAAGAGGAAAAACCGTTCCCCATGAGATTTTTATCTTTAGTAACATTTTGGCTTTAGTTCTCTTTCAGGCACTGCTATGCCCTTTAGTATCAGGCTCCAAATAAATTATACTACTATAAAATGTTTTACCACTCTCTATGTGATGGTGGTATGAGAAGTTACCTGAAGGCAAAGATAAAAGGGTAATGTAATTAGTTAACTTTATCTGAAGCAGACTATCTGACTCATTCGGGGTGCAGTCCCAAGGAAAGATCCTAATATGTTAATGCAGAAAAAGAGTTTTATATTCAAATGGACAAAAATATACATATTTTGAGTCAGATGCAAAACTAGTATTTTCATCCTTTGCCTTTCTTTTCCTTTTTTTTTTTTTCCAGTCATCAATCATAATTCAAAGGTACTGCAGTTGTATATCATTTAGGAGATACAGCCAACTTTTTGTGATTCTAGAGAGTTTCAAAACTTCCCTGACTTCTGTATTTCACAGCGAATCATGTGAATGTAGAGCTCTTCTGGAAAAGAAGGAAAAGACAGTGGTAGACTCCTGAATTAATTATGATATTTTTAGTTATTTAGATAGATTTAGGAAAAATAAAGTCAACATCCTCTAAGTACATTCTCAAATCCCTAGCTTTGTGGTTTCTCAAGCAGAGTCTCAATGGAAGAGCTTCAAGAGCCATATAATTTCATTACAAAAACAGTAAAACAAAGATTTGGGCTTTTTTTTTTTTTTAAATTTGCAATAGCATTGCTGCAGAGCAGCACTAAGGAGGCTAAAAAAGTAATAACTTATTTACAAGTGTTTTAGTCGGAAGAGGTTTATTTTTCAAGTACAGTGTACAAAGAGCAGGCCAGTGTCAGGGCAGTGTAGCATCTCCCAAAACTTCCTTAATCCCCTGCAGAGGTAGGGCCAGGAGTAATGGCTAAGAGAATGCAGCCTCATTTTTGGTCAAACAATTCCAGCGTCATGAAGCAATTAATAAGCAGTCAGCAGTCTAGAACTGGCGATTATATTACAAAGGGTTTTGCTTTTGCATTATTTCTCAGGGCCTGGTACAATATGTTGGAATTTTTAGCCAATTGCTCATTATCGTACTCATTTCCTGAGATCATGTTTTAACTAAAACACTGTCAAAGCACTTACTTTGTTATACTCACTGTACATTTCTGTATGCTTTTTTTTTTTTTTTTTTAACTGCAGTCAGGAGAATTAGATAAAATGTGATCTGGTGTCCCACAGTGAGAATATTTGAGGATCCGCTCCCAGTATTCTTTCAGCTGAGAGAATTTAGTTGTTCTTAATACCTGAGCAGCTAGTAACAATGAGATACAGGTATTCCTGCCCAGTATCTACTGCTCTGAATGAGGGCTTTGACACAGCAAATCTGAACTGGGGTTATGTGATCTCACACAGAAAATCTCAGAGGGTGCACGGGGTTGCATGAAGTGCATGGGGCCTTATATGGTAAACATGACATGTCCAGCACAGAGTGGTGGTACAGAGGGAGAAAGCTGAGTGCCATCCCACTGGATCACTAATATTCATGCTAAAGCAAGAAAGATTAGGTTTCAAGGCAGTCTGCCTGATCTAAGTGAGGACCCCGATCAGCAGAAGGTAAGCTCACCCCTATCCTTCTGGTCATCACGTTTTTAGGTAAAGCACAACCATCACAACACGGTCAGCCCATGAGCTGGACTACTGATTTCCAGTCTGAATTTCCCCATGCAGAAACATGTTGTTTTGCTTTTTTTGGTGTTTTTTTTTTTTCTTTTTTTTGTGGCCAGAGAGACTACTAAGATGATGAAACGCCCCAGAGAAGAGCTAGCACAGACCAGTCACACAACCGGAATGAAATAAAGTTCTCGTGCAGGAATCTAGCCTGGATGTGCATTCCCAGGAGCAACAGTACTCATGAATAAATAATAATAATATTAATACTATTAATAAAGTGTCATTCATCCTAGGGTATAATGCAGACCTGTCATTTCTTACGGAAACAACATCACAGTGCTTCGCTTATGTCTTCCAAAGATGTATTAAAAGGGATGAGGACCATATTGTAGAAAAACCACCATATGCCATTCACCCTTTGTTCTGGCTTTTTATTCTCTTTTGTTAGGCATGTTACAACTTTCTCTTGGAAGAGTGCCAATGTCAGAAGAATATATGCTATCCCTTCTTTTGGTTTCAAGAGATCTGAGATAATCTCTCCACCTACAGTATGGGAAGAAGCGTCCTCTTATGTAATACACAGTTGCACTTCTACTGCTCAGCCGCGGGAGTATCTAATAACCTTTAATCCAGAGCGGATTTCTTTTTCCCTCAAAAAGCCAAAAGCAGTAGAACTGGTCATGGACAATTCCCCCGTTTCTATATTCATTTCCAGGTGAGAATAAGGTTCTTATTTCGTGCATATTAGTGGGGTGCTTGATTAATTATTTATTTTTTTTCTAGTACAGCTTTTTTTTTTCTGCCAGTTTGGCAGTGTCAACATTTTCCCTTTATTACCAGCATATTTCTGATTTATTGCAATGTGGGGCCAGCAAATAAGATTGTCAAAATGAGTATGTGCTTGTTATAACCCACTCAAATAAAAAATAAAAAGAAAACAAATTTGAGTCAGTTTTAATTTTGACACTGATTGATGTTGAAATTTCTGACCAGTTTTATGTTGCATAGATTTTAAACAATATTCTCCTCTGATCTTCGGTGCTGTAGTTATAAATACTTGATAGCATTTTCATAAAAGAATCTTTTTACAATATGTTTAATGAGAGCTTCTGCTTCAGATATACAAGTAAAAAGAAACCTAGCCTAATACGGTGATAGCGAGATGCTCAATAAGTGGTATATACCCTCTAAAAAGTGAAAAAATGATTCAGCTATTATACCTGTGTCTTTCACTGTCACTTTACTGTATCAATTATTCATGTAAAATCTAACTGAAAAATGTGACTCTTAGCAATCATTTAAAAAATTCTCTAAACAGTAGCACGACAGCTGATCTGACCACTAAGCGCTCATTCATCACCTGCCTGTAATGATGAGCCCGTGACAAACTGAGAAGAAAAAAGTTGTTTCTTTTTTCTCTTAGAAAACAAAAACAAAAACGTTATTTGTGATTATGCGACATTTGCTTTCCATTTCCACAGCCAGTTAGGGTTCACAAACATGAAAATCCATTATGGAATGGTACGTAAAGTGTGACCGATTCTTGTTCAGTCAATTAGAGAGCGAAGTCTGAATATGATGTTTATCTGATAATCTGCATCTTTGGTGCAGGCACAAATAAAGAGGCTATTAACAAAGGATTGGGTTTAACTTCTTGGGAGCAACTGGTTCAACAAATTGCACTTTCACCGATTATGTGTTCACACAAAGAACGCAGCAGCCTCTTTCCTATTCGTAATAAAATATAAGGACTATATATGGAAGAATATAAGCATGCAGCAGAAAATAAATGTTAACACTAAAAATCACATTTTTAGAGCTTTGTTTCTATTCATGAAGCTTCTTATTAGCGTAGGGCTTTTCAAAAAACCACTGTGTGGTCTCTTTGTTTATACTAAGACACACTTCTTAAATATGGACATATTATTCCTCTGAATACAATGCTATTTTTATTTTACAAGAATTAATCCAGTGAATTCCATATAGAAATGCTCACACATCTGTACTCTGATTATGATATTTAGTGCAAGGGTCATGAATAATAAAATTGCTAAATATGCTTATTGCTATCTATAAATAAGGGTTATCATATTCAGGGTTTTGAAGTGTTAGAACAAGACAATAGAGTCTTAATTTTACCATGAAAATAAATAAATTTATAAGTATTCAAATTATTTCTAAGGTGCAGTTAGCCTAAATTAACACTTGCAAAATGTAATTAATGCAACAGCAAAATTGCAAGACTTCATACTACTCTAGAAGGTTCTACCAGCAATACGACTCCTATTGAGCAGGAGATTGGCACCGACAGCCCAACCCTACTGCACTCCTAAAACCCCTATTGATTTCAGTGTGGGACAGAAAAGTAACAGGGGTTGCACTAGAGTTTGTGAGTGAATTGTCTGTATCTTTTCTGGACTTTGCAGAGATGGTTCCAATAGTCTAACAGTTTAAATTTGCTGCTCAGTTTTGTTAGTTTTAGCGACACTTTCTATAGACCAATTCTTATGACAGATGATCAGGTTTAAAGAGTAATTTCTCTTCTATTTTAAAACCCCTTCTTGAAAATATATCAAAAAACAAAGCCTTCTCATCCTATCCATTCCATTTGTTTATATCGAATCTTACGAATTTAAAATTGAGTCGGTTTGGGCTGCTTTAGAAATGGCTGAAGTAGTAGGAAGTCTGTACAATCTACATTGCCAAGCAAATACACCCCAGGTCTTCCCACACTTCCATGCATTAAGGCAGGGCTCAGGCTGGCTGAAGGGCACCCAGCCTGCCCTGAGAAATTCAGCTAAGAAGAGAAGTCAGCACTGCCAGCACCACACACTGCTGGTGGGGCTCACCAAGAAGTAACTTGTGCCTGCTGGAGGAGTATTGGGCATGGAGAGCATCCGTGTCCTCTGATACTTCACTGTGCGGATGCTAGCTCTGCTAATGACAAAGTTGCAGTGCAATAATGAGAGGAACAATGTTTGTTTTGATCCATTTGATAATTCATTTAAAAGTATTGTACCAGAGCCATCAAGACAGAGAGCTGCGCCATTGTTAAAAACTGGCACTATCTCATTACATGAAGTAATTGAAACCTGTGGGAACAATATATGATTTAAAGCAGATAGTGAGGTTCTTTTCTTAAAAAACAATAGCATTGTTTTCCTATGATCCTGATCTTGCTCATGGCAAGGAGTTTGTGAAATTTTCGGTTGCTGATTTAGAATGACAGAAATCACTTTCCAAGATGGTCATAGAACTACTTCAGTAAAAACTTCTTCAACATGGTGTTAGTGAATTGCATACCTGTGAGCACATGGGTGGATTTCCGAGTGCTCCATACACATTTAAGATGAACAGATCAACTGGCAGTGCAAGATGCGCACCGAACTAAGCTGTGGGACTGTCATACATAGGGCATGACTTCTGCTGGACTACAGAGATACTGAAAATGTTGCTCTCTGCTCCTCATTAGGTTTATGTCCTAAGAGTAACAGGTCAAACAGAAGTAGAAGTAGAAAAAAGTACATTTTAGCATTACACACCCCAGAGGTGCTCAATAGGTTCTAAGGAATTTCTTTGCCTTAATTAAGCGGCTTGGAGACCGGATGAACAAATGACAAACGATTTTGATTTACTTGGAAAAATGAGTCATATCAATTATTATTAACTATTAAAGCAATTTAAACCCTTTCGAGAATAGATCTTACACTGCAACGCTTTGAACGTTTGATATGTCTCGTAATCCATAGATTATTAAAGTTAATTTCTCTGCTGAGATCCTACTTTCAGTAAAAAATGCATGTACACTAAAATGATGTTGGTTTTTTTGTTTGTCTCTCCCTTTCTTGTAACAAAGATGTACTTTAATTGGCTTTCTATTTATACTGCACTCAATAAAGGTATGGAGGCTGCAAGTGGGAGAAACCTTCCACAATTCTGACTTGTGAAGCTTACAGAAAAGCCCCCCATTCATCCGCAAGTACACCCAAACCTTTCATTTGGGCTTGGTTGTGCTTGTGGGTGCATGGCATTCTTTTCTCTCCATTTTTTCTCTATGTATAATTTAGACTACATTTTGCTTTAGAGACCCTTAATGGATAAGGAAAAGAAGGCAATAACAATATGTTGATTTATATCACCGTGAAACATTCTCCCCCCATACTTCAAAGTAATTTTAATTGAATTTAATCCTCTTGACTTTCATTTACTTATAAATGAGTTTTAGTTGTAATGTTAGAATGAAACAGACTTTAGCAGTTAACGGGTTTTTAGTGTTTTTGATTATAGATTATTATATAATGTTTCTTGGGCTAGAAAATACTAATGCTAAATAAATGCTAAATACCGCCCCATATTAGATCATTTTAAAACCTTTCACTCTTCCATGAGTAGGAGAGAGGCATACCTACTTGGGTTAAAATACAGTTCATTTAAATAGGTAAAGATGTTTGAGAAAATGATTAAAAGGACTGCAATTCATTTATCAGCTTATGTCCATAATCAAGAATACATCTAACCAGAAAATTGAAAAAACAAACAAGGATATCTTCCAAAGGAACTATGCCTTGTATAATCCAATCAGTTTTGTATGCACATTTATAATTTTTTAGCTCTTCATCCATAGATCATAGGACACTAAGAGCCCAATTCATTAAAAATTGAATACTCTATTTAAGCTGGATGCTCTTATACTCAGAGAAAAAGCACGGAACCATTTTTTTTCTCCGAAAAGTCACATTTTTGCTATTCAATAAACCCTTGTTTCTCTGAGCTTCTAACCGGACAGTGCTGCTCAGTTAATTGCTACACAACTTCAGAACTTCAAAATTAAATGTAGAAAAGAAGATTTGACTGAAAAAATGTCTGCTGTGTTCTCTGAAAATCGCATAATTCCCACCTGCCCTTAATGCATACACACACACATCCCCTCCTGCTCTGCTCTACCACAGCTGCCCTCGGTTTAAAACTCAGTTCAGCAGTTGCTCTGTATTTGAACTCTCCTTAAAGCCTATGAGTCAGCTCTAATCAGTTACATTACATTAACATCAGTGGGGGCCACATTTGCAATTCCTCCCGGATTTTTCACTCCCAGTTTATGCAAGTCTTCCCTGCATATCAGATCTCCTGTTAGAAAATACGTCGTCTCTGAGAGCAAATTCCATGCTCCAAGCAGCCACAGTCATCTCACCAGTATAGACTGAAGTTTGGAAGCCTCAGCTGGTTTACTCTGCTAAAAAATAAGCAGGGTATATGGGATGGACAGGAAGAGCTGAGTCTTTTCTGGGTTCCTGAACAGACAGGGAAGACTTTGAAGCATTTATCAGTAGACTTTTTTCCTCTCTGGCAGAAACATGGTCAGATATGTGGTGTACAAGCAGCATGTTGTTGTCATTTCAAAATCCTGCATACCTGAAGGATTTCAGTTACCAATACTTCAGTGCATGCCTTACACAGTTACAAATCTAATTTTGGTATTGGATCTCAAGTTAGCAAGTCTGTATTTTCAATGCTTTTCGAGCTCTTCTGCAATCCATTCCACTACGTACAATCCTAAGTTTGAAATGCATATGCAGATCTGCCTTCTCTGTTAGAGCAGAACAGTTCCTTCCCTCTACAGTGTCAGGTGCAAAAACTTCCTTAAATGAAACAACCAGTAAAGAGCAAACCAACCCTCTCCCAAAATGCGCTTTTGCTTGCATACCAGCTCTTTGTTTTCCTGACACATAAATCACACAGTAAGTTCTTTCTGAAATGTATTTATGCTCATCAAGATAAATCTCCATTCATAACACCTGAAAGTTTTCTGCCTATTAGAGAATTTTAGAACTTTATTCTTATGCACTCTCTAGACTTAACACCTTTGCTGACCCTGTTAATGCACCTACTGCAGGCTAAGCTTACACAATGTAAGAAGTTCTGTTTTCCAGGGAAAAGCCTATTAAAGCCAAAAGAAATTGCCTGTCTGCATTTGCATCTCCTGTTATTAAAGTGTACAAGGTAGAAAATACAGACCAAAGGCAGATGCAGAACTACCATTATTAAAAGTATACATAGAGGAGTACCATGCCATGCTCTTAGGCTTCTTGTAACCACTGCATCCTGCTATACAATAGCATGTTATTTCCTATTCAGAGTAATTACCGATGAGGGCAAATGCTGAATTTTTAATGGTGCCCATTGTAGGCAGCAGAATGTTCTAAATGAGAAATAATAAAGACCTGGTCCTAAGAGATATATCTGTCTATAGACTTTGCTTAAGAAAATTAAATGGGGGCAAATAAAGTATGTAAATATAAAGTTCTCAGAAAACGAAGATTAAATGCCTCATCCTAAAATAGACAGCTGTGGATTGACTGAACCAAAGTTTTGGCTCAAAGTAATAGTGCAGACCTCCTATATTTCCACACTGTGAAAAGTC